>NC_037598.1:7434341-7776841 GCF_003073045.1 Pomacea canaliculata | reverse complement strand
ACACTTGATGAGCAGAAGAAACTCATTGGGTATGTAAAGACATGTAAGAAAGTACTTTTAGTAGAAAAGTAGATTAAAGTATGACTGATATAAAATGTTTGTATTTGTTTAAAAGTATTCTTTAAAGCTGTTATAATCCATGTTATATTCCATGAAAGGAAATTTAGCATGTTAATGGTCAGTCTTCTTTATCAGGGTATATGATTACTCTGAAATCTACAACTCTAGTAGGTCCTTCTCGGCTGTATCGCGAAACCTGCGACCTTGCCACATAGTCTTGATACTGGGGAGACCGCGCCGCGGCCCGCGCGCCGCGGCCCGCGGTCGGACGACCTGGACGGCGGCCCGCGGTAGGACGTCCTGGACGACGCGGCCGGAAGACTGCACAAGGGTAGTGTTGTCTCGACTGTCCCTTGCGTGAACGTCAGCTGCCTTCTTCTCGAACATAGCATCATACAGCATAATATATATAGTACATAGTAACTAATGTGTTTAAAGCTACGAATATAATTGTAATGGACAGAATGTGGGTCCTGTGCACAATGGCTGACTGTGCTAGGATACACTCATCCAGCATGCGCCCACACACCTAATTACACATTTACTAAAGATCTTAATAATCAATTGAAAGAATGCAATTAAACAATACATGAATATATCTATATGCCAAACATTAGGTTACTACATAAATCATGAAACTGATCTCGCGGGTGTCTCTTTGTGTTACTGTTCTCCTGGTGATAATTCCACAGTGCATAAGTTCACCAAAGTTCACAAGTTAGAACTGACACATTCCCTTGCACCAGACTTTGTTCATTTCTCCCTTCCGGTAGGTGTATTTTCCTCCAGGTGACTTTGGACATGTAGCAAGGGACAAAAGACAGTATTTAAGGGGCGTTGTTCGCCTTGGGCAATAAGGGGTAGGACTGTTATACAGCTAACTCCCCTGGCCGTACGTTAATTGCGGCCGCTTACATGGAAAAACAACAACACACACACACAAAACGATTGCTAGCTCATGACTCTTTTCTGTCAACTTGGAGTTGACATCAGCACCTAAACTGAGGAGGATCTGTAAATCTTTCTGGTCGAGTTTCTTGACTGCGGAATGAAGAGGCAGGTAGCCTCAACTGTCGGGTACGTTCAGCACCAGTCTAACCAGCTTTCGTGAGAGGATATCAGACAGGTCAAAGCTTCGCTTAACCGCCAGGTGCAAAGTGTTGTCTCGACTGTCCCTTGCCTGAACGTCAGCTGCCTTCTTCTCGATCATCACTCTGGCCAGATGCGTGTGGCCAAAGAGACAGGCCAGGTGTTGCGGGTTGCAGGTGTAACGCTCCTTGCAGCACCAAGGGACGTAAGTTGTCTGGGCCACTAACGACCAAGGTATCTTATTCAGTGTCAGCTGAACGGGTATTTGGGTGTGTGGTACTTCTAGGAAAGAGTAGTCTTTAAAGAAGAATAATAAACGGCATAGATTGAGCTCAAGGGTTAAAGGTAATCAGTTCATACAGCATAATGTATAGTGCATAGTCACCAAAGTCTTTAAAGCTTCGAATATATGTGGCTTAACTTTAAAAAAAAAAACTACATATAACCTACGGAGACCCAAGAAGTAATACAAATATCTGTTTCAGCCGAGGACATTTTTCACACTTTTTTTAAAAAGCAAAAATTGATCATATTCTCATTAGCAAAACCTAACAATAACAATAACAAGCAACTTTATTAGTCCCAATGGGCAATTTGAATGGGAGGTGGTGCTCTGTTTCCAATATATATTAAAAATAATAATAATAATAAATAGATCATTCCCATGCACACCTACACATCACACATCACATCAGATCACACTTTAAACCTGCTGTTCACGCCTCCCTTACTGTAATGGGTATTTGCTGAAAGACTTACAGAATCGAATCCTTTTCTAAATGAATGATCGACGTGCTGTCGATCTCCCTTTTTTCTTGTCCTTTTATAATTATAGCGGGAGGACAAGACTCAATATTTGTGAAACAAATATAAACGTATGTTGAAGTCCTTATGCATGGCACCATCCTGCAATATGCACCGAGAGTATCCTTCGTTGTCATCGTCGCTCCTGTCATTGCTTTTCTCACATCCTCAAAGGTGTTGTGCGACATCTTTTCGTTGCACATCTTTGATATGCCGACCTCGGACAACCTGATGGTTATTCCGGATATACTCTGCATTTGTAATTACCCGGGAATCTCTGTAACGTTTTGTGGAGAGTACGTTACAAATGTATGCGAGCGTGTATAGACATCTACATGTAAAATCTCGCTGGCCGCACTCTTCAACCTTTTTCAAACAAAAAGGTGCAGCCAACAATTAAAACATTTAATGTTTGTAAAAAAAAACGAATAGTTGAATGGTCATTCCTGTCTTCGCCGCTATTGCACTCTGCGGTTGGTAAACCATCGCTGGATGGTAGAACCACAATGTTAATATGTGTCTCTGAAGTCGGGGCTGTTTAGTTAGCAACTAGTGGACTAGGTTTACTGTGCCTACCTGAACTTTCCTTCTTGTTAAGCCAGTCCGCCTGGCCAGCAATTGTTGTGTGGGAACACTTGGATATTTTGAGGGTTTGAAATATTGTTCTAACATTTCTTTTTGCCACGTTTTTATTCTTCTTCTGCTCTCTCTGGCGGGTGGTTCTGCAACATGAAGTAGCAGACAAGGCTTCAGGATGTGTGTGTCGATGAATAAGATGTTATAAGACGTCACTTAACCTAACAATAATGACCGTGATAATTACAATGACCTTGGTTAATGAAATGTACAGCTAAAATAACACTGGCAATAAAAATATAATTGCAATTGCAGAAGCAATTATAACAATGACAATGACAATTTTAATGACCATGACCATGACAATTGTTCATTAACAAGGGTAGGAAACAGCTATTCTTTATTCTCGCCCTGAAGAGGGAAAACCATGTTTTCAAAGTGAGAATATGAAAGAAGCAGCGGGTTGAACATTTAATGTTTTTTAAAAAAAACGAATGGTAATGAAATGAAAAAGAAAACACTAAAAAGGTTCTATTGCCTACTGTCTACACACACACTATAGGTGCAGAAGTCCGACGGACGGATGAGATATACAATACAATACAATGCAATGCAATGCAATACAATACAATGCAATGCAATGCAATGCAATATATCTTTATTGTCTATGTCTGGTTGGAACAGAGATAGAAATTTGTCTTTGTTGCTGGGAGCTCCCACAATCAACTGAGAAAAATATAGCTAATATGGTGTATCATCGGTACGATCTGTTTTCCGGCGACTTATATCCAAACGAATCCCCAAGCCGGTTACGTCCAAACGTGCGTAGCGTTAAAGCTGAAGATTGAAATGTTTGAAGTCCAAGGCAACACACGCTGTATCTCGTGTGCTGGTGTAGTTGCTCTACTCCTCGTTGTTAGGAAGGTGTCGTTCGGGTCTACCCTTCGGTAGATAGGCCTTAACATCCGTTGTAATGTGATGCATCTTTAGTCTAGAGATCAAGATGGCCGCTCCTCGTTGTGCGACGTCTGCAGCTCTGAACTCGATTTCGCTTTTTCTACATTTTTCATCGTTTTTCGTCTGCCCCTGTGTCGGGTAGTCGTTGAGTGATAGACTAGGGTGTCGAACTGTGTGTAGTGATGATGATCTTACGCTCAGTCTTGTCAGTAGTTTCATTTTGGATGGCTGTGACCGTTACCACTAGCCGACAATATTAAGATGGCGGTCAGCTTATTTAATGCTGGCCCCCATCTTCATTACTCCGCGAGCTCTTGCTTCGTCTTAGTTCATCTCCCTCTGTTATCCGGAGTTTTAGGGCGCTGGAAGTCGACATTATACGGCTCCCTCCACTTCGCAAATCTAAAAGGAGAGGACTCAGAGGCGGTGTGAAGCGGAGACAAGCAGTTTCGTCTGGAAGATCAACGCAGGTCTCCACCTCTTCCTTTTATCCTGCTCTCCAATGTCCAGTCGATTTGTGGCAAGACTGATGGGCTTGAGGCGTGGGTACACAACTTTCGACTGTTCAGGGATACTTGTTTGCTGGGGTTTACGGAAATATGGCTCTACAAAGGTGACGCTGATCTGGACATCTCTGGTTTCTCTGGCTCGTTTCGATCAGATAGATCTGCTACCATTACTGGCATGAGGAGTCTGTTTCTATGTCAACAGCAGGTACTGTAATACGGTTATTATTCGTGAAAGGATGTGTCCTCGCGACCTTGAACTTCTAACGATTTCGCTTCGCCCATTTTTACCTCCCGAGAGAATTCCCCCAGCTGTTTTTCACCCTTGTGTATATTCATCCCAGGGCAAATGTTTCCAATGCGTTACAGTGCATTGCAGATGTGACTCACAATATCGACTCGATTTGTCCTGATGCTCCTATGTTTATTTTAGGACATTTCTGAATGAATGAGACATGAATAGTTTTGTGCATGCAATTATGAATTTTAATTTTAATCGAGCTGCAACAGAATTGCCCTCTGGGACAAATAAAGTCATATCGTAGTCGTAGTCGTAAAACTTCGTGAGTCTGTCCACAACACAGACCTCCCGCTGTATGCCCTCTCGTACCAATATAGACACTACACTCCTCCTTTACCTTCACTTTTGTACTTCTCATTCCACCTTAATTTTATTGCTGGTTTTATTGCTATTCTTCTCTCTGCTGGTGAAATAGAGATGGTGAGGGTGGTGATTTTATGATTGCTAGTTTGTTTTACTGCCAGTTTGGCTAGTTTATCGGCTTCCTCGTTTCCTTTTAACCCAATATGGGAGGGAACCCAAAGGAACCTGACATCTCCATTTTCTTTGTTAATCTTGTTTATGAGGGACAATATTTCATAAACAATGTCTACTCTGTTTGATGATTGGTTTTGAAGAGCCTGGAGTGCTGACAGGGAGTCCGATAGTACGAGGAATTGTCATCTTGTGGTGTCCCTCAGTTTGAGGTGTATAGTCTCTAGGGCTGTCTGTGTGGCAGTCATCTCGGCTTTGAAAATGGAGGTGTGGGTCGGGAGTTTGATGGAAAGGTTTATGTTGTCAGGACATTAAACTCCCAGCCCAGTTGCTTGCGTTTCTGGGTCGTGGGGGCCATCTGTGTATATCTGCGTGTAGCCCTTGTAGGTGGTGCCCAGTTTGAGTTTGATCTCTGAGGTGATTAGGTGTTGATGGTCCTCTTTGCTATATTGAGTGAGATCAGTGTCTATTTGCAGGGAAACGTTCGTTTTCCTAATTTAACTATCGCCTCTACTTCTTTTGACCAATCAGGCCACTAGCAACTAGGTAACTAGGACGCTGCTTAGCGATCCTTCGTGGGGTCCATGCCGACCAATCATAATCTCTGTACCGTGTAGTCGGCATAGCTCCCACCTCAGTTGGCCGCAGTCGCCGTAGTTACGCCTATCACAACTTTTCCTACGTCAAAACACACCGAATGACGTGAAATAATCCGCGGGGAGATTGCGTCAGCATTCGCGTGACTGCTCTCCCTTGGTATAAGATAATACATGTACATGCCCACAGGTCACCGGTATAAAAATAGACGGTCATAATAATCAACTAAATTAAATGTTAAACGCCCCCTTGTCTTCTACAAAGAAAAAAAATTGTTGCTCCACTGTAGAATACTTACCGCTGAATGGGGATTCAAAATATAGCTGTTTTCATAAAAAAAAATCCTGCTTACTATTTTCTAAACAAAGTTCTTGCCGTTGCAAAAGCGGTAAAACATAGTCACGGTCGTTCTCATTGTTTCCACCACAACGCGAAACTGCCCTGATCTGAAACACACACATCAGAATAAAAGCAAATGTTTTTGTTCTATATGTTTCTGGATTGCCATAATTTATTGTTAAGCATTAAACATAGTATAGATGGCATGTCAGTATTTCTTTTTAAAAACTGAAATTATATTATTTTTTTTCTTTTCATGCCACCTCCACCATTAGCAACACCACCACAAATTTTAAAATAGAAACAAATTTACAAGCCAATGTTTTAATAAAAGTGGATATAAATTGACGAAACAAGGTTCTCCTCTAATTAAAATTGAAATGAATAATGAAGGTTGACCAGCATGCTGCAAAATACGATTTAAAATATTCATGTAAGAGGGAGGACCTTCATCACACGCTTGGCTGGCTGTCTGCTCCCCATGACCTCTCGGAGCTTCCACGTGCGCTCCCTTTTCTTGCATAAGCGGTCCATCGCTTGTCCACCAGCCACGTTCGACCCTGAGTGTTGGAACTTTCGCATTCCTTTTAAGGTTACTACATGATAAGGAGAAAAATAATCACCTTCATGATTCATTGAGAACTACAAATTACTAGGTGAGAGGGAAACATTGCTATGAGGTGCTGCAGGGCATTTTTATGTCCAGCTTTCTCTGACGCAGGCATAACAACAGTTAAACTAGAGACATAATTCTATAGTGTCCCGTAATCAGGGCTGGTGATAAACGTCTTCCACTTACACCTTCGAAGAGTTATTTACTTGTTCTACTTTAGTCACATGCAGCGCCTCCGGACAGGAAGCCACCCGAGCCCTCGACGACTCTGACGTAACCTGAAGCCTAACCTTTAACCTTTGACCTAATAAAAGATGGAAAAGAAACTCTTTAGAACAGAAATTGCGAAATATACCCAGAAGATAGCATTCTCCTCCCCCACCTCATTTCTTTCCACCCTTACACGCCAGTAATTTACTTTTGGCACGTGCGACCTTTGACTCATTGACTTATGTCCTTATGTCTCGGGACTTTGGGAACAGCAAGTAAAGTATTACAGGTGCAGGAGTTGTTTTTTTTTTTTTTTTTTTTTTTTTTTTTTTAAATGCAGACGGTACCTATTTCATTTTTAAATCTTTGCTGTGTTTTGTGCCTGGGTCAAAATTAAAAATGGATTGTGAAAGCCTGGGTTTACGATAGATTTTATAGAAAAAGTCGCATTTAATTACTGCTATTTCCAGGATATTGTTATTGTTGTTATTATTTTTTGAAGACACACGATGAAGTGCGCATGCCTAAGCATTCTGTTGGCTGTCGCTCGTGAGTTTACGTCTTACGACGAAATCATTATTTGACACAATGTTACAGTTCATGTCTTGGAAAATAAAAGATTTGTGAACCAATCCGATTTCGCTTTTGTTTTCCATTGAAAGGAAATTTATTATGCTGTGTGATCCTCATCTTTTACTGTCTATTTAATTCGTGCGTCTGTCTCCCGTTTCTGTCTATTTATTCTTTTTGTTTGTGTGTTTGTGTGTGTGCGCGTGCATGTGGGGGGTGTGTGTGTGTGAGTGAGAGAGAGGGAGAGAGAGAGAGAGAGAGAGAGAGAGAGAGAGAGAGAAAAATCAAGACAGGAGAAATAAAATGAAGATACGGGCATCAAGTTTTTATATATTTTTAAGTCATGTTGTTTGTCCGTATGTGTGTGTGCGCGCGCGTGTGCGTGCCTCTCCGTGTATGTACACCTAATTTACAAGCGATCTGTTGGTAGTATTTTATGAACGGCTTCATCTCCTTCTTCACTGTAGCCAACCAGTTTGAGTGCTGTGACATGCTGTGCACTATGACTTCTGGGCAGTGTGTCATGACAATATGCCATGTTAGTGTGTCTTGGCAGTTCAGACATCTGCGGAGTGTGAGGTATGACGAAATATGGTCAGATTAGCAGCGATATAGGCTGTCATTGTACACAAATATACGTTTGTATGTATGCATGAATGTGTGTGCGTCTGTACATGCGTATTTTATGTGTTTTTATGTATGTTTATAGGTCACACATTTCTCATGAACTGACCCAAACAACAATATAGTTTTTATTTTCGAATTTTTAGCGAGGTTGCCGTTGGCAAAATGCAGTCATTGGAATACATATTTCCAGCATAAACTACAGAAAAATCTCACTTTAATCTCTTAATTTATTAGCAGCAAGTAAATCTTTACAATTCAACATGGTAAAACCACTGCAAAATGAATTTCTGTCGGAGCTGTAGAAATAGGTCATCAACAATAGCAAAGTAAAAAAACAAAACCCGACAGGTCACATTCACATTATTAAAAATATATTAATTATAAGCATCAATATACACACTCAAATGTATTCTTAAAAAATTAACAATTATAAACACTTAAGCTGAGAATTTCATACGACTGCCTCGTCACAAAATCTGCCTGCTGTTCCCGGTTCCACCACTAACCTACGGAGATCAGGGGACTGAACTAGAAGAACTTTGTGACCGACGTTTGAGTTATTACCTCCCCTGCTGGCGGCTCTCGCAAGGTTCACGAGGAAGCGGGAAGGGAGAAAGAAAAATGAAAATGATTGTAGGTCAATGATGTCGATGGCATCCTGAGTTGAGAAATAATATCTCGCTTTTACAATTAGTCCTCTAAATATCTACGTTAAGGGGAAGAGTCTAAAACTACAAAAGGCACGGGACAAGAAACAACAATCAACAAGAAGAAACTCGCTCATTTAGACGCCTCGTTCTCTAAAACATTGCATCGACTGCTCAGACAAGCTTTGCTCTTAGTTCAAGATGTGCTTCTTGTGGCATAAGTTTATGTATCGAGTTTCTGCACCCCTTTGTACAGGTAGAAACTGATCTTCAAAGTCCGATTGCAGTCTTGACACATGGCTTAACTCGCAATACTGTGCCACAAAGCCCTCTTTGTCTAGGTTTGGGTCTGGGAAGACGGGAGAAGCTTAAAATAGCTGGAAGAAACTAGTTCCTTGATTGTCAAGTCTCAGGGATTTTGTTTGTGAAAGGCACTCTCGCCGTAGTCCTCTGCTATCCATGTGTATGTGTAGTTTTGGTGAGAGTGATTACTATTATTTTACACCCTTCCCTATTCCTATTCCATATTCATGGCCGCAATGTGCAGACATCATATTATTATTATTATTCCTAAATCTGCTATGGTGTTTGTTATTTGGTTTAGGAAAAGGTGTAGGTAGCATAATAGGTATCCAGTACAATTAGCGACACTCTTAGGGTCAAATTCCCAGCCATGTGTGGTATGTCTAATTGTAAATAATAAATCACAAGGGTTAGGGTTATTCATTGTAATTAAGCAGTTGTGAGACTTGACGCGTCGTTAGCGGCCAGCCATGAGATCTGACTCCTTGATCACGAGACATGATTCACTAACATGGCATGTCTCATGCCTCCACCCAGGGTACCCCGTCGCCATGGCGGAGGCCTGCGATGGGCGCCGGGTAGACGCGGCTGTCGTGGGATTTTATCTGAGAAGACCAAAACGAACGTCTTGTTTTTTCGTTTCCCGACCATTTTTTACCGGACATTGTTGTATTCGTATGCCCAGGTGGAAGTGAGAGAGCGGAGCTAGGATTCGGTTTCCGCCTCAGGTGAGGGTCTGCCTCTGGAGACCGTTTGCGTCTGGCACAGACACCACGTGATCTGAAAAAAAGGACAAACTAAAATTGACTAGTTACCTGTTAATCGATTAAAATCTATCAGACTCGAACCTATCTCTTTAGACAAGAGAAGATAAGCAGGTAAGTTATAATCTATTCACAGATAAAGCCTTACCGGAGAATATAGACGACAAGGAAACAGATGACAAGAAGAACTAGCATCGCCAACAAAGCGATGAGCGCTGGATACAGCCACGGAGGCACTGTAGACAGACAATATCTGGTAAACATTTGACACCTGGTTAAACTCTGTAAACATGAGACAACAGGCGGTAAACACCAATGTGATGTGGTAAACATTTTAAACTTGAGAGGACATCCGGTAAACAGAGTAAGAGGAGATAACATCCGATAAGCAGTGTGAAATGAGATATCTGGTAAACACTATAAACATGATATAGCAGGTGCTAAACATTGTAAACAGCAACATTGAGTTGCAATTTCAGTTAACGGGCAAAGGTGAAGCTAACGATACCGTATTGGAAACATTCCGCTTCGGGTAATTTAGAAACTTAGGAGACAAAAATTTGTATTTAGACTCATTCCTTTTACAAAAAAAAAAAAAAAAAAAAAAGGAATCGTAAAGCTTAAAACTACTCATTTTCTGTCTTTTATTGCTTGGTAGTTAGTGACTGTTGTAGAGACATCACACCAGCTGTAGCTTAGAAGTAAGCTCAGAGAATGACAGATGTCTCGTTGCCCGTCCTGCAGGTTACCGTCTGCTCTGTCACATACCTTCGGGCTCTTGTCTCAGCCGCTCGCACTCTAGTCCTGCGGGATTGCCCTTGCCTGCTTCGTCCACCCAACCCTGCTGCTTCTTGCATTCTATGATGGCCGACCCTCTGCCTGTCTCCTTGAATCCGTCGTTGCACCTGCGCAAGGCAAGAATGCCATCAGCATCTGCAACCACCTGTTTGTGACAGTATTTCGGGGAGATTTTGAGTGATGCTTGGCGTTGCGCCTTAAGGTGGATTATTTTTCACTTCATTTCATTTTTATTACTTTTATTTACTGGTTGAGTTAAAAGTTTGGATGGGTGGTACTTTTAGCCAAGAGTGAAGAGCCAACAGAAAAAACACGCGGAAGACAGGACCTTGACTTTTTCCCAATCCCAGGTGAGAACTGTGACATTTAGAGGGTCGTAACTTGCGAATGGACCTCAGATGTTTGCTTAGATTTGAGGAATCAGTTTCATGTAAATAATTAAACCCAATCAATTGAAACTAATGGTGCACTCCAGTTTGCCTTTGACCTGTACCCTCACGCACCAGCTTACCCTCCCGTTAGCCTGCTTCCTCATGCACCAGTCAACCCAAGTTTCAGGACACAACCTTATCCTTCTTATTCACTCGCCATTCCCACAGCAAGAAAAAAGAAATTAGAGCCCAAGTCAACAAGGACTGGAAGAAGACCGGATAAACAAGAGACTTGTTTTCTTTTCCATTCACTAAATGATTGATTCGAAATATTGTTTGCTTTCCCGCTCCGGCTTTTAACCGCCACAGTCAGCTCGCCCAACATAGGCATGTGGCCAAGAAGTTGAAGATTGGACACAAGAATTTCTTGCTTCCTTTTGCAAGCAGATCTTGCTCTGTTGCCACTATGTACGAATATGAATCATGCATAGCACTGCTTGACAAGGCCCTTTGATGCGGGTACATACCCGCTGATGCGTGGGTAGCTTTATACTCAAGCACCGCCGTGTCCCTCCGGAAGCACTCATGAGCAGCAGCTCGACACCGAGGCGATCAGCCACCGAGGACATTGCTGCTGGATGTCCTTCAATCAAGATCATTGTTCCCGGTCTTGTATCTCAAAGTAAATGTGTTGAAGCAACACCCACCGGGACTTTATAATTAACACGAGGCGAGAACTACCTCAGCTTTTTGTAGAGTTATGTCAAACAGTTGCTTGTAAATAAATAAACTAATTAAACAAAATTAGGAGTTTCCAGCTGTGACATTGAGTACTTATGGTCGGGATGATTTCATAGGTGGCAAAAGTGTAAGAGAGGATGCTATACTAACTGCTGATTTATTTAAATGGAAAAGGCGACAATTTTCAACAAGTGTCACATACATTCGAAGAGAGCACGCTACCTCTCTTTATCTCTCTATCTTTCTCTTTCTGTATATATATTTAATTAAACTTTTGCAATTTATTCGGTCATTTGATAAAAAAATTCATTCTGGAGATTTTATTGGACCCATCTAATCATCTATTTCTTACAAGCAGGAAGCATGTTTGCAGACATTGTAGTGTTTGTCTGTCTTGAAGTGATGCTCTAACAAAGGAAGTTTTTATTTATTTTTGATTTTTATTTTGTGCTTCAAGTATGTGTCAACTGGTGGCAGGAATTCTGGAACCCTCACCCACCTGTAGCCGATGACCTGAGGGGCGATGACAGCGAGGCTGGCATCAACGCTCACAGGAGGAAGCTTGCCATTGCACCGCACGGGGTCGACTGTCGTTGTTGTCGTTGTTGTAGAAGTTGTTGATGTTGTTAACTTGGTCGTCTGTGGCGTCGTCAGCGTCGTCAGCTTGTCTGTAGTGGCAACAGTCGTCAAGGAGTTTGCAGACAACGTTGTTACAGAATCTGTGCTTACACCAGGCGAGCTTCCAGACATGGGAATGGTTCCAGATCCTGAGGTCGCAGACATCGTTGGACTGTCAGACAATGTGTTTCCAGACACAGGGGTCGAGCTTCCAAACATGATGGTAGAGTCCGACTGTATGTATCCAGAATTAGTCGAGCTTCCGGGCAAGATGTTTCCAGAAGCAGCTGTGCTGTCAGAGAAGGAAGCAGACATGGTGCTGGGTGGGATGCCGGTAACTCCAGGCAAGGTTCTCTCCGAACTGATGTGCTGGCTTACAGTCATCGTGTTTGGAACTAGTGTGCTCAGAGGCAGACTGGAGCTTGAAAACCTGGATGAACTGGGCACCATGGTCTCAGACACTTGGGTGTTTCCTGAGAAAATACCAGACACAGACGAACCACCCACTGTCGGACTGTCGGACACGACACTTACAGGCGTTGTCGGACTGTCAGACATGACACTTGCAGATCGTGTTGTGATGTTACCAGCCACAAGAACTGCAGGCACTGTTCTATTGTTATTTACAATGTTTTCAGGAGTTGTTTGGGGACTACCTGACATGATACTAGCAGACACTACCGTTGTAGCCATCACTGTGGTGGGACAAGTAACGCCTACAGGTGTTGTTGAACAGTCTGAGGTAACAGCAGCAGGCGTTGTTGCACTCTCTGACATCACATTTGTAACCGTAGTTACCGGACTGTCAGACATGACACCAGAAGGCGCTGTTACACTTCCATAGGTAATACCTGAAAGTGTTGAGCTGTCAGATGTTGTGGGTAAAGATGCAGAGCTCGAAGATGTAGAGCTGCCATGTGTTGGTGTTGATGTTGGTGTTGGTGTTGTATCAGATTCAGTAGATGTCCCTGGTCCAGAAATAGACATCAAAATTCTCAACAAAGGTCCTCTAAACACATCAGACACTATTTGTGTTGTAGGGGTGGTGCTTTTAGAATAAACACTTACAGTCCCGGTTGCGGGAGGGAAAACGGTAGCCGAGCTGGAAACTTTTCTAGAACTTGTGCTGTGAGACATGAGAGGACCTGAAGATACAAAAGACTTTGACAGGGTGTTTCCAAGCAAGATATTTCGAACTATTACAGAGTCCGTGTTTGGAGCCGTCTGCGTGCTGTAAAAAATGTTATTTCCCGTCACATCCCTCAGCTTTGGCGATGTCGTCACTTCCGTCATCGCGGAGATGGTAGAAAGAGCATTCTTTGTTTGAGATGAACCGCTCTTGGACGTCCAGGGGCTGGGACTGGATGTCGCCATCGACAAAGCAGCAGAAAGTCCCGCTATCCCAGCAGCCACTGCCAATGCGAAGGTGAGAATGATAATAGACATTGCGTTCGCTTTCTTAGCGATAATAATATCAAACACAATTAATGTTCAACAACATGTGACCAGCTTGAAACAACATCATTGAAGCGTGTATCTTCCAATCCACACAACATACTGAGCCCGACACAGGCTTCTACATTTACAGCTCCCAGTCATCTGGCACTCTTTACTGCGGAAGGCCGAGAGTTCGTCTGGAGTCAACAGGATTCAGTTAACACCTAACTACTAAACTGTTTTTTACACGACAGAAAGAGCGTGAGATCAGGCCCGCTGCCCCGCCCATCCTATAATATATAGGCAGTAATACTCACTGCTCGAGATAATAGTCTCACACCGGACCAAACATGTCCAGCGACCACTTTGAGGGATCTTCATGACAAAATCGCACTTTGCTGGAAGGAGACATGTTCTTTTTATCAGTTCTGCTGTTTAGTAAGAAACATATTTTTTGAATTGGTAACAAAATTACAGAAGGAGACAACCATAATGTACAGAAAAGTAGACAGAAATATATCAAAGAACCATAATGAATATTATTAAAGTGATGTTTGACAATGTCCAGGACCAAAAAGTTTGTTTTAAAAGTCTGTCAAAATCTTACGAAAAGGAAATAACTGAGTAAAAGAAGCACAAATAAAGGAAGAATAAATAATAAATAATTAAGATGAATGGATAAAGTGTATGCTGAAAAAATACACTATTTTTGTAAGAGGAAACTTCTTTGAAGACAAATAAAAAGAAAAACCTTTCTAAGGTCTCTCTTACCAAGACCAATTTACCGGCTGTAAGCATTCAATAAGCTCTAAATTAATTCAAGTGCCAGCTGTTACAGAGTGGTTTGGCGCCAATCTGAAGGCCGTGTGGGCGTGACTAAGGACATGATTGATGTCAGTCGCAGACTGCAGGTCCTGACACGCGGCGCTTTGATCTTCTGCCGCGGCGGTGCTGCGTGTCCTGACTAACGGGTATTTGCCGGACACTTACAATGGGGGCAGTAACTTAAATCCGAAGAAAAGAAACAGCAGTGTGAACTCACCTAATTTACTGGCAACAAATCACCGTCAAGGGTCTTTTTTTACCTGTCCGTGTTCTGATTTCGCCTCCGTGACAGGTAGCTAGGTGTCTTTCTCTTTCATGTCAGAACTCAAATGGAAAGAAAGAAACAAAGAAGACTAGAAGGGGAAAATATACCAGTTAAAATCCTGCAACAAATTCAGACATTAAAAGTCGCCCCCCATTCGCCTGTGAAGTGACAGTCCGGTTCCTTTGAAAGAAGAGATATGTATGTACATGTCTCAGCTTGATAAAGTCTTAGTCCAGACAAAAACAAGTTAAAATGTAAAGTATACAAATGTTACCTGTTGGTGCAGCTGTTCCCGAGTGCCAGAAAACACTCTCTATTTACTTTGTTTAATAGAACTTTTTTAATTTATATCATTGTACATTTTAAAGACAAAACCTAATTAAAAAGCATATTTCCTATGTACACTCTATTCATTGCATTAATTAATGTCTTGAACTCAAAATTGTAAAAAAAAGAGACAAAATCGTTTTTGAGGAGTTCAATAAAAATGTCATGGTTCACTTCTTCAGAAGTCTAGAAGCCTTTGATGCTGAAGTATAGAGACCAACATCAACTTGGTGGGTTAGCCTCAGTAGGGATGATGTTCATTGTTATTATTAATAACAACCACAAACAGAAGAAATGTGCATTAGGAATAAAAGGTTTTGTTACTATAAATTGGCTCCTGTTGTAACTTTCTAATTAAGAAATTATATTTTACAGACTCCAAACGCATTAAAACAGTAGCAGTGTAGAAAATGAACGAAGCAGGAGCATATAGGTAGACAAGAGGTCATAGGGTCAAGTCCAGGCTTGTTGATTCACGTACATCAACAATCTAAACAGCGGAAAAAAAATATTGCAAAAAAATTGACCGTAGAATGGAAAGAGTTGAACGATTGCAGGGAAGTGGAGAATTAATCCAGAAAACGAAAATCCGGCGTTGAGATGGCGCCGATATGGCGGTTGAGACCGTTAGACGATGAAAACAACAATGTGGCATGGACTCAGGAAAACAGTCAAGAACAGTGGCAGTGTAACATGTAACTAAAGGCACAGATCAACAGTATTCAGCAGACACTAAACATGGCGTAAACCCAATGACACCACAAGAAAAAAAAAAAAAAAAAGAAGAAGAAAGAAGAGAAAAGATGAGAGAACTAGTCCTCATACCTGTAACACGAAGGGGCATCACTCTGCTCACTTGTATTTCAATTTTTGTTTGAATTACTGCAGTTTCTTTGAATTCATGAAGTAGATCATTATTTCAGGTATGGATTTGAAAGAACCGTTACTCTATCTCCACACCTCTGTCTCCTTCCCGGGTAGTCAATGGCCCCATAGCAATAAGGAATCGAAATGTTTTGATGTGACACGTGTTAATAAGGCTAGACAGGCTCTCTATAAAACAATATCAGTTGATGCTTAGGTGTAAAACACAATTTTTCTTTGTCTGTATGCACCTATCTATACATATATATGTTGATTGATCCATCGACTGATTGTGTGAGTGTGAGAGAGAGATATTAAAAAAAAGAGAAAAAGTGGTAGACCTTTAGAGTGTGTGTGTGTGTGTGTTATAGTGTATGTGAGAGAGAAATTTGAAGAACGAGAGAGACAGAGTGTGTGCGTGTGTCTGAGTGAGAGACAGTGTGGCATATAAATATATAGTGTGTATGTGAGAGAGAAAGAGGTGTAAGGTGAGTGAGAAAGATAGGGACAGAAGGTACGATGACACAGAGTAGATAGAAAAATTTTGGTTCCAGGCAGACCAGAGAGAGTCAGAGACAGAGACAGAGAGAAAAACAAAAAACAAACAACAACGAAAACCGAAGGACAGATAATTACAGACAGACTAGACAAGGACCCAGCCCAAGCCTCGTCCCGTCGTGCGTTCCGAGTCCCCTGGCTGCCACCTCGTCATGGATGTTTCATTATAATCTCCTTCATTAAAGCTGCAGGCGTCCCTTGCTTATATGTTGCAGACCTTGTGATATTTGGGCGTGTTTCATTATTGAGTGCACGGCTGCAGCAACATCTGCGTACGTCTGCCTGCTCCGACGGCGCACCGTCTTCTGTTTCACATTATTTATTCCCAGAGTTGCTGGCTTTATTTTTTTCTAAATGCATTTTTAATATCTCACTGGAAAACTTGATGGCTGAATGTGTTTTTCTTTCCTGTGAGGGAGGGGGAGTGTCCGCCAAGTTCGCACCCCGCCTGTAAGCACAGACTCTCGATCACGTGATGGGTGACGTCCGTCGTGACGTCAGTGGGTGCCGAGCTTATTCTCCCTCGTATTGTCTTTGCCACCGGCCTGTGTGTATTGTTAGACTGAGCATCTGAACTTAATGAGGTTTACATTGGGAGGAAGGGCAGCAACTGAGACGATGCGTTTTCAAGGAAGCAAGGAAGAGAAGAAACACTGGAAAACAATTTCTTCACTTTCTCAGCTTAGTTCATCTCCTTCATTTCTTTTTATCTTCCTCAATTTTTGATGTTGGTGTTTTTAATCGGCAACTACAAGTGATGTCTCACAGAAGATTGAACATCAATTAACACTTCACAGGGTAAAATCCTACTCACACTTCCACACAACATCAAATCACACGCGCATGTGGCCTCAGATCCCCTTCAGGTGGCGTCAGACCACACCCACACAACGTCAGCGTGGCGTCAGGTCAGATTCAAACAGCAACAGATCACACTGACAGTTAGGGCTGCAATCTTCTCAAAGACTGCGCGTGCAATGTTGCAACACCCTCTTCCTCTCAAGCAAAGGGCTCATCTAGCAAAGGTCCCTCGCAGGTGGACTGCTTGCAACGTCCTACAAACATCCATCGTGCAGAATATTGTAGATTACTGTAGGTAAGCAGCTATTTTCCTCGAAGAAACAGAATAAAAGAGAGAGAAAGAGAGAGAAAGAGAGAGAGAAAGTGGATGAGGGAGCGCATAGCACGAAGGAGTCGTTGAGGCGACTATGCGAGCTTTTCGTAAGAAATGTCATCAGAAAACTGCAGACAGTGCAGAATCTTTGTCGGTGTCTCATTCGACTTTTAATGACTTTTTGAAAGTGATCGAGAAATTTCAACAAAAGTTTCCTTGTCCTTATCCGTTCTCATCTACTCAAGATGAGTTTGGGTAAAAATACAGGGGAACCCTTCCACCATCGACGTCAGCTGAAACCGTTCTCCTCTGACCACGAAGCCATCTTGGTGTTGCAATTGGCGGTAAAAGGGAACTTACTCTATTGCAGCATTCTGATTGCCTATAGCCTGTACTGTCTAAGTCCTGCAGGGCCAGCTCTTGCACTGGATTAGAGCAGGATCCTATCCTTGCACTTCAGCGTCCTTTGTGAACCCTGAATAGTGAGGTTTATTCCAACATGAATCGTCTCGGCATCTGACTACACAGCTTGAGCATCTGATGACACTCGCAGTTATCCCCAGAACACTCTCTCACTTAGCAAAAGTTTATTTAGCATCTGGCCTGCTCACAGTCAGGTCAGCATGATTGTGTTCACACATCAAACTCCGAGTTAAATAACACTCCCACCTACAGGACCTGTGTTTGAGGATTGGAACTAACCGATCGACTGGCTACCTGATCACTCTCAAACTTAGCATCATCTCTTTCACACACACAAGCATCCAATCACACTTACACGTGGAGTCTAATCACACACCCTGTGACATTTAGCATCCTATTAGCTCGTGTAATCAGGATGTTTACGGGTATAGGATCAGCTGACACCACACAAAGCATCTTAGCGACGGGATACTTGAAGCACGACAAGACGGAAAGAACCTCACAATCACGTGACTGACGCCTGACGGTATCCATAATGTTGTTTGTTTATTTCATCCTTTGTGATGATAAATTATTTACATATTTACTATTTATTTAAAGTGTTTCCATTTGTACCTTTTACAATCATTCATCTTGAACTCTGAGCGAACCCCTGGCAAACAAGTTTCGATGAAAGTTTAAACACAAGTCACAAACATCTCCGATCTCCCCCTCCTCTCGCACCCCTCCATATCCTACCCGCTGACCCTCCGACACTTCTCTTCTCGTGTGTCTCTTGTGGAAGTTGTAGCAGGTGGATGGTGCCTGGGGCAGATCGTTTGTGCACCCAATGGTTTGGTGAACTGTGCTCAGTGTCTTCCACGGGTCTCTTCCTTGGTGTTCATCGCTCGCGTCAACATCCCTGGTAAACATTCGGACAACACAATGCCAGCATATGTAATGCTTTCGTTTAAAAAATGTTGAAGAGTAGTCGACGAGGTAAAAATGTATTGATTACTTTATTAGATTTCACAGCTACAAAACAATGTCTCTGAAATTGCTTTGACAACAAACGAATAAATGAAAAAAACAAAACAAAAAAAAAACAAACAAGAAAGAAAGAAGGAAAGAGTGAAACAAAAAAGTGTTTTAAAGCTTACTCTCAAGCATACTCACACTCTCAACAGCCGAAAACAGACTCTCATAAGGGAACAAACAAACAAACAAAGAAAGAAACAAAGAAAGAAACAAACAAACAAAGAAACAAACAAAGATAGAAAGAAAGAAAAATAATCAGTCGAGTAAAATACAAGACTACATCTATGCACATCAATGTTTTTGCAGTTAGTGCAGCCCAAAGTTGCCTAACAATGTAGATGACAGTGCACACGAGCACAAACGAGACAAAAATCGCTGAACTTAAATACATCAAAGGCACAAGCGACTGCTCAGTTCGCCTCCTTATTTTAGTCTTGTCAACAGTCATCACGATCTACAGGGAAAGGAAAAAAAGATAGCAAGAGAGAAAAGAAAAAAGACAATAAAAGAGTGAGCTTAATTGGGAAAAAGAACAAAACTAAGAAAACAGTAGTTCTTAAAGGGAAATGCACGGGAAAAATGCTAAGCTGGGTTTAAATGATCGATTCTTACTTTCTGAATTGTGTCGGTTCGATATTTCGGGTAACAAATCGATCATTCACTTCCAATCGTATCAAACGATATGATGAGGTTTTAGGTTTCATGTTAGGTTGTCGAGTGATGTTACTGAACCGTTGCCTCTCAGTCTTCTGAGTGACAGAGGTCAAACGCTGCCATCCTGGACATCGAGATGATGAAGTTTAAAACAGAGAACAAGGATAAATTGCTGAGCAAATTGAATACTGTAATACCAAAAGATTACGAAAATATGGCGGCTTTCACGAACAGACCTTAATCTGTGTTTTTCTAGGCGATTCTATAGTAACCCATTCATTTTTAACCTAAAGTTTCGATCAGACATGATTAAATCACATCGTATGTATCATTTAAGCACAGCTTACCATTGGACTTGAATTTTCCTTTAAAGAGCGTTTGCACATAAAGAGTGGAGAAAAGATAGAGCAGGACGATAGATCGAGTGAGATCGATATTGACATTTATTACAATCAACAGACAGACATTTCCACACAAATTTCCTCATTTAACCTTCATGCAACCCTGGCGCAAGCAGCGGGTCATATAGGATTTCACAACATTAACGGCCAGACACCAACGCAGTTCCAACCTATGCGCCGACAAAAATCTCATTTGCAAATGTTCCCTCAGCTTATTGCCTTTCCAAATCCCTTGCGACAAAAAATATTTTTTTAATTACGCCAGAAAGTTATTTTAAACTCAGGTATAGGAAGGTGGAACCTAACCGTCATTTACAAACAAACTGGCTTTTCTTTTCTGGATGTCGCCATGGAAGACAGAAGGTGACACCAAGATGAAGGATGGAAGGAAGACCTGTACATTGCAATAAATGGAATAATTTTGACGAAATGATATTCTTGGTGATGCGGCTGTGCACTTTGAAGCTACAAGTTTGTCTGGGCCGTTGGAAGCCCCGATGCTGTTTGGTTATTAAAATTTACATAGCCCCCGCCAGGGAGGCGTGCATTTTTCATCAATACTGCCTTCTCCCGCTGCAAGTTTCCACTTCGCCCTCTCAATAAAACATGGCGCTTAAACTCCCAGAAGCTCTCACAGAAATTGACTTTTGTAATTTGGAGAACGGAATACCAAGGGCCTGGCAATCAATTATTCACGACACGCGCAATTTTCCTTCGTACATGTAGGCAAAGCTGCGTGTTTAAATATGCCGAGCGCTGAATAATTGATGGCGGCTCCTTCCCGCAGCATGAATAGTTAAGGTGTCGTCAGGTTGAGCCTGCAGTGAGTGACACGGCAGCAGACGCGAGAGGCTGTGGGTGGGGATGGGGTGGGGATGAGGTGAGGTGGGGTGGAGATGGGGTGTAGGGGGAGTGGAGATGGTGACCAGGCATAAGACGCCGTCGTTTAGCAGATCTCTGTTTTATAGGCGAGCGGTGCAAATGCTAGACAATATTGTCCAGCCCACTTGCAATAACTAAAAAAATAAGGAAGATTAAAAAAATTCTGTTGTATTTGTATTGGACATCGCGAGGAAAGATGCTGAAGACTTTTTAAGACTTCAGGACGTGAGAGGTGAACCGCACTCACGTAGGACTTCGATTCCTTCCATTATGTGTTGAAAAACAGAAAGATGAAATGGTGGGGTGGGGTGGAATTTAAGTGGAAGATTAAGGTTTTATTTTATTTATTTATTTTTTGCTGCTAAGTGTCATGGTGGTCTGGTGTTCTAGGCAGAACGTGTGAAAGATCTCAATGGCTCATTGACACTATGAGAGCGGATGTCAATGTCTTTTGTGCTCATATCTAGTTTACACCGACTTCTGTCATCCATACCATGGATACCGGTAATAATTTCCTCCAGGTTTTTTTTTTTTTTTTTTTTTTTTTTTTTTTTTTTTGAAGAAATATGTGAAAAGCAATTTGAAAAAATTAGAAAACTTCAAAATGTGTTAAGTTGAGTACTGCATGGGTTAACAGATCACTAGTTTTGTTAAATTGCAAGAGCTGACCCTGTACTTTTAAAAAATATCTGAAAGTCTTTATGAAAAAGGAATGCTCATATGCCATGAAGATAACAGGTGATTTTTTGTTTTGTTTTAGAATCAAAGAGTGAAAGAGGAAGAAGAAAAGGTACACAAATTTAATCAAGCTTGAGAAAAATATCAAAAAAATGTTAAAAAATGCAGGAAACAATTTAGTACCACGAGCAGCTAAAAGAATGACATTGGAAGAAACGATCAAAGAGGATACTGACATATTGACTGGACAATAAATTTACACGACAAAACCTCATTTTTAATGTAGTTTTAATAATTATATTTCAGATATGTAAATTTTATAGTCATTACAATTAATTACATTGTATATACTTGTATATGTTATAATTAATTACATTATATATATATGTGGTTATCAAAAAAGTTAAATTTTTTTTCTCGCTGCTTCAATGGTAAATAAAGACAAACTGCAAGAACTTTAAGGAAAATAATAGACGGTCAGAAATGTGGTAAGGGTGGCAAAAAATGTGTTAAAATTTTTTCTCCAAACCATTATTACTAGCCTTCTTGTTGTTCTATATTTAATGTAAAAACGTTGGACTGAAAAGAGAAACAAACAAACAAACAAACAAACAAAAACAAACAAACAAAGAGGGTAAAATAACATTCTAATTTTTGCAATCTTCGCAAAATGTCGAAGCTCAGCAACACATCTCCTCCTCTCGGCTGTCACACCGATGTTGGGACGACGATGGTGATAGTTGTACAGAGGCCCTGCCGCGCCGCGTCGTGCCGCACCGCTTTGTGCCGCGCCGCGCCGGGTGACGGAGACAGAGCATCACGCATGATAGATCACACACTCTCACCGCGGCCGGACGGGCCCTGACACTAGGCTGGTGCGGAGAGGCTGCTGGAGGCACGGAAGGTAGGAGGGGATGGGAGAGAGGGAGGGAGTCCAGAGAGCTTGAAAAGTTTGGGCGCCTCCGGCGGGAGGACCACTGCACGCGCAGCTGAGGAGGCAGCCAGAGGGTGGGAGGGTCAGGTTCAATTCTTTCTTTTTTTCTCTCTCTCTCCTCCCACCTCTTGTCTCACGCTAATGTTTAACCTCATATCGTTTACAACAAACGGAGGAAAAAATCCGGAAGAAGAAAACAAGAAGGACAGGTCCAGTGACAGTTGGTGCTGCTTGTCAACTCGCCCATACTCTGAAGCTAGAGGGCGCTGTGGTGTCAACTCGCCCATCTTGTGGAGCTAGCTGGCGCTGTGGTGTCTGCTGACACTTTGTAAGAGAGTATTTGAGTGTGGTGAGGAGTTCTGGTCTTGGAACTGGATGAGAACTGACGTGTGGCATGGAGCAATCGTCCAGAGCCTGATAGTTTCATCGCCAGACCTACTTCGCCCCCGCCGCTCTGTGTTATCTATAGAAGACATCTGTAAAGGACATCATCGCCTGGTTGAATATTGGAGATACAGCAGTCGCCGACCCGTTGCCCATATTGATTGGTAAGCTTCTTCTGCAGGTGCTAGACTTTTGTCTGTTTTCCTTCTTTTCTACCAGTAGCGACGATGCGGATGTACTAATTAAAACTGTTGTTATTGAACGGACAGCTCTGGTCATACAGTCTACGTCCATCCTTCTCTCCACAGAAAGATAAAATTTCCAAATATGCGTGAGAGAGAAAGAGAGAGAGAGAGAGGTTGTTAGACAGGGAAAGGAAGAGAAGTTTTTCCTTTTTTCCAAGCATAGAATCTGTGGAAAGATAATAATGATGATATGACGACGACGATGATGATATCAAGGAAAAAAAAAAAGAGAATCATTAGCGGAATTATAAAAAAAGCAGTTGTGTTTAAACGAGCAGAAGTTTTGCTACCCTATCAGAGAAACTATTTCGCTGTCACACGATCAACAAATAAATGTAATGTGCGATAACAAAGCATGATCTCCTCATCATGTTTCCATTATTCCATTCAGGTCATCGTGTTTCACGAGAAATTTCAGACCGTGACTTTTAAGATCCGTTATAAAAGCTCACTCCGCCTCTAAACAACCTGTTTAATTTGTAACGAATACTTGATTACCCATTGGGTCGCTTTAATTTAATTTGCCGACAGAGAATCATTGAGAAGAAGTAGGACAGTTCTGTTTGTTATGGATCACAGAATCTTAAATAATTGTCGGTTACTGTAAACACTTGTTGTCTTCTTTACGCCAAGCACGTCCCAGTTAAAATAATTGTTTTGTTTTGCAGATAGTTGTCCATTACACCATTACAGTTACATTATTCATCTCAACGCATGTCTCCAGATTATGAAATGTCTATAACAGCGAATGTAATTGTTTAAATATTGGTTGATGCATTTGTTTATATTGTTTGTTAATGTAATTATTATTAATGGAGCTTTTTACTTGTCAGTCTAACTGGTAATAAGTTTCACAGTTATGTTTCTATGGTAACTCTAATTCTGACAAAAGTGATCGTGCTCTAAGACATGCTCTCGCCATGTGTTTCTGTCGGTCCAGTGGTCGCCGATCATGATGGAGGCCAAGCACCCGTTCTGCCCCATCTTCATCAAGCAGGAGCCTCGGGATCCCTGCTCCGACAACGACAGCAGCAACTGCAACGCCACCAACCTCTCAAGGAACACTACCACCGCCGTTGTCAGCAGCAGCAGCTGCGGCAGTCTCAGCCGCCTCCAGGACGGCCCTGTCGACTTACGCGCTGTATCGGCCGTCACCAGGGACCCACAACCTTGGAGCAGCCTCGATGCCTTGATCCTGCCGACCTCAGCGGGGACCGGGGTCTGGAGGCGAGGAGAGGAGGAGGAAGAGACGAGGGGTCTTCGAGAGTCATTCCCGAGAGCTCGTCGAGCATCAGAACATCGCGTCACCCGCTTGCAAATGACGCAACGACGACGATGGCGTCAGACTTCCGAACTTCCCAGACCAGTGGGGAGACCTGGAAGATAACTCCCAGAGAGGATTGCTCGGAAGTCGAGTGACTTTTCCTGCGTTGCGTGTTTCCACGATGTCCTAGGGCAGTGCGCGCATCGTCTCCGCAGCAACAACAACAGCGGCAGCGGAATGCTGCGCGGCGGCTGTTCTGCCGTGTCACAGCTCGGTGCGGTGGACAGAGCCGCGTTCGACGCCTCCGACGAAGACCTGGCAGCTCGTGGCAGCAAGGAACACAAAGTGGATGACGACGACCTGCTGCGCGAGTCGCTGGCGGGGCTGGGGTCAGAGGGCGAGGTGGCTACTTCACATGTGAGGATTGTGACATGCGCTTCAGTAGCCGCGACACGTACGCCATGCACATGCTGCTGCGCGCTAAGAACGAGGCCTGCGTCCCAACGGCGCCTCAGCGCGGCAACGGCAGCGGCAAGAGCGACGTCCCTACCACCGCCGGCGGCAGCCAAATCACCATATCCCCTGCCGCTGCCACCGTCGTCAGCAGCAGTGCAGCAGCCGTGTTGGGTAAACAACTTCCGGCGGACCCGAAGCAGGAGGAGACCGGAGACTTTCCTAGTTTGAACGGTGGGAGTAGTCTGTTTGGCGAACCTGTACGACGGAAAGTGTCGGACCCCGCCTTCTGCTTGGGGCTGGGATTGGGACTAGACGCGGGTCGAAGTGTGGACTACAGGGGGTCGTGGTGGAGCAAATACCTACCGGACGGAGCAGAAGGGGTAGCCATTGGTAGCGATGCGGAGAGTCCGGTGACCCACCTGCCCCTCGTGTGCTACCTGTGCGGCGAACTCTTCTCCAATCGCGACTCCTTAGCCATGCACGTGCTATTCCACACACGTGACACGCCCTCCACCACCCACACCTCCTCCACCGACGGCAGCAGCCAGTGGCACAAGCCTCTGCGGCAGACTCCTCTTCCTTCTGAGCCACGGCACGTACAGTGGCGCCCCCATCAGACTCCGCCAGCCACCAACCAGCATCGCGGAAACGATTCCTGCTGTCCCCGCAGTCGGTGCATCTACATCCGGTTCGGTTTTACTTCACACATCTCAACCTCGGTATCCTCAATGACGTCAGAGTCTCTAGTGCGCAAGGTCGGCGGTGAAGCTTGCAGCACGATCTCTGGCGGAGAGGACGAGCGAGATGGCGGCGGGGCCTTCGCAGAAGAAACCTCCCGACGAGAACTGCCGCACGTGGCGGGAGCGACCCCGTTGCTTGGCGCTGCTAGCAAGTCGAGCAGCGTCGCCGTCGCCCTTGACAACCAAACTCCCAGGTCAGGGGAAGGTCAGCGCCAGCCGCCGCAACGACCAGCGAACGAGGCGACCGAGAATACGGAGGGTTGACCGTCACCCAGAGACCCAAGACATCGACCCCTGACCTTGTCAAACCTCGGCCTCTCTCGGCTGATCACGTGGTAGGTAGTCGCGTGCTCGGCGTTTCCCGCAAGAGCCTTCAGGAAGAATTAGCCTGGGACAAAAACAGGTGGAAGAACCCACTGGATTCGCACCTGCTGGGCGGAAACCCGTTCCTGGGAGGGAGCATTGGAGTGCAGCTGGAACCGGCTCGGGCTTCTTGCGGCGTGTACCGTTTGGATCGTCTTCGAAAACTGCGGACCGGGAGGGGTGGGGTGTATGGGAGGGCCCCAGCTCGTGGCCGGCCGCCCATGACGATCCACGGCATCGTAGGACCCAGCCGCCATTACAGACCCGATCCCTTCCCTTCAGCTCCCACGTCTGACCCTTCCTTTTCCCTAGCAAACACGTCTTTCTCGCGCCTTCCCACAATTCCGACGTCCTTCGGGCAGCACACCTCCTCCTCTTCAGCGCCCCCTTCGACCCGGCTGGCCAGCATGCTGAAGTTGCTGACGTCACATGATCACGAGGTCAGCGCGTGCCTGCACTGTGAGGTCATCTTCGCGGAACGCACGCTGCATCAGCTCCACATGGGGCTGCACAACGTCAACAACCCCTGGCAGTGCAACGCCTGCGGTCAGGTTTGCGCATCCAGACTGCACTTCGCCACGCACGCCCTACACTTCTGACGTCAGCCCGGCGCCTGTGTCGTCATGCTGGCCCGGCGCCTGTGACGTCATGGCTGGCCCACCGTCACAGTCTGTCTTTGTTTTGGAACAAATGAACCTGGCGAGGCAGTGTGAGGCGCAGCGATTCTAATTTCCCGAGAGAAAAAGTAGCACGAGTGGAACTGGAGCCTGTGGAAAAATAAAGGTAGTCTGACCTGTTTGTTCTGGAGAACTTGGAGGAGATTGGTGTTTATCTTTCCCTCCGCTGTCTGTTCCTTCCTAACCCTCAGGGTCGCTCGGGTATCGAACACACCATCTTTAAGTTCGAATGCAGCTGTGTAACCACTAGGCTATCCTGTTTCCATTTTGATAAATTTATTTACAGCTGTGTTGCCGAAGCATAAAGATTGCGCGGGAGGATGTTAAGGACGAGTCTGCATCTTGTGTTGACTGTAGGTGTCAGTGACCGATCACACTAAGACAGTAACTGTCAGAGGGAGGTTAAACTACAGAAAAATAAAGAACAGTTGGATTTACAGCAGGACTGTTCTCTCAGTCTGTTCTCTCTTTTCGGTGCTTGCGTACGTGCATGCGTGTGTGGAAAGGTTCAGATGCAAGCTACTCGGACTCAGTGGGATGTGAACAGTGATAGCTGGTGGAAAACAGTGGGCGACCATACAGGTCACTGCCGCAACATGTTTACCTGTAATACTTACCATACCTAAGGGGCACCAGCTTTACCTGTACACACCTTCCACGGCCCACACACACACAGACACACAGACACACAGACACACACACACACACACATATCACACACAGACACTTCTTTAAAGCATTCTTCGCTGCTCAATGCCACTCACAAATTTCTCTTCACTATCAGTCTCACCCACACTGCCCATGTAAGCTTTCATCAATAGAAACAACTCGCGCCGTTTTCTCAACTGTCAACATCAGCATTTTTTATTCTATCAACAAACTGACAATAAAACGGAATTAGTTTAGTACATCATGCAACGCGGCTTGTTCAATATTAAGAAATGTCAATAATCTCATAATAAACGGAGCTAGTTTTAATACCAATGAACTCGAATTGTTAGTACCAACAAGCGCCACTTGTGAATATCGAAGAAATACTGTTTGCACCAAGAAAGCTTGTTACAGTTAAATAACGATCTTAGATCAGCCTAAGCCTTTGAACTCATTGACAATGCCAAGAACAATGAATTTTTTATGGACAATGTTTTGATAATAACTCAGAAATATTTTGAAATAATGAAAAAAGGATAATTGTAAACAAAAGAAAGGAGTTTTAAATAAACAAAACATGAAAACAACCAACCAACCAACCAACCAACCAATAACCCAACCCAACCCTAACCAAACCAAACCAAACCAAACCAAACCAAACCAAACCAACCAACCCAACCCAACCCAACCCAAACCAAACGAAACCAAAAAAATAAATATTAGGAGTTATAGAGCAGTAAGACGTGTTTTATCTCTCCTCTCTCTCTCTCTCTACCATTTATAATCTGAGATGCCCGCAAGACAGCCATTAGCCCGCGTTATCGTCGCGTGTCTAGGACAGGACGTGCACCTTAATCCGAGGTGCACGCACGGCTCGCTAATGATTCTATAAATAGGTCTGTGTTATTCTGGTCCCGCTAATTGCAGCTGGGAGTCAGTCCCTTACAGTGTCGAGATAATTAAGGTTCCATGCCGGTGAAATTGAAGCTATTTGTAAACGCAGCTTTCCAGGGTTTGTTTTTTGCAGGGTCCTCCTACTTTCAACAGTGGATGGCGGGGACTTGTAGATACCCACACCCTCTGTCTCTTGGTCACGTGATCAGGACAGTGTCTTTAACATGGATATGAGTTCGGTGGGTGGGTGGATGGACACACTGTAGTTTTTGGGCGTCGACAAAACGCTCTTTGATAGAACAGAAAGATTATAATTACAGAAATTTCAAGTAAAGCAGTTAATCAGGCGGAGGTGTCCAACAGCATTTCATTTATTTTTCGCTACCTGTACACTTTCTTTGTCCATGTAAACAGTGACCTGAGAAAACTTTCTAACTAACTACCAAATAATTTGTTTTGGCCGTTATCACAATTTGCGCAGCGTGAGGCATGACAATTTTTCACAGACCATTGTTCCCACTTAAACTCTGACTTTCAACTGTAAAGACAACGCCTTTCATTCAGCGGTCTTATTTTTAAACATCAACAACATCAACTAAAAAGATTTCTCACATCATGTTCGTATTTATAATGCTAAGTGACATTGTTAACTTAAATATTAACGGTGTAAACAAAATGTCTGGAGTCAGGGGAGGAAACGCAGAGAAAGTCTCCGAAGACAACCTCCAAGCTGCATCTGCTGCTCCTGAGGAAAGTCGAAACAGAAACCTCAGTCACAATTAAATTGTAAATTCCCATCCTATTTCTTTTAGAAAAAACAGTAAACAATAAACATTTTATGAGAATGATATTTTAAAAAATCTATCTTTTCTGCTTACAGAAACATACTAAATATCTTAGATATGTTGATATGCGGTTATTATTTTCAAGTGGAGTGTAAGAAGAAAACTCCAGAACAGAAAAAAAGCTGCTTTAGTTATTTGCTTTTTTCATTATGATAATTAATATTGGTCCTGGAAAAAATCGAATCATTTTAATGGGTTTGGCGATATTTTGGCATAATTGGTTGTCACCACTGTCCTCCCCGCAATTCCCAGTGGAACCACATGTTTACATCCGTTATGCAAACGGATTTCTGAAGAACATTTCCGACCCTCGTAAATCGGAGACAACTACATTTGAGTACCTAATGTTGTCTGGCTGGGAAGTAGGTAGTTCCTCGTGTTCTATCAACGATGTACATAGGCTGAATGACTGCGCCTATAAGTACCTGTATAATCGATGTCTTACAAATTTTGACAATTATTATTACAACAAACAAACTGTCTTCCTAAAGCGAGGGAGCACAGCATATATGGACTTTATAGCGATCTCGTAAAACGAGGGAGAGCACATCACCCTTCACAACTACACCAAATATCTGTTCGTTGTGCACCCACCCTGTGTCCCCCACCTCCATGGCAGGAAGCAGGTGCAGACATGGTCTGGGCAGCAGACGATAAGTTCGAGGAGGTAAAAAAATAAGGACGAGTAAAAAAGTTCAGTGCAAGGCCTCAGTTCGTTGCTTGAACTCAGCTATTCAAACATCAATTGAATTATTGATTCTGGATGCATCAGTCTCTTGAACCATGAATAATTAACCAGGCATCTCGAATTTTTGTCGGGCGGAAATAAGATCTCATTTATAATTTATTTTTTTCAATACGAGTTGCGAGGTGATTGAGAAGTAAGCAGGGTTTGGCCTACCTGTTTTGTCGCACACCATCGATTTTACATACAAGGTTTGCTTCCCAGTTCAAACTCTCTATTCCTCTTTCTTTTCTTCCCCGTGGCCGATCAGTCAGTTCGTGTTTTCCCCAGTTGCCTTTGTCTCATTTCTTTCTGCAGACATTTGGTGCTGGCAAGAAAGGTTTGGTCAAGGATATTGCTTAGCTCATTCCTACTTATATTCTGTTTATTTTTTTATATTTTTGCCTGTCAAATTTGTAGACACTTGGGGGAAGGAAAGAGAGTGTATTTGCTATGATGGTTTGAACACTACTCACCAATATTCTGTTTCAGTTAATGCTACTATTATTTCTTTATTTCTTTAGTTTTCTTTGTTTTTCTTCTTCTTCCATTCTTACTGTTCTTTTAATTTTCTTTAGTTCAGGGAAAATTAATAGAAAATGGATTATAAATATTAAAACTGCGATCGACCACGCCAGGCAGCAGAAGCAGGCGAGTAAGGGCATTAAACTGTTGTTGACAGGATACCAGCAGACCGATAATTTCCTGCGCGCCTATCTGTTGCGAATGAAATATCGGGGAATAACACAACATGGCCGGGGGCTGTCTACAAATATGCATTAGTGAAAAAAATGGTATGCATAGGCAGGAGAACAAACTTACTTATCATTCTTGCATGAAGCGGAAAACAAATATCCATAGAGGCTTTTGATTCCATGGGTGCGTCCTCCTTTCCATGCCACATCCCTCCACACACACACACACAGATGCATGCGCACACATAAGATTCCATAGCTTTTATGAAAACATGTTTTAAATCAGTTTATCCGATAATTCTAAATACAGACTGTCAATTACATACACTTTACTATAGTATTGCTTTGACTTTCATACATTATCAGGTTAAGAATAAAAAAAGTCAGTAACCCGATCAGAAAATAATAATACCTCACATTAAAACACAAGAATAAATACACAAAAATATACAGTGAGCCAAATGTACATAAATGAATTGCTTTGCAATTGATCTGGGAACTGCCAAAAATATATATATACACTATCCAGCAAGGCACACATTTAAATTAATGATTGATACACAGTGCCAAACATGAGATGCAGTTACAAAAGAGAGTGGAAAGATGACAGTCTTGTCCATGGTATATTGAGGCTGCAGAGGGGGGAGAGAAAGAGAGAGGGAGGAAGAAATGGATGTAGATAGATATGCAGTCATTCTGAAGGAAACATTCATAACACAGTAAAATGCATATTTACATCAGTAACTATTCTAGCAAACAAGATTTACAGCTGAACATTTTTGCATTGATCAATTGACTTGCAGTTAAAATATGAGTAATGCTATTGTTCAATTCGCAGTTCACATAAAATAATAGCAACATGGCTAAACACACACAGACATGCGCACACTACATGGCTAAATCAGGGGCAGATAAGCACAGTGAAACAGAAGCAGGAACAAGGGTGAGCAGGACAACAACCAACCTGCTGGGCAAGTAGGACAGTCTTCAGTTCAGTTCAAAACGACAGGACTCATGATACCCATGCTGCCGTGTAAAACAAGAATCCAGAGTGGGTTTTAAAGCATTAACAATACAAACATGGTAGACAAGACACTGAACAGCTTCTCCATGTGTAAAGATAAGTCGCTACAAGCAGCCAGGAAATGCAAACATACACATACAGTGAAGAAAAGGTTTAAATATCCGAAAAACATCCTTATCCCCAGACAATTCTCACAGCTCATACTAAAGACAGAATTCTCAAAAAACATAAGCAGGCAAACCAGCCTACGGTATGTGTTCAGCATGACTAAATGCACACAAGTGTTTTTTATTTAAATTTAACATTTTACTTTACTGGCCAATTTTTAACTCAATTCCACATCCCTGCTCACAGTGAAGCATTTATTATGCACATTTAAGTATTTGTAGAGGTACTTTTGTTAAATGATTGGCCATGTAATATCAGATCAGTGGAGGTAGGAGTGGAGATGCTAAAGCGCAATACCACTAAATGCAACTTTTCCAAAAAAATGTTTATAATTGGACAGAGTAAGAAAATCATGCTTACAGGTGTCTAGTGCTGTACCTTCAACATCATTATGCTATGTTCAATTATCGTCTGCGAAAGCCAAAACTGATTAGATTTATAAATATTTTTACAGTAGATGCAAATGTTTTTTAGTGCAGTTTGCACACCAAATGCCCACAAAATATGAGATCTGAATTTGTCAGAAAACCACGTCAGACACTGAAATTCTTTCGCATGCATGAGAGGCATTCTGTATCTGGAAGTAGGGAAGTTCACATCCCCCTTACTTTCTTTACTACGTCCCAAGATCAGGATCATCCATGGAGACAAGAACAGTCCTTAAGTATAACAACTGTCACATAAAATGCTTGTCTTTGGTACATGGATGAGAAAAATAAAACGGGGGAAGAACAAAGACAAATAAAAAGAGAAAAATAGTAAAGATGAGAGAGCAGCTATGGAGCAGGGGAGAAGGATGAGATGGAGATAAGAAAAAAGAAATAAAGTGGACAGTGGAATGAAATAAAGGCAGAAGGAAAAAAAAATCTGACAGTTAACAAATCTTTACTGTTAAGTCACTTTTCTCAGCAGACATCCACAATAATATTTTGTAAACAGAAAAGCATAATACATGCATCAACAATCATATGTCTAAAAATGTCCTCTTTCTTAATATATGCAATACTGCCAGGCACGCACTACCCTTATAAATGCAACATTTATAAACACTTTATAAGTATGAACTTCATCCATGCTGCACCTGCAAACATTTACATGCAGCATATTAATTGTACCATGATACAGTCCCACATTTTATCCCAGCACTCTCATTATAGCTTTATATCTATATATATATATGAAGAACACTTTTTCTTGCTCTGACAAATCTTGTCAGTTTCATCATCTGTCCTTTATCTAAGACAAGGCTGTTTTTCTGAATGGCCTTTTCATCATAAAAATAAACCTATTCTTATTACCAGAGTACTTAGTCTCATAAACTTACAAGGTTCTATGATCACAAAACAAACTGCTTACTTTTTATGTCATCCCCTCCTATAAATCTGTCATTACTAGACACCATCATTCTTTTTATAAATCCATAATTAGTTGTGCTATAGCTGATTCATGGCATCTTTTGTCTGAAACCTTTATTGTTGTCACAGAGGAATTAACAAAGCCTGACAAAGCTGTACTTCAATTAGGCATATTTTAACTGAGAGCATTTTCATCCACTTTCAAAATAATTTTACTCAAGCAGTTATCTTTCCTTATCTCAAATATACGTTATACGGAAATACAAGAGTTTGTAGTTCAGAAGTAGATGTGTTCACTGTGGCCACATGAGGTCTATGTAGCGAAAACATGCAACTCTTTATGAAAACAATGACATACATATTTAATGAGTATTGAAAGTGAGCAGCAAACTAAATTGGTAAATATTGGTTAATTGAGACTGAGCATTCTGAAATTGATGCAAGTAACTGAATTTATGGCTGCTTTAGAAAACATCTGACAAACTTTCTTTTTCACAAAGCATTTACAGTTCATGAAAACACATCAAGGCTTGACACAGGTTGTGGATGACAAATAGCTTGTCTAAGAGATCTTTTGACAAGCAGCAGCACAAGAGGAGACAAGATTAACAAGAGGAGACAATACAAAATTTATGAGAGCAAACAGTTGAAGACCTCATCATCAATATCACAAAAGACCTCTGAGATTTCCACTAGTCAAACGCCATAGTTTAAAAAAGAATGAAGCAGCTATAAAAAATTTACACTTCTAGTACCAAAAAAAAAAAAAAAAAAAAAAAAATAAATAAAAATAAATCAATGGCTGGATGCAAGGAAGAAACACTTAATGACAGATGATGATGATAAATTAACAACAATAATAACTGTTATGTGAGAACAAAGTGTAAGCATTACAAGATAAAAGCTGCCTACTGTGAGTAGATGCTTGTGATAGTTAATCCAAATATTCTGCTGATTTAACATTAAGTCAATGCTGTGGCATCAAATGTCAGTACTTGCATTCATTAAACCTCTTGCACCAAATCCCCCATTTCATTTTAGTCTTTCTTCCCAGGTCACTCTCCAGACTGTCTACCATGCTGCTGTCATGGTAACTGTCATGGGTGACTTGTATACGGCAGATTTATATTGATGAACCATTGACACTTTAACACATGAGAACTTGTTCTTCATACTTTAAATAACTGAACTAGGAATCATTGTCAAAATGTTAAAGTAATTTATGAAAAAAGAGGTTTTTCATAATAAAAAAATATTTAATGCTATGGAGAATGGAACAGGCCTGGTCTAAAATTACACATTACATCTTCCTCAGCTAAAGTTGTATTTGTGGCAGCACTCCTAAAAACTATCAGCTAATATTCTCCAAAACTACCATAACATACTGAAGTAACACAAAAGCAGTGAATGTTTTCAAAAAGTTAATAAAAATTGATAACATGAAAACTGAGCAGGTTTTGACTAGGAATTTAAAAAGGGTGAGTTTTTTAAAATGTGAAAAGTTTTGATATGTGGAGTGTGTTAAGAGACTAGATTATGCAGCAACAAAATACTACCTCAACCAGTTATGGTGGCAAAACAAATACAGACACCCCTCACTTAATGACCATGTTCCATTCCTACAGCTAGGTGGATAAATCAATGTCAATATTTGAGGAATCACCTTACCAATATTTCAGGGAGAGTGTATACGGTTGGATGGTTTGTGTCAACCATTTTTAGATATTGTCTTAAAATATCCTTTTAACTTGGTTAAATTAACATTGTTAAATAAATGTTTATACAGCAGTGTGTTGTATATTGCACTGTAATAAACAAAACAGAGTTGCCACGCTGCTGTTTTTCAAAACCAAATTTCTCATATCAATATCAACTAGTCAGAGAGCTGGTGGCAACTATGTGTGATAGCAAACCAAGTAGGTTGCTAAGTGAAAAGTGTAAGTAAAAAAAAAAGTTTGCTCACCACACAAATGTGAAAAAGTAAGCAAAGAAGTAAAAAAGTTTTCCACTTCTACATCAGTACTCACAAGGTATATCAGCTGTAACACTGATAAGTAGGCAGAGATCTATATTTAGCTTATGTGCAATAGCAAAGTGTGGCCTTGTGGAAACATCTCTTCCCTGTCCCAATGTAGGCAGGGGAACAAGTATTCAAGAATTACAAAATAGTTATAAAAATATTTGTAGTAAGAGACTTAAGGCCACCACCAAGCTTGCTGCATACTGATCTTATATATGGCTGTAATGCTGCCTTATAGTGAAGCTCAACAACTTCTAAGGATGACAGGTGTTCATATTATTGGAGACAATTTATCTCCCTTGATGTCCTGAGCGTCATTGTTATATCCACATGGGTCTTTTATTTTGCTCAAAAATGGTTTGATTGCTGCCTTTTGCCTGAGACTTGATTCCTGATGTCAAAATTCTAAAAGGGTACATTACATACCGGCAAACCCACAAAAGAAGGGTTGTGACTTTGGTGATATAGGCTGATGTCTGTGTAGCACTTTACATTCCTATAAATAAATTGTCTTTTTCATGTTTTAGTTCCTTGGTTGAGAAAAAGCATGCTTGCTTTGCAGGTTCATCATCTTCCTAGAAAGTTTCTTTTGCAGTACAAGAAAAAAAAAAGAACAATACTGTCTTGGACATTATATTTTCACAATAGAAATTATGTGAAATAGTGAAATTTATGCTTGCAGCAACTGTTTGCTTAACATTTATTGCTTCTTCCTAGCAACAAATGTAGAAAATGTTCTATATTATATGATGTGTCAGAAATATCAAGAAAATAAGATTGTTGGTATTTTACTGAACTTTCATCTACAGCTTCATCATGGCAGGTCTATATTGGTGCCACATATTGAGATAGAATATGATAGCTTGTAGTTTTCAATTCCTTTACAGATTTGGTGTTAGATGACATTAGGACCCTAAAGCTGCAGGATTTCTCAAATATAAATTTTCCCATCTCCATTCTATTGCAGTGCATTCAACCTAGCGAAAAATGTAAAAATGTTAAAAAAATGTATACATTCCCACCGAAACACATTGCAAATTAAATTAAACAGAGTTATGAACAAAGTTAAGAACGAAAACATTTCTAAAAAAATAAAAAAATATATATACAATAATAAAATAATGCTTATTATTTTAATTTACACTGTGATCAGCAGTATTTTGACAGATGTTTGATGACCTGTCTGAGTAGCCTCACAGAACAGAAGGCATATTCACAAGAGGCACTGGGAGATAAATCCCTGGTTTTCAATGTAAGTAACATTCTTTTATTGTTAATATTATTTCAACAAATATGGTACATAAAGTCAGTATCAGATGGCTAGAATCAATGCTATGCACATATCTAAGCAAATGTTAATCAAGTATCTACTGCAAAGTCTAACCAAAGTTTAACAACTATCACATGTTCACAGTTAACACAACTATCTTATGCAGGAGGATGAAGTGATCTCAAATAAATAAGAAACCCGCATCAGGTAATTTTTTTTTAACAGCAGGATGTACAGGATGGCTTGGCACTAAACCTTAGAAAATGACTGTTCCTGTACCTCATTGCAACTGAAGAAGGCGACATCACCTACCTCTAAAAATGAATAACATTTATATTCTAGGGTAGCCTTGTCTGAAAATCACATATTTAGACAAGCACAGAATGTCCACAATACTGAAAAAAGGACTTTCTCTCTTATTGGCCCAAGTGGCGGATGGCGCATTGCTGTAATATAGTTAATGCCAGTTTTCTGGCATTATGAACACATTATTGGCAAGCATAGAAAATACCACCAAGAACTGTGAGCTCCTGTTTTGTCTAGGTGCACACCATGACAATCTCCACAGAATGTTTTTTTTTCCTGTGTTTTTTTGTTTTTGCAGGAAAGTCTTCCTCCATTTATACTGAAAGGTACATCACCAGATTTGGAGTTTGTGTACAGATGTTGACTTTAAGGAAATCTGATTGGTTTTCACCTGGCCTTGTTTATCCATACCCCGCCACACACACACACTTTTTGTGTATTTTTATGTTTTTCATTTTATTAACTCAAGCTGAAGTCCAGTCAAATGATCAGGGGAGCACACTCCACAGTAGCCACCACAAAGTCCTCGGATTATCTGTCCATCCTGAAATAATGAAGTCATTTTAGTGTTTTAGTAGATGTCAAAATGGGGAAAAAAGAAATCTATTACCTTAAAATAGGTAATTATTACTCTACCATAACTCACAGATTTAACAGAAGGTTTAGACATTAAAACATCTCTCTTCTTTTTCTTTTTGAAAATCATATAAAGTGTGTGTCCCACTGAAAAAACAAAAATGCTGCCTAAAGTCCCAATTTCCCATTTAACCATATTTTATGCATTAAAGTTATTCTTGATTGCTGCCTCCTAACTCGCTGACTAACCCACCCACCAACTGACCCACCCATACAAATTCACACTCACACACTGAAGCACACACACAAAATTACCCACCCCGCCACCCCCTCCACACACATTTACACATACAGACAAGCATGCATGCAGACACAGACATGCAAACACACAATGAATATGCATAAACCACATACACAAAAAAGTTTGCATATGAGCATACACACATAAGCAAGTGAGCGCACAATGCATATGCACACACACTCTTTTTGATACCTCACTCATTTGGATGATTACTTGATAAACTGCTCACTATCTCACAACAAGCTGACATGACTAAAATAAAATGCAGGACAATAAGACAGACAAGGAAAATTCTATCACAACAGGATAGACAATGTAAAACTTATGAAAAGACAGTCGTTTGAGAACACAGCAGAAATCACAAAAACCAAAGAATACCCTGAGTCGCCATATCTGCTGTGTGGCCTCATTGCCTTCAAGCGCCCAAGTAGTGTTCACAGACACAATGAAGTCTGTGCCTACAAGGCTAATGCTGAACTGACCCTGCATGTAACAAAAAGGAGCAATAAAATGATAATTTATAAGCTTTATTGGATGAGTCAACTTTCCCAAAACGTTTTATGTAACATGTAAAGAAATGTTTAAAGACCTATTTCTCAGATACTAAAAGTTTATTATCAGTATTAACACCCTTAATTCCCTTCCTAAGCTTTAAACCTATTTTCGGTCCTTGCTATTTATTTTTACTCAAAATGTCACTGTTAATTTTTGTTCTATATATGGCAATATTAAAAATGAATATGCATAAATCCAAAAGGAAATCACGAACAAAAGGATATGTACAGATTGTGACCTTGGGTGTCAGTTATCTACTCTGAAAGCCCCACTGGAGACTGTCCCCAAGTCTTTGTATGTCTCATTCCTAAATATTTGTGACAGAGCTCCTGCATAGTAAGAGACCCTCCTGTCTTACTACAATACAGGATAGAAAATTCTTGGATGAATCTGAGAAACTAACTATAGGTTCTAGAGGGAAAACTATGATTATATTTCTCAGTATGAAGATGCAGTTTTGTATGATTTTCAATTCTTGGTGATGAAGGTGAAATGTGCCACCTACCTGAGGACAAGAACTAGAGCTGTAACAGTCACCAGCTGTGCCAAATGGTATGAACTTTCCTGTGTGTACATGACTGAATTCTCCATCATTACTGTAATAATTATTAAAAAAAATTATACGATCAAGAAAAGTCTATGATTGCCGATGACTTAATGTAGACCAAATCTCACTGAATAATAAAATAGCTAAATGAAACACCTTACTTAAGTAGAAGTGTGTAGACGCTACCCATTGACAAAGTTTTCAACATTTCTAAAAATATAAAAAAATATGACAAAAATCTAAAACAAAAATCATGGTAAGATGTAACATGTAAAAATAAGTAAATAAATGCTAAAAGGTCTTTAAAAAGAAACAGTGTTGACTGTAGACCTTTGATCTTTTTGTATGAGAAATAACAAAAAAAAAAAAAGGTACAAGACCAAAATCATATTCCCATTCCCAAGAACCTGCAGAATGCCTGCCTAATTAAAGAATGCCTTGTTTTATGCCATACACCAAGGCAAAACATACCTAATACTCGCATAGTGTTGAGATCTATTCGGATTTTGGAGTATGTTGTATTTCCAGCCTGCTTGTATTGCTTGTTACGACACAGGTCACATACAGCTGGGCGTAAACGATTGTATGGACAGGCAGCTGGTCGACGAAGTCTGCAATGACAAGGGGACTATGATTAAACATGCCCTTATTAAATTTTCTGCAAAATGTTTTGAAAAAGTCTAACACCACTGTAGTGATACAACTTATACTAAAACATACATCTAAATGAATTTGATGGGTAATAAATATAGGTTTGTAAAAAGAAAAGTGCATAAATGAGCAGCAAAGAGATATGATAAAATTAAAGTTATTTCATAATTGTTTACTAATTCAAACCCAAAATCTCTTAATTCTAGATTTTTTTTTTTTTTGTGCATGATGCCTTTCTGATATCAACATGTCATTAAAGACATCCTTTTCAAATGAACACTTTAATATACATTTGCAAAGGGAGGTAAATCCCAAACTGCATATTTCACGAAGATAAACACGGCTTAAGAAGCTTTATTGAGGAAGCTAGCAACAATTAAATCATAAAAAGTATCACCTTTCACCATAAACTTCTGCAAAGTTGGCTTCCTCTCCAGCAGGCAAAGACAAATATTCTACAGGGTTAGATTTTCGCATATCTTTACAGTATATCTGAAAACAGGTAAGAATGTGACTTAAAAATATGTTCACGATTATCCAGAAACTTACATTTTCTGCAGAAATATTCACAAGTACCATCTATTTGTGTATGTGCATATGTATGCCAATACATACACTGACCTATGTGTCATTAATATTACAGCAGAAAAATTCAAGATAAGCAATGCAATTCATTTCATAATTAAATAAGGAAAGTGACTATATAATTAACTATGAATATGTGCTGATATGGACCACTTGACTGTTTTGTCTACATTTTATTTAAAGCTTTTTGGCACCATTCTGAGACAGAGAAAGAGGCGTGGGGAGTAGAGGAGGAAGGAGAGGAAGTGAGAGAGAGACAAATGAGACTACAACAGGACTTACCGATACAAGACGAGTTCCCACTTGCAGCTGATAGTCACCATCCTTTCTGATTGTGGTCATTTCCTTCAGCTCTTTACATGATCTAGCATAACCTGCATTGATGATTACATTGTGTATAAACACACACAAACAAAATCAGGTTTACCCCTTTAATCATATGACTACATTATTTACTAAGGTGGTCCTGTGGTGCAACAGTGAAGTGGATGCAACCAAGCCAGCATAGGTCTTAGATTCAAATCTCTGGGTGTAGCTAAGTGTGTGTGTGTTTTGTATATTGTGATGCGTGTGTGTGTGAGTTGCATGTTCATGTAAGGAAACATGCATTTGGTGCCTACCCAGAAAGGAAGTGTGCTGGGTCACCTGTGTGTATAATGCTTTGAGCCTGATTTCAGGGATAAAGCCCTAAGTAGATATTTGCTGCCACTGTTTACAGGACTGGAGTAATGGCGTTAATTGCTATTGGTGTACGCCAGTCAACCAAACATGCTTTCTTTACTAAAGGATGTAATTAAGCTAAATTTGTGGTAATTGTTATTACTCATCGTACAACTCACAAGGTCCATTGTAGCACAACCTGTGTCTGGGAGGACGGTACAGCCTTAGACATAGACTGCTGGAAACCTGCTTTTTTTCTCTATCTACACAGACCACCTGGCGCTGTTCCTGTCCAAATCCACATTTGGCTGAGCACTGTTAAGAATAATGTCATAAAATGTTAATTAAAAATTAAAACGTTTTGATACTTGTTAACATTTGTTCAGTAAAATGAAAACTAGCATTTTCATTTTCTAAAATGACAAGAGTTTTACAAATCATTTAACCCAAATATAAATTTAAAAAACCCATAGAAAGCAGCAACAATACGAAAATGCAAAACGCAAAATAAAAAAATGGCAATGAGATGTTTTCATATTTAAAAGAGGAAAGAGATACTGCAAAAATTTGGTGAATGTGAACATGAAAATTTAAATCTAATCTGTGATTAATGATGCATTAAACTTGAGCTAGTTAATCAGCAGAATTAATTCATTGACTTTGGCTCTTAGGACATGGATAGTTAAGAAAATCATACCCCATAAAGCATTCTTTTGAAAATAACGAAAATAGGTGATAATAATTAATGCAGTGATAAATTGTGGGGCAACTTCTTTGTGGTGGCTGCATAATTACAGACATCACTCCACATTTACCTGTGCCCAAGGTCCAATGGTCCAGTGATTCTTGGCACGACAGTCGCCATAATTGCAGTAACGAGCATAGCTGGGCTTTTCACTCTGTAGGCAGCCATCACGCACCTCACCAGGGAGCAGCCATCCTTCTTTGGTGACACCCTGGCACACTACTGTGCGCATCTGTTGCCCCTCTCCACATGTTGAAGAACACTTGCAATGAAAGAAATAAGCTTAAACAGGCAACGCCCACACTGCTATATAGGAGGTTTCTGTGCCTATAGAAATGTCACCTACTGACTGTAGTTATTTTGGGTTTGTCTTGATTACAGTTGTGCATAAATATCCACTCACAAAACAGTATACCTGACCTGAACTCAGAACACCACAACACTAAGCATGAATTCTACTACTCTGATGACAACAATAAAACTGCTTTTGATTAATAAAAAGAAAAGGCATACACACTTAGCATGCCACAATGTCAAAAAGGCAATATAATTTTTTTTTTATTTTACCGGGCTCCAAGGTCCAGTATTCCAGATGAATGGGCATGGGAACTCAGCACAGCGGCGCTTTATCTTGGGCTTAGTTTTGGCATCACACAGATGTGAAGAAATTTCATTGCCTTGACGATTTTTGCAAATTACTGGACGATGTTTCTGTCCAAATCCACATGTTTTTGAGCACTGTGATAAAATTTCCAACCAAAAAAAAAAAAAAAAAAAAAATCACTTGATCATTACATTTCAGGAGAAAATTTTAATTAAAAATCTCACCCTCTCTCTTCCCTATAAAATTACTAGAATAAAAATATACGTGGAGGAAGAGTGCGATCACAATAAACAATTTTTGGACATTTCATGACAAAACATGAAGTGACCATTAGAGATAACAAGGTGACTGATCGTTAAAATTGTTTCCCTAATTCATGATGGATAGACAGACAAAGACACACAGGCAGACACAATGATGATGAGAGACACAGACAGACCGACAAACAACTAATGGGTCCAAGACACACCTCTGACCAGGCTCCCACACTCCAGACAAACTGCGAGCAATCCTCAAGTTGACAAGGTCGAACATTCTTGGGTTGTTGGTCTCGCGGACACATGAAAGGGGAGACAGCTTCGTCTTGACTATTCTTGCAGGCAACCTCGCGCATCTTGACTCCCTTGCCGCAGGTCGCTGAGCACTGATAACGGTAGGCAACCATCTTAAGTTTCATGTACCACGAGCCACAGATATAATAAAAACACTTCTGTGATCAGTAATAACACAAATTTACCAATGAAACAAAAAACAAACAAACAAAGTTACTGTAGTCAACTACAGAACAATATAATTAATGTTATCAAATGAATAAACAACAAAGCAACAATCTAATAAATAAAGCGAAAAGTGGTGATAATTGCAACTGTAAAGTCTCATGTTTATTAAGCGAAAAGTATGGTTGCATGTCAGTTTGCACGGCCCTTGCCGATTTTCTCTCTATTCCATGTATCAGACTGGAGGTATTCGGCTGTCACTCTTTCTCCTTCTCCAGCCCCAGTATTTGTAGTGGCCTGCCTCCGTCTCTCCGCACAGCCGAGTCGGTACATGCCTTCCGATCTGAACTTTAAACATTTCTCTTTGGGAAACACCTTCTATAAATCGTCCATCTTGTTGTCCTTTCTCCCCCATACTTCTATCTCTGCATTCCTTCACGTTCTTGTATTGCTAACGGTGCATGTTCGGGTATGTGTGCTGAGCTTGTTGGTACTCGGTTGTGACTTCATCACACGGCCTCTTTGCCCCCTGGTCTCTTGTGAAGCGCAATGGGCTCGCCTCCGTGTGGGGAAATACACTATACAAACGCTTTTATTATTATTAAAGTGTGGCGTTCATGACATTTTAATGATAGTTATAAACTCGAAAGAGATACATTAAAAAAAAAAAAAGACATCCTCCCCGGACATTATAGGATGTCACCGAGGATGAAGGTTTGGCTCTCTAACATCACGAACTCTAGACTCTTCCAGCTCACCTTACTCCACTTGCCCTTGTGCCATCTGGGGCAAGGCCCGGCAGAGCAGCGTTTGGTGTTGCGGGGTTTCACGCGGCGACACAAGCGATATGAGAGAGAGTTGCCGTCCTCGTCTTCACAGGTGACGTCCCTTTGCATCAGGCCGCGTCCACAAGTGACGGAACACTACGCAGAAAAAAAAAAAGCATAATGATTTAAAGAAAGAAAAAAAAAAAATGAAAGAATTAAGATTATGTTCCTCATAACTGTCGTCTAACAACTTTTGCCAAAGGTTAGAATAGTGTTGTTTGCTTTGCCCGCAGCGAAGAGTGCACCCGCAGTCTTCCTGAGCACCTGACCAGGTGGCTCAGTGGATCTTCGGACGATTAGCACGGGAACAGCCACTGAGCATCAGTCCGCATAAATAAGGTCCTTATAGTGATAAGATAATGGGCTTCTGGCATTGGGAAGAAGCCTGAGTTAACTTCCTCTGGAGAAAGCATGCAAAGATGTGGCAAAAAAGAACCCAACTCCAAGAGTGCTGGGTTGCCTGATGTGCACGTGAGAGTGAGTGAGCGAGCGAGCAAATGAGTGCATTGTGCTTCCAGACGTGTTATTCAGAACATAGCCCCCTCAACCCCCTCCCCCTAAAGAAAAGAAAGCAGGAAGTCATTTTCATAGAAAGTCTGGGGTTTTTTTCCTAGTTTGATCCCCAAAACAACCCTACGGAAACCTTCGATACAAATTTGAGAAACGAGCCCTAAGTTCTTAGAAAATTCTAGACTAAGGACTGGAAAAATCAAAGACCAGTCCTTGTTAACTATACGGAGAGCTATCCCCTGGCATCGGATAGAACCCCCGCAGCAACGGGCCTGATGTCTTAAGCTGGTGAAGTATGGCGAGGTTGGTAGTCTGGATGCCGGGAGCGGCGCTGGAAGACACGTGGGAGGGGGTTAGTCGGCGGAGGTACCGAGAAGTTCCGGCACTCGATCGCAGTGGGGAAGAGTGGGGCTCTTACGGTTGTTAACAGGCCACTATCTCAACTGGCAGAAGAGCCTGGCCTCTCACGCTTTTCCTCACCTTCCCTGTTGGACGTGCTACCAACCGCGGACGTGCAGAGACCAGGGAGCGCACCGGAAGAGACCTGACATCGTAAACAGACTCAGCGAAAGAACCCCGCCAGCCGCAAAGATGAGAAATTTGACTAGCTGAGGAAGTGTGAAGGCACGGCCATACTTATCATTAAGAACAGGTGCGATCTGGACGTCTGATTGACTTTCTCTGTCCGGTCACGTGACGTAAATAATAAAAGAGATTGGTCACCATCAGTCGTGGTCAAGGCAGGAGGCAGAAGTGCTGTAGCATGTGATCGGACTCACGCATACTGTATGCATCATTCTCATTTGAAACTGAACCTGCATCTGCACAGTAAAGAAAGTATGGCGTAGCTATTTACTACAACAACATGCAAGAAAAATAGATCAGGCTGCGAGGGAAACCCTGAACAGCAAGCAAGAAAAGATGGAGTGCTTCCATCGTTTCACTTGGTCAAAAACATCCTGCTGTAATGTGATTTGTTTGTTGTCGAATTGCTACCATCAACTGTAGAAAGTGACACTTCGATCACATCATATATGTGACAAAAGAACTGTGATCAAACTTGTTCACTTTCCAAAAATGTGTTAACAGGAACATAGAAAAAAGAAGCAAAAAGGAGCAAGCATCCCATTCTTAGACTGGGAAATTCACAAGAAGAGATAACCAGAGATATCAGCCATGCAGCGACAATACTTGCTATCCGACTGTCAAGTCAGTAACATCCTGAGTTCGCGAGGAGCACAGACAACGATTCTATTAACAAATGTATGTCACAGTAGAAATGATGGTGCTTTACCTGTCAACAAAACCACGAAGAGGCAGCATTACCCAGCTTGTTACCCTCTTACCCTATTAGTGCGCCCCCTGGCAACCGTTTTCTAGCACCAATAAATAAATCTGAACAGCAGTACTAACCCGCTCCTTTCTTTCATGGCTCTGCCTATCTCTTTCTCTCTCTCTTTCCTTCCTTATTTCTTTAAAGGTTTCTCTTGCGTATTTCACATTAAGGATAGGTAATATAGCCAACGCAAGGAAGGGTGGGGTTAAGTCTCACAAAATCGCAGCCAAAGCCTACTTTTGTTTTAGGAAACCACATCTGGAGTTTGTCCACGGCGGTATAACTGGAACAAGTTTAGTCTGGGCGCATGATAATTCTGTCCCGAAGCACGTGCACAAACGTCTGGAGGAACAATAAGATCTCACAGCCGGCCTCAGCAGCACGGTCTGGGGCGGTGACGGTAGCGGCGGTGATGTCGGTAGAGGAAAAAGGAAGAAAATAGGTCAGTAGGACAGGAGTAAATATAATGTACGGACAACCACATATATACAAATTTTCTTTTAATGCTACTTCTGAAACGATGTTGACAGTGAAGCTATGGGGTGAGGATAATCTACAACATTTCTCTCTGCTCTCTCAATGGTGTGGAAAACGTGTCTACCACGCATTGCAGCCCACGATTAGAAAAGTTAAAAATTTAAGGACACCCACAACTTAAAAAAAAAAGTTACGAATATTAAATCTGTTACGAGATTAGTTGACAAAAGTGGATGGAAGGAAGTATTCGAAAAGTTAAACCCGGTGACCTACATGTCTGGGCGTCTTCATCTATCATGATTTAGCGGCACTATGACTCACCTTAGGATCCCTGTTGGAAGTTTTAGCCTCGAGGCAAAACCGAGTATCTCCCCACCCCTCCCTCCCCACACACACACATCTACTTCCTCTAAGGAAGGCGGTGGTCAGGAAAAAAAAAAAAAACAATATAGAGACCCGCACTTTGTTCCAGATCCTACTTTCATAGAGTAGAGAGCGGAGGTTAAGAGAACGATTGAGAGCAAAGGTTGGAGAAGTTGAAATATTATGGACTATTCGTTTTTCTGTCCTTCGATCATCAGACATACGAGCATTCACAATAATACGCGTGATAGGTGCCGATGTAAAATGTGGAAAATAATGTAGACTACAAGAAATTAGGAGGAGGAGGAGGAGGCAGCAAGTCCACTCCCAGTAGATCGAACAGCAGCATCAGAATACAACTAAAGTGCTCCCATCTCACTCCAGTCGCACAAGGTGCACAGAAACTGTGCTCGGGTACAGGAACACTCCAAATCACGTGTCCGTTGTACCGCTATGCACAGTTTAATTACAGGTAGCTGCAGGGGCAAGTGAAATGTACTGTAAAGAGAACCCGGCGAAGAGTGTCTAATGTGGGCCGTCTGGCAATACAGGTGATATAAACCAGCAGTCCCTGCCATCCCCCTTTCCCTCCAGATTACCTCCAACCTCCCTCATGCGCACACTAGGTGTCCGAAGGGGGCTCACCTCCTCCCCGGCCCACCAGAGGTTCGAGCCCCGCTACCATACCCTTCCCACTAACAATTTTTTAAAACCTCTATGGTAGATCCTCATGGTAGGTCCCCAACTTTCCGAGACATGGAACCGAGGATATTGATGGCGGCAAGGGGTGCAGTTTCGCGGTGCCACTCATGTTTGGGTATCGGAGATCGTCTTATGTATTCTAGCAAACTTTTACCCTTCCCCCACCCAGTTATTTGATTGAAAACCGTAATCTAATTGACCAGAAGAGGCGATTTTAAATAGCCACGCCCATTTCCGCCAAGTCACCGACCTGTTTTCTTCTCCTGTACTGTCTGCAGGGGCAGGGCGAAAAGCAAACTGAAAATGGAAAATCAACCCTTTAGTGGCAGTTCGCTGTGCCACGTACAGTTAAGGGTGGGAGGTCAGGTGTGGAATGGATGGGTGTCTCGAAGCATCTTGCTGCAACTTCCAACACCTCAGCCTCTACCTCCCACTAAGCTCTCTTTAATTCTCACCTGTATGGCTGAGAGGAGGTGTTGAGAAAATGGAAGTAGGGGGTACCGGGAGGTATCATTGGGGCTTGGGTGTGACGTACCGAGGTAGGAAGAGGAGGGAGGGGTAGCCGTAGGGATACACAGGTGGATAAGATTTCCGCTGAGGTCAAAGGTCACGCAAAAGATCTTTTTAAAAAACCGTGCAGGAAGCAGAGGCCACCGGCACCCAGACTGCAGTGAGCCTGTTCACCGGCAACCGTCTGCTTCCCACATGCTCAACAGTCAGCGAGAAACCAAGAGCCGGTGTACAATCCACTTAACAATGAACACTGACTTATAGAAGCTCAACGGCTTCACCATGAATGCAAAGAACAGGTTGTGTGTGTGCGCGCGCGTGTGCGTGTTGATATATTAAAGCCGACTTTGGGTCGAACCAATGTGGACTCCGTTTCTCTCCTCCCCCCACCCCACACACACCACCATACCCACATCAATGACAAGATCACTAACCCCACAGTACGATTATTTAGCAGCCAGTGCTGAGTGACGTGCCACGAACTCAAGAGAATCAGATCCACATTTTCCATTCATCTGAATGGGAACAAAACGATATTACAAAATGTCAACATATTAAAATCAAAAGTAAATGTTTGACATTGTAATCGAAGAACTTCTGTCATAACCAGTCTGACTAATCCCACCGCAATGGGGGAGCGGGTGAGACCGAGGCTGTGAACGTTGGCACGAGCCAAGTGCGCTGGGCCCATATTCCGTCTGACCCTCGAGCGGAGCAGTGGGCCACGTCACCAAACACATCTGATTTACCATCGCACCGCTGATAATACGGAACTGGAGGTTAGTCTGGAAACCGTTTACAGGTATGCGAGCTATTCTGCATAAGTGAGTTGATATACCAAGTGTAGGTAGACGATAATGAGTTGAATTATACGTGACAAGTGCCAGCAAACGCCCCGACAAGGACATGAGAGAGGAGACAGCTGGAAGATGGTAGGGTCGGAAACAGACGGAGTAAAAAGGGAATAGAAGGGGAAGGAATGAGAGAAAAGAGAGAGAGAGAGAAAAAAAAAAGCAACGTTTTTAAGAAAAAGAATAATTTGAATTGCGTTTTAATTCTTCTTTTGTAAAAACGATATGTCAAATATAACTTATGCAAACAGGGGATACATTCATAAACCATTTTCATTTTTGGTCCATTGCCTCGCGGTATTCTGACCGTTACAAGAAAAGCTTTCTAGCTATTGTTAAACGTTTTGCTAGAATCAAAGATGGCTCTAATGAGAATGTTCTCTGAAAAGAAAAAAGTGACGGCGGTTAATTATTTTTGTGTTATGAATAGTACAGCGCACGCAGTTTGTTAATCTCTGGCTTTTGGCTTTATGAAAGCGTACGGATCTTTCCTGCGGACTCCTAATATATCTGTAATTTATTCCCTTCGCTTTTCGCGTCTTTTAAACTGCTACTTGTGACATAGGTAACCTATGAAATCGCTGTTGGGATAAGTGATTGCAGAAGAAACGCTTTCCTTATTCGAGACTAGGAACAAGAGGTGACGGGCTCTTTAGCGTGGAGGTATAAACAGTCTCGCAAGGCGCTATCAGTGTGTCTATCCACGTGACTTCAGACACCACCACGATCCCACCCACCGACTTCCCTACTCTAAAACCTCCCTGGCATTGTAAAGGTAGCTGGTACTGATGGGAGGATGCCGAAGACACAGTTATCGCTGACGACGTTCCACCTGTGTACTGTTTCCTGACGGGAGGAAAGTGGAGGAACTCTATAATCTGCTCTGGGCTGTGCGTGTTCACTCGTCACCAGGTTGGAGGAGAGGGTGGGGGCGATGAGATACTGCTGGGCTGTAGTGCTACTGTGCTTACAACGCCTTTCATCTAACGGCTGAGTGATAAGCTAGCGCGGACATGACAGCCCTCGCCACACCGCGTTTTGTTGCCGCACGCCACTCCAAACAAAACACGAACCGTTCTAATATTGACGTATCGGATGATTTCGCCAAGAGGGTAGAAGGTCAGGTCGCACTGCTGTACAAATTCCTTCTCTCGTTATGACGAAGTGCCGGCTGACGCACGACGACATTCTTGAGGCCCTCCCACAAACCTACTCAGCTTGACTTGGAGGGAGTGGGAATGGGGGTAGACAGAGCGGAGGGAAGAAAGAGAGGATGCTAACACGCATTATCATTTCTATGCGAGTATATCTTCCGAGAGAAAGATGCACCACGTGATTTTCCGTCTGCTCAGGCTTGCGTTGAAGGGTTAGGACAGCCCTCGGAGATGGCTGAATGCATGTCGACAGAGAAAGGCCGACAGAGCGCCATGAAGACGTGTAGACGCGGAAGAAAGGAAACCTTGGCCTGTTATTTAGAGGGAATACTCTTGCCATCCTCATGGACATAATAAGGCTAGTCTCCGCCTGTTTGGACATTTACATTTCCTAATTATCTGACGATCTGCTATTAACATTTAAAACAAAACAAAAATAGCAAGAAAGATGAAAGATCGTTCGGTACTGGTGCGACCGTGCCATCGTATGTGGTTGGGGTTGGGGGTTGGGAATCAGAGACAGGACAGATAGATGTGTGGAAACATCTAGAAGATTTATTACATTTAAATAAAAAAAGATTTTGGCGGCTTCCTGTCTCGTGAGTGAAGTCTGCGCCCACCCACACAACTACAAACAACTCTGGTCAGCCGGCTCACGCTATACCTAGCTCTTTACACCTCCAAAATCATAAACAAGGGGAAAGTTAAAAAAATGTAAGTCACAATTTTATTTATTTTCTTTGTAAATTGTTTTTGCTGATGATTGGTAAACAAATAAAATGCTGGTTGTTTTTCTTTGGCGCTTAATCTCTCATATATCCACAAGTCGTCAATGGGGTTCGCACGCATGCACACATACATGCTCACTGTAGGCTTACCCATATATTTTCTACAAACGTTTGGTTGAGGGTATCCCAAAGCAAATAAATTTGTGCTTATATAAACATAGCCATGATACAACGAAAAATACATCGGCGATATATGTGTTCCCACTGATCACAATAGGAGAGCATGCCAATATTTACAAATACAGATTTACACCGTAAATAGATACATGCATTTGAATAGCACAGAGTAACAATATCGAATAAAAGCTAATAACAGACTCGCAAATGGAAAAAACTGATCTGTAATCTGATGCTTTATCTTATTCATGGATCGCTTTAAACATGGTTAATCTTTAGAGTGATTAACGCTCGCGAGAAAAATTCAATCAGCTTTACAAACAAAAAATTTCTTGCGCCTTCAAGCTAAATAAAAACATGTTAAAATAATAAAGTTAAAACAGACGTTTCCCCGGTGACTGATTCATCCGTAAAACAACAGTTTTGGTCATATCTAGTTCCCCCAATCTATATTGAAGGGCTCCAGCAAGCTGTAACAATTCGGTTGCGCAGCTCTCTCTCACACATGCACTGCCTCTCTCTCTCTCATACAGACAAGTTCATCTTTAAAAATAGCTATAGACACAACTTCACAAATATATAAATAATTGGTAAGCAGGGCGAGTCACAAGGTCTGTCTGTCAGAGTCTGAAGCGAAGACTACACAAAGTTCTCAGACTTGATACACCATAATGTTGGACAATCCTTTGGTCTACAAGGTAAAGGTTCTGACCACAGATTATGCAAGTTTTAAAGTCATGGCAAAATATCACAAGTCTGACTGACAATTAGTCTCAGAAACTATAGCAAGTGGCATTTCCCCTAACAAATAATATGCACTGAGATTGTAAAACATCAGCCATATATTTCTTTTTCACAAACGTTACTCCCAGCTCAAAATAAATCAAAACACCAGCATTATTTTGCCTCTTGCATAGTTTCCTTTGGAAAGTGTCTCTGAGATTGAAGGACCTTTGACCGCCGTAAGAGATACAGAAAGCAGCGCAGTGTGTTTTGTGATGATCCAGAAAAGATAAATTCGGATCAGGGTGTCCGTGTTTGTGTATGTCGATCACAGAGCTAGGCAAAGATTCTGACAGAAACTGCTGGCTCGCCACAATCGTTGGCTAAATATTTCCGGGTGTATGCCGCCATGATGGCTAGTAGGAAATCGATCTACATTTCTCAAGCCTCATCAAGATCATCTCCATGACTAACCTTAAAAAACTCTTCATTCCTCTTCGTATCTAGCACCGTTTAAAAAAAAAAAAAAATCCAGCTACGCGGAAGAATATGTTCTTCAACATGAGACTAAAAGGGACATAACAGGAAATAAATCCGAATGTATCGGGCATTGTCGCCCAGCAAAAGGGTGTAAGTTACCTCCCTTCGAATGGATAACTTTGGCTATGCAACACGGTCGTCCTTTACACGAAGTTGCAAGCTCACGGCGGATAAGCATAATGCGAGGATAAAAATATAAAGAACATTGCACACACGTTTGTAATGCCGAGCAAATTAAGTCTGATTTGCTAAACCTGAGACAATAGGAGCTGGGACTTTGGTATAGCGCGACATGACATCTTTGGCGTTGTACACTCAGTGTATAAAGCTGTGTAAGAGTTCTCCCTGAGATTATGCAACTCCCCATAAGTAAGCAGTAAGTCTGACAGAGTTCAGGTCATCGAGTGACCATCAAATATATTACCCACGTTCCGAGCGTGTGTCGAGGTTGGTGACTACATGCGTGACCTTTGTCTACACGCAACCTTTGGTTATATCTGAAATTTACTTAAAGGTTTAGAAGATCCCGCCCGATTAGTCAATAATAGATGATAATCTATACCTAAGGCATAAAAAGTAAAGAGATCTAGGGCACAATGGTTAACATGGTCCGTACTACCATCAAAAAAATAAATTCCTGAGTTTTTCCAGGAAAAATATTCCAGTCCTCACGGCCGTTCATGATCTGTCAGACAATAAGTCTTGCGTGCTTTTTTCAGCGATTATTGTAGGATTTTAAAAAGAAACCATTTTGTCAATTTAACTGGCTTTCTTTGTATATGTTTGATGTACAGCAGAATATAGTGGAAACAATAATCTCAAAATAACCGAAGAATAAATGAAATTACGAACTTCTTGCTTTAAAGCTTAAAATTAGTTGGTCTAGTACAGCCGATTGATCTGATTGCTGTTCGATAGTTATCATTCTAGGTGGTCGTTTAAATATCATTCCGAAGAATGTCATCCATTAGTTTTTAAGTTCGGCACTACATATCTAAATGCGCGCTCTCTAAAACACTTCACACTTAAGAGAAATTTTTCAGTAACCCCGCCAGACCCAAATCTCGTCACCTTTCCTGATTTTTTTTTTTTTTTTTTTTTGGTTTTTTTTTTTTACAAAGAAGAATTTCTTAATACACTGACTTTTCCGGGACTTAATATCATTTTTACTGACTTTTCAAGTTTTTCATGGCTCATGCGGACACTGTATTAGTTTTTAAGAAAAATACTTTATAAATAATACTTTTAAATAGACTTCGCGATGTAAGTTCTACTGTTTCCGCCTTTTTGGCGTGCAATCTCCTGTTTCAATTGCCATTTTGTTGTTGTTGTTTTATTTTTGCGAGAGAGTTGGATGTTGGCATGTGAACCCTATGAGAATTAATGTAAAGATCGCTCACATTATTCATGGGCTTCAAAGTTACACAAACGACAGTCAACAATAATAAAACCGTAACGGCTGGCTATATCGCTATGAACCGCTGAGGGGATCAACTGCCTTACAGTTAAGAAGCGTGCATCTCTGACAGTTCTGCTCATTTTGCGGTGGATTTTGAAATCGGAAGCAAAGCAAAGGGAGATCAGTCACGCTACTGCGAATGTCGCCGATTGCGGCTTGACAGTAACGATAGAAACTGCGTCTGCTGTCTCTGAGGCTGCTGATGTCGCGGGTACTGATTGTACCGTGAGCGCCACTCACTCTGTCTTATGTCCTCCGCCCCTTCTGTCACTCCCTCTCTGCCTGCATCGGAATCCGCGTACCTGTACAAGCTCTGGTGATCTGTCTCGCGGTTGGGCAACGTGAGGGTGGGGCTTAATCCTACTATTCCCGGGGTAATTAGAGGCACCCCGCCCTCGTCTCTGCCCGAGACACCAGTTCTACCATAAGGGGTTAACCTCGACGACATGCGCGGCCCGTTCACGTAGCGACCCGGCTGCATCTCGCGGGTGTCTACCCTAAGGTAGAGGCTGTTCGACCTCCCCTTGCTGCCTGTCATACTTCACTCTGTCATAAGTCTGTGCAGGGAAGGGGGTGGGGTCTCTGCGGCCTTGCCTGTCCGCACTTTGGTTGTCACCTTGCTGCTGGCGGCCTTGGTTGTTCAGGTACCGCTCGTACCACTCAAACTCCCGCCAGCGACGCTCTCCTCCCCTGACCCGCGTCTGGTACGTCTGAGTGTCAGGCGACCAGTACCGCTGCTCGTGCCTGGGGTAGGGCAGACCGCGCGCACGGATGCCCCCCGTGGCGGGGTGGTGGTTGCCCTGCTGCGCGAGAAGGTGGTCGAGGGGTCGAGAGGTCGGGGAGTGTTTGGAGGAGTCGGTCGCCGAGGGGCTCGGGTGTCTGACCGGGTGCAGGGAGGTCGGGAAGTGTGTGGTGGGGCCGGACAGGTGCACGTCCTGGTGCCTTACCGAGGACCAGGATCCCGTTCGCCAGCGGTTGGAGGGCGAGGCGCAGGCTCCTTCACAGGCACGGCTGTCCGGGGGACGCTGTCGCACGTCACAGTCGCCGTTGGGCACGACCTTGCCTTCTAGACGACACGAGACCGCACGAGTCTGCACACCTTTTCGTTGCAGGTCTTGGCAGGACACTGGACAGAGCAAAAAGACGTTTTGAAATGGGTTGCTTAATCAACCTTTTCCCAATAGCTTCTTAGAAAAAAACTTTTTGCTGTGAAAAGTGTGCTAGAATAACAAACTGCTAGCAGCCAGTTATGTACATGACGTGAAGTGATAATATATCGTTAACTGGAGGAAAAGGTAATCAGAGGATTACAAAAGGTAATCGGTCATAAGGTCTGTGTAATGTTTCCCTGCCCACCTGCACAATAATCAGTGAAAACAAACTAAATATAATCAGTGAAAACAAACTAACTATAAGTACGTAGACAACCAAATAGTAGACAAAGAAAAAGAAACAAGTGACAACCAAGAAGAAGAGTGAACACTTTAAGCTAGCGCACCTCCTGCCAATCCTCGGCGTTCCAGTTGGGACAGGGTCTACTCTGGCAAGCCTGGTACTCGTCAGGCTTCAGCGACTTGTCGCACGTGTCGGCAACGCCCTTCTCGTCGTGACACATCACGTGACGTCGCTGCCACCCCATGCCACACGTGACTGAGCACTGAAATGACGACAACGGGAGAGTGATAAGTTTATGGACAACATCGCGGAATAATTATTGGTGTAGGGAAAGAATCGGAGGAAGAAGAGTTGATGGATGAAAATGTCAGTAAGAAATCATATTTTTTTTTCTCATCAAGAAAAGAGACCATTAGAATTACTGACGAATGCACGCGATAGGAAACCACTAAACGCTTGCTGGTTCAGTCAGAAACTCAGGGAATGTTGTACAGGTGGCAGAAGCACTTAGCGAGTTTTACAAGTGTTCATTCACTCTACAGAGTAGAAGAAGGCTGGGTATTAAGAAAGGCATGCGAGAGCAGTAACTTACTGCGCTCCACTGCCAGGTGAGCCAGCGACTGCTACCTTCCACACGGTTGCTGGTGATGACGCCCACGTTGAAGTCGTCTTCGTCGGGCGAGATGCAAGTGCCGCGGTTGCACCTGTGTTCACTGACAGGCTTCTCGACGATGTCGCAAAAACTTTCGTCGGTGATCTGCTCGTTGAAGATGCACTTGACATAACGGGTCTGGATGCCTTCTCCACAAGTCACGGTGCACTGCAAAAGAGAGGAAAGTGGTCACGTCGTGGTCACGTCTTAGCGAACTGCTAGGAGAATGAAACACACCGTTCTTACGTCACTGAGCACTGGACTCTACAACAGGATTCATCATATAGAGGTGTATGTGGAAACAGTTCTCGTATTTTTTTTTTTTAATATCGAGGTTCATATGTCTAGAAGAACTTGCATGCTATGGTGTTTTAATAGTTCTTTGTGATCCTGTAAAGCCTGACCAAACCAGCAGGTGTGTGCTGCTTACGTCGCTCCAGGCCCCAGAGTGCCAGTCGCCACAAGGCTTGATGACGCAAGAGTCCACGCTGGCAGGGCGGGGCAGATGGTTGCAGAAGGAGGTGTTGATGACCTGGCTTTGGTAGTCCATGCAACTGACAAACCGATGCTTCGTCCCTGTACCGCAGGTAGCCGAACACTACAACACATGGTGGTTAACGCAATCAGTGCTAGGTTTCTTCTAATCTTTCACACGTGTTAGGTTGGAAAGGAAAGATGGTCGCGGAGTCTTTTAGGTTTAGCTTTTTAAAAAAAAAATAAAAATTTTTACTCTCCTGCTCTTAAGCTAAACCTTCGCCAACTTGTCTGTTCATAAACTATAAACTATAAACTATATTGCACTTCTGCTACCAATTTCACCAGTGCGAAAGGTGCAGGCACAACCAGACGCAAGGGATCGCGAGCAAGGCAATGTCCTCCCTGTATTCACCGTACGATTTTTGAAATCACCGTCTAGCGTCACACGAGATCATGGCCATTTGCTCAAGGCACTTACCTCTGTCCACGAGCCAAAACGCCAGAAAGCCGCTTGAGGGGCAGTTTTGGCAGTGGTGGTCGTCGTCAGCGGCGGCGTGGTGGGACAGGCCCCCATGAAGCAGGGCTGGGTGTCTTCGGGACGTTTGGTGGCGTCACATTGGGTGTCTTCAAGAAGTGAGGAAGCCAGGCGACACTTTACTGCGCGCATGCTTACACCTTTGTCACATGTCACCGAACACTGAAAGCAGGGGGAAGAAACTTTTATAAGTCATAAAGGTTGGCACTTCACAAGAAAGGCAGTTTGCAGAGTGCAGGAGGGAAGGTTTGTTCTGGCAAGTCGTAAGGGCAGCAGAGTGTAAATAGTAGCTATGAAATCTGAGAAAGCGATATCAGACAAAAGCTACAAGAATAAAAGTCTTGTTTAGACTTTAATGACGGCGAATATACGGCTGTTAAGTGAGGAGATCAAGTTTTTCAGTGTCATATGCTTGCTTTTCTTGCATCGTCACAGTGTGAGACTGAAACAATACGGGTCACGCGTGGTGGTGGTGGTGGTATAGAGGCAAGCGAATGAAGGAGACAGCAAGAAGATAACCGATGTTGTAAACTGTGCTCTCGGAAGGCTTTATGTGTATGGATACTAACCGGTCCCCATCCTCCAGGGTACCACTCTGGACATTCCTTCAAATGACATTCCTTTCTGATGGCTGGGCGGAGTTTGCTGTCACACAGGGTCTCGTTCACCTTCTCTTCTCCCTGCATACAGTAGATCTTGCGCAACTTTCGCCCTCCGCCGCAGGTCGCGGAGCACTGGAAACGTCCAACAAAGCAGTTTTGAATCGTGAACTTTGAACCGGGCAGGAACCGAAATCGCGGCCATGCATACCCCTGTTCATGGACAGGCTCAGGCATAAGGATCATGTATGCATGCACGTGCACACATATGCACGACCACCAAACATGTCTCGTTCTTGCTCTAGAACAAGATTTTGCACTTATGATTATTATTAAACAAAAACACAGAGAAATAAAGAAATGATGGTTATCAGCTTCTACTTCCCCTCCTCTATCAATCCGTTCTTTTTCAGTCTCTTCAGATACAGACCTGACATATATTTCTAATAGGACCTGCACAATCAACTCTGAATGTGCCACCGAAGCAGAGAACTGGAAAGAGCTATAAACAGTCTGAAACAAACATTATAATACTTTACTACAGGGAAAGGAACTGACCGGTAGCCAGTCGCCAGTCTGCCATTCGGGACAAAGCTGTGTGTTGCATGCAGCACTCGTGACTTTGTCCTTGGTCTCGCAATCTGAATCAGGAAGCTCTTGTCCATCTTCGTCTACACACCTCGCTTGCCTCCCTTTAGTGCCACTCCCACAACTGACAGAACACTACAAGTGAAGAGACCAAAATAAACGTGACCAATCATCATCACCACGTACAACAACAAACAGCAACAACCACGCGTGCAAGGCCAGAAACTGCGGTACTCACTTGAGACCAGTCGGTGTAGGACCAGAAGGTGGGCAGGCACTTGCCAGTACAGGGCACGAAGTTGTCTGGCTTGGCGCCCAGCACACGGCGACATTCTCGGTCACGCACTATTTCGACCTGCGAGAACCCTGTTTGCTTGACACAGTGAGCCTGCTGACGCCTCATCCCCATCCCGCAACGCACAGAACACTCACCCTTGTTGAGTACCCGCCACCTGTCATCAGAACACGAGTGCAGCTAGTGTTTCATTTGAACAAATGAAAGCGGAAAAGAAATAAAGAGCAAAAATCAAGGAGGAGAGGTGGGGGGGGGGGGTAAGCAACTAAGATTTAAAGAGAATTGTAATATATTTTTGTTGCTTGTTTTATTCTTGGCGCAACGTGTCTTTGAGAAATACCGTGCACTGAAACTTCAATATCCGACATTCTATCAATACTACTCTGAATCAAAATATATCTCTTATATCCGATTTTAGTTTCGAAACTGTGAGGAAACTTTATGGTCTCAGTTTTGGTTTTTGATGCGAAACAGGAAGAGAAGGTTGACAAGGGAACTTACTCCAGTTTGCACTCTGTGTTGCAGGGTTCCTCCACTCGGTTTGGTTTCTTTAGACCCTTGCCTTTGCATCGTTTCTTAGAGACTATCAGATTGTCATCTTCTCGCACACAAACGATTTTCCGCCTTCTTTTACCTGTGTAAAATAATGTAGCATAAGAGTACACGTTACTCAATGGCATTCATGAAGCACAAACTGCGGATAAATATTAAAACGTATAGAAGAAATATGCCAGGGAAGAACATTCAGTCGTCTTTAAAGATAGGTAAACATGGTCAAGATATATCGTTCTAGATTTTGTTTATGAAAAGAGATAACAGCTTCGGTTTATCAGATTTTTACTGCAAATAACTTTAAAAAATATATTTTACTGACGTCGCCTGCTGCTGGCTAAATAACATATCACACGGTAGAAGGAAATTGGTGTTATACGCTGAGCCAGCAACTAAAGCCACGGCAAAGCAACCAACACTGTAAACACTATATCACATGGCTACACACAAAAATTACATTTTAGTCACATGTCAACTCTGTTATTGTGAGCAAATGATAGTGTCATGACTTTTACTCTATCACACTATTCAGGTCGTTTAGTCAAAGCCACAGTCACGAATAGAGTAAAACATGAGGAGGTTGTAATCGGTAGCGGCAGGGAGCCACCCATCAGAATCATCACTACAATCTGCACAAAGCATGTCGCGCATACCTCTACAGACGTGGCTGCACTTTCGCCACAATCCCATGTTGCTCCATACGAAACGTACTGTGTCGCCCGTGGACACGGTGTAGGCATAGGTGATGTTGGGCGGGTGCAGTTTGCCGACAGACAGCACCTGCAACAGCAAGTCGGAATTTAGGTGACACTGTACCCATATCACTGACCTAGGTTAAACGCGTCACTGAAAATCTGATGACAACCTGTATGTTGGTTTGCCTGTTGCCTTCCTTGATGACTCAGTCGGTGCGAGTTGGATGGAGAAGAGCTTTTATTTTTGATAATTTGATGATATTGTCTTATCTTTTATATTTATTGACCAAATGCGAAGTATTGTGTTGTGAAATTTACCTGTTATTCCATGCTCAATGGTTAAAGTGTTTACATAACTTCTTAATGCTCAGTGAAAGAAAAGTGCTACAGCTTGCCACAGAGGAAAGAGGACGAGACATAGTAAAGTTGAACCACAACCACCACCACCACCACCACCACCACTGCCACTGCCATCCTCACCATTACCACCACCGCCGTGACCACAACTTGCAGCATAATCTCACTCACATAGACGTCGATTGGTTCTCCGATCATGCGCGTGGAGTTAATGCGCTCGACATTTTCCTCCGACCCGCTGTAGTCGAGTAGTCCCCCCTTGACGTTGATGACCCACTTCTCTGTGCGCACCATGAATTCTCCGTTCAGAATGAACTCCTTGTCGGTGTTCTGTAGAGCTGAGACGACCATCACCATACCGTTCACATTTCCATTACATTAGACTTTATTGTTTTCGAGACAGACACTAACTCAATATTTTCATTGACAAGGTGAATGTGCACGTCATATATATGCATATTTATAGGCGTGCATTTACATCGCACATAAACAAGAAATAAAGCGCTTGCTTCGAGTGAATGGTGCATTTTAACATTATTTCTGCATTACAAAAATAATATTATCTCCTCAGTCCAGTTACTAAAGGAAAGTGTGATTCAGAAATCAACTTGGCTGACACTTACCGAGGTAGTTGTCGTCATCCGCTAAATAGTTGTGTCCATGCTGGCGGATGTCTATCTCTGTGGCACCCGAAGGTATGGTTATTATGTGGTTGTATCCTGCAACAACAGGGATACAAATGTATCCACTCTGTCCATTACACACATTTTTGTTTGTGATGTGCATTGCCAGGTAACCTATTAACAAATTTTGGAGTCTGCTGTTATTTTTATGCAATGATCCATACATAATAAAATTCTGGAATAAAGAAAAAAAAAACACAATAAAACAAGATTGTAGAGGAGCACAACTTTCAACCTTCATCATCACTTTTTAGTAATGTATACGACAAAGAATAAAAATTACGCTTTTTCAGTTAGCATCATCAGAAACATCTATCACATCCCTGCCGTCGCTCGATGTTCGCTTGTAAAACCAGCGCTTGAGGGTGTCAGGATGAATAAACAATGGTCAATAAATGACATCATCGAGGAAGTAACAAGGACTTTCTACCAACCGTAATTGGCGTTGTTGAAGAATCCGGTGACAGTCCTGCACGTGTAGTTGTCGCCCCCACATACGCCACACCTGTCTCTTTTCATCGTGGAGCCCAGCTTGTTGTCACAACCTGCTCGCTGCAAAGAGGTGGTGTTCTTGACGTACATGTTAAACTCTTGTAGGTGCACTCAATGTCCCCCTTTCCCCCTCCACACACACACACGCACGCAGGAATGATGAGAGATTTCTAAGCTACAGAAATCCTTGGCTTTAAGACAATAAAGACTGCCCAAAACCTTTTTCTCTTATTTGCGCCTGTTCTTCTACCGTAGTTGATCATGTTCTTTCTGTCTTTGTGCTTTTGTCTCTACGTATATCTGTCCGACGGAAGATTTTAAATAAAACAGTGATGTAAACTCTTTGGAGAGAATTGGTCAAACGTTAGTGCATACTTGCCCTGTAAAGAACGGCCTTAAATAAGAGCATTCAACAGTGAACGTATGGCTATTGGTTAAGCGTAACAGACACTCGTCTCACCCAGCATTGTCCGTTGACGCAGATGTCGTCTGTAAAAGGGCCGCACTTGGTTCCGTCTTCGACCTTCTTATCCAGCTGGTAGTAGGCACTACTGTGGGACACCCGGCAGTACAGCTTGCACGAGTCCTTCATGAGGACTGCCAGAAACACGAAGCGCGCGTTTGTTTTAGATGAATGAGAACGATGCAGGCATTGATAATGACATAACGGACTGAGTGGATGGCTGGTGGAATGATAAGCAATGTATAGATATGGTGAAGAAAGGATCAGTGATCGGATAAACATCTATTACGATTAAGCGCTAGATATGAAGGAAGATGATGTGCGTATAGGCCGGTAAGTATGAATATGTTGCAGAAATTAGCTAGAAAGGGAATATTAAGGAATAAAATATTAGGATGGACAATACGAGAGAAAGGAGCACTTATAACCTAATGGAGAAGTTTAGCTCCTCTCACCTCAAGAAGCGCGCGCACGCACATACACACATACGCAAGCGCGTTTAACCAACAGATCTGTTCCGCTTTCATTTCAAAATTACACAATTCTCCTTCCTCCCTAACTCATCACTCTCTCTCTCACGCCTACATTCTCTTTCCTTCTATCCTACTCACATAAACGCAGACACACATGTATGTAAGCACGCACGCACAAAGAAACGGAGCTTTCTCGCCGACCTTCAAACCTCCTAAATCCACACCTGACTTTTATTTCACGAAACAAACTAAGTGACATGCCATCGAAAGGAGTAAACTTACTTCCGGTGTACTTTGGCACCCATTTGGCGTTGGGTGGCAAGTTAGCGATGAGCACCTTGCCGTTGTACCGCGCACACTGCTCCACGCGGAAATCCTCGCTGCCAGCAGGGCAGGGCTGACAAACAACAACTTGTATTATGTCATTCTTGTTCGCATATTCCTTTATTCATAAACCCATCTACCAAACCACGCCCTATAGTGCACTAAAAATCAGCTCCGTATTGTATGCGTATAAAATACTTTAAGCATTTAATTAAAAATTCCTGTTTGAAAAGGTTCTTTATAACAGTTGTAATTAAAAATTACACTTGGTTAATTACCTCTGTGTTACATGATTTGTAACGTGTTCTCTGCCCCAGGCAAAACTGACCACCATCTTTTGGCCTAAAACAAATAGTTTTAAAAAGGTCACGAATAATTTTCGAACACAGTTTATTTCTATTTCTCTTGAATCTTCGTATAAAGAAAATGAAGACAAAGAAAACAATAAGAAAAGGAGACATGATATGGCATCTTTAATGTCAATGACTCAAAGTCATTGTGACATGGGGAAGATACAAGAATATTTACAATACAAAGCATGTTCAACAGCAATCTATAGGCAAATGGACATTTTTCATAGAATTGAAAGCATAATATGGTCATCTGGCATATTCTCTTATAAACACACGACTTATTATATATATAGGTATGTTTATTATACTTCCATTCATCTATACGTATACACATCTAACGACAAAGAAAAGGAGATAGAGAAAGAAAAATTCAACGAAGCTAAGACGAAGGCTTGTAAACAGACCAGCAACGGTCAGCAAGGATGTGCTGGTTGATCTTACGTTGGGTTGTTGCAAAGCCTTTCTTGCTTTTTGACGCCACCTCCACAGGTTCGAGAGCAGGGACCATATTTGCTCCACGAATTCCAGCCACCGTGAACAGGTTTGACATCGTGGGTAGGCATCAGACACTGACCTTTCTGGCACATCTGTAATCAGTGTTAGGGTAAGCAAACTGAGACCTAAAATATGATGCGAATAGTTGAAATTAGCTACGATTGTATTAGTGTATTCATGAACAAAGAAATCGTTTAATGCAAACAGGAATTTTTTCAAATGTTGAGTTTGTGGTGGATAAGGTGACCGAGTTTTAAGGTGACCAGTGCTGTGGAACTAACTGGACTAGTGCACAAAAAGGAATGCCACAGATTTTGCGGCTGATTTCAAAAAAATTTTCCTTAAAACACAACTTGTTGTAATACGTTTTTTTTTAAAAAATTGTCGGTAAGCTACAAATTACTTGCGAGATTTTTGAAATAAATAATTTTAACTGTGAATGTCTTAAACTCATGACGATTGTACATGTATCTTTTAGAGAAGCTGTTGCAATATGCCGTCAACGGACAATGCTGGGTGAGACAAGAGTTTGTTACATTTAACCGACCGGCAAACTTTTTTTTTTTGGAAGGGGGGGGGTTTGATCTTAAAAATACCATTACCTCCCTTGAAACCCTGCAAATGCGCCACCGCGGACGAACGTTATAAAAATATTTGTAACTCTAAATTACGTAACTGAGAGATAATTTAAGAAAGTTACCTTCTGATTTCCACATTGCGTGCCATCTGCCCAGGGCATGTGTTGTGTCCGGCACCCTGATCCTGGGGAGTCGGTCTTGTTGGTGCACCACAGTCGCCCGCAAGCTGGGTAGTTCTGCGTGGGTTAGACAGGTGAACGCGAGAACATGAACACAAGACCCCTCTCTATAATAGGTACGTAAAATAACTTAATATGGTTAAAACAAATCGTTTAAAAAACTGAACAACTGTTTTGTATACTGCGCGTAAACATTCGACGTTGTGAAGGAGCAAAATCACGATTTATAAAAGTCTTAGTTCTGCGTAGGTACTAAGAAGCGTAAGAGGCGTGAAAATGTTCTGTAACTACACCATTTAGTGTTCGTTTCTCTAATCTTTACTGTGTCCTCTTTTTTTGCTTGAGTAAAAAGCAAGTTTAAACTGTTTTCAAAAACAACACTCAACACACAATAGTGTTCAGAGAACGCTCACCATGTATGGGCACAGCCCATAGCCCTCGCCAAAGATATAATGGCACTGGCGGTCAGCGTTGTACAGCCAGCCTGGCCTGGTATACGACTTGACCATGCTGCTCAGTGTGTTCACTTTGACTGCATCTCGCAAGCATTCCGCTAGACCTGCACTGCACAAAACACCAAATTTGTGATAGGTCTGTTTGCGCTCGGCAATAGCATTTATACAGAACGTCTTGGAGGGTTTGTAGTAGCCGGACAGTTCGGCTTTTAAGTTGAACGAAATGATGTCAGAAATAACAGGTTCAATCACATAAATGCGGTTTTAATTGTTTTGACATGGAAATGTCGCTGAAATGTCAGTAAGGAGCAAAATCGAATAAAACTTTTAATCGATCTGAGATGACATTGTCAGACTGTTTTTTTTTTTTTAAATCATCGCTGCCATTCGACTTAATCTATGAGACATTTACTATTCTCATTGACCTTTGTCTGATGGGTGCCGACTTGTTTTCATCTGGCTGGGCTTATAATACAATAAAGTATTTCTAAATATATGGGTGAATAGCACCTTACCGTGATGGCTCTCTCTCTCTTCTTGTGCGTATATATTTTATATATAGAGGGACTTACAATGTGGACTGTGATGTTTGCAGCTCATATCTCGAGGCAGAGTTGGGGAAATCGTATAGAATTTGAAAAAAATGTTTCAAAGGCTGAAAAATCTGTAATAAATTATTTTACTGGCTGACATCTGTAATTAAAGCTTGGGCAATGGAGACAAAAGGAGTGAAAGAAATGTTTCATTCCAGCTTTCGGGTAAATACCTATTTGCACGTGCGTTCGTCGTGGCCAATCAGTTAACAACGCAAGTCAGTCGTGTGACATTTAACCTAAACTTGTCATCGCCTTGTTAGTTCTAGCTGCACGGAGCTGAAAATCAGTAAAGCTTCGGGTTCAGGCCTTGCTAACACTGTTTACATGCAGCGTTACATCATTTCGCTATTTTCCGAAATATCCCCTCACTGGAAATAGATCTTTTAGTTGATATTTTCTCCTATTGTTATGCTCAATGTATTCAGAGGAAACAAAGTCGATCAGAAGAACAGTTAGGTTGGATGGTTGTTAGTATTTTGCGCCGAATCAGTAACTAAATTAAGATATCAAAATGAACCAATCTAGCCCAGTAAATAGGTGTCACATTCAAGATGTCAGAAGAACAGTGCTCAAATGTAGGAGTTGAAAAAAAGAGTAATCATCCTTTCTAATAACTGGGGGTGGGGATGGGAGGGCCAGGGAAATTCGATTAAATCTGATTAAACTTTAAGCTTTAGAAAGCGAATATTTTAGACTGACATGTACAAGGTGGGGAGGAAAGGGAACAGAGATAAAGACAGAAAAAGAGCGAACGAGGGAACAGGGCCATTTAGATGTGGCACTGCACTCACATACGTCGTAACCCTTATTGTCCGCGCACGTGAAAATAATTCGTCAGTTTCCACAACTTTGTTACTGTCCATCCAGTAGCTTTTCGCCTCCACCTGGCCCCTCAGCATGAAGCGAAAAGCTATCCTTTCTCTTCTTCGTGTTCTTAGAAGCAAGTACATCCTACAAGAACCAGAAGAGCACGCGCGAAAGCATGCAGCCAAACAAGCAAGCCAGGGGGACTGGCAACCGACTACCTACTCAATGAATTCTGTCATCAGGTGGGCGCTGCACGGAGACCAGTCCCATGGACTGGAGTTTGCGTCCAGCATAGGCGCCATCACGTGGTATCGTCGTCCGCCACGCCCGGACATACTGTTGAGGTCTTTACATTGGGCATCGTCGTCGTGAGGCAAGTTGAAGCTGTGAACAGGCCAAGGACAGGCAGTGAGCAATGCTTTGACAGCAAATGGATGTCATACATTTACATTTAAAGTGACACAAGTGGATTAACCGCAGGTAATTCACTTCAGAAGGAGGCGTGTTAAGTCTGACGGCCAAATTCTCTGATATCAGAAATGCACGATGTAAGGACTTGTAGCTTTGTCAATGTTGATTCTGATAGCAAAGGTTTTCTTCTCCTTCCGCCCCCTTTCTCTTCTCTCCTGCTCTCTTTCAACGAACTCAGCGAATTTAATCATTGTTCCCCTCTCTCTTCCTTTTTCGTGATCGGAGGTAGTTAATCGACCGGATTACTCACACATGTCCTAACTCGTGAGCAATAGTGAAGGCGGAGCTGAGTCCGTTGTCTTCGATGATGGAACAGCTCCGAAGGGGATCACAGATAGTGCCCAGCTCTGCTAGGCCTGAACAAAAGAACAATTCAGTAAATATAGGTACATCAGAGTAAACCGTCATTTGAAACTTAAACACGGAAAAACAATAGATGTGGAAAGTAGGGAAAGAGCGAAAAGATTGATTACACTGAAAGGGACCAGCGAAAAGACACGCAGGCGGGCGGGCAAACAGACAAACACATAAAAAGGATACGTTTACTAGTTATTTCTTGTTTTCTGAACATAAACTCACCAAGAGTATCACATTTTCCAAGTTCTCTGCATATATTTTCTCTGAAACAAGCAAGATTTCTTGTATTTTGAGTAACTTATGAAGACATCTTGTAAAACTGTAACAGTGACCTTTTCTAGACATTGAATTCGTAGTCTTTATTCCAACAGTCGTTATATTACAACTTACTCGAATCTCGTTCAAAATGTTGCCATAAAAAAAACTACAACTTACAATCGGTAAGAGCTCAAGCCATATGAACCGATTCCCCTTGTAAAATTTTGCTCGATTAAAAGGAAAATAAAAATATAACAGCAATTTAAAATCAACGTTTTGATAAAACTTGAGAATTGCTAATACTTTTTGTTAAGTGTTAAAGTTGCCGTGACAACCCTGATACCATGATTATAAGCAATTATAGCAAAAATTTGATAAAACAACGGTGATTATGGCAGAACTGATACGTTTATTGTCATGGTTAATCATGGCACTGATGGAAGCGCAGTGGATTCTGGGTGAGATCAGCTTTGATACGGTGAGGTGACCTTACTAACACTGCATCGTCGAAATAAACTTTTATTCATTTTTGTTGTCACATGACTATAAGAAATTTGCATATTAAGAGAATAAATGTGGTTTTTTAATAAATAATTTCTGCTAGAATTTTACATTAAATCTTTCACTGCAAATGTTTGACCTAATGTCAAATGGTTCGAGGGTATCGTTCCACCGTTCCTGTTAATCACTGGGATACTGACCTGGTGATCAAAATGGCGGTATCATGGTGCTCATCATTGTTATGATCAAGAATACTATGCTGCCATAGGCAGAACTCCCGTAGACTTCCAGTAGCATCATATGATACATTAAAAGGCATGTCCTGAAAAATATGATAATATATATTCCATGTTCATGGACAGATTGAAAACTTTCACGTTACATCACAAACAAATATTACTTTGTAACTTAAAAAAAAAAAGCAAAACATTTTGAACACAACGATTACAAATGAAGCGTATTCGTTATCTTGTGCTAGTGACTTCATGTAGTGGTACAAATACATAACTGTTAGTCTTTCCAATAATGCTTCCACCGACTTTTACAATACGTGATGTTCCCTTTCACCAAACCCAAATTGTAGTAGCGTGCAATTGAATGAATGCAATTTACAGTGTCTGACTTCTAAAGTGAATAAAATATACGCTTACCTGCTTTGTTTGAAACATGATGAATTTGACAACAACAACATTGATATAATTATTTATAGACGGGTGTCTGTATATACTTCCGACCTGCAGCGAAAGAAAAATAAAGAATATTTGAGTAATGTTGAAAGAACAAATATTTTATTTCTTTGCACGCACACGCACACTCATAACTTGACACATGGACATAAGTATGCGTATGTTCATTACTGTCTAGTCGCATGAAGAAATTTTACAGGAAAAAAAAAATTCTGGTCCAAACTTTTCAATATCTTCAGGGTTAATATCTACAGAAATTATGGAAAGATGTAATCTAATAAGAACATCGGTGTTTTGGGCGGCATGGTATGGAAGAAGAAAGTCAGTGGAACGAAAACGGAGTTGTCTCTTAAACCTTTCGTCGTTGTCATCATCACTAATTTTTTTGCGAAACAGACCGGAAGAGACGTTGGAAAATTGCCCGGATGCATACCCCTAGAGGGTGGGGAATTGACGCAGCAACAGGTGGTGATGATGTGAAATGCGGGGAAAAGTCTACTACAAAAGAATCATTGCCCAAAATAAAACAATCGTGCCAGACAGAGACAAGCGAAAACAGATGAAAACAAGCTGTGAAAAAACCTTCAGAGGAAGCTTCAGAGACAACAAAGAAGAGAGGGTGACTAAGGAGACTACAGAGGAAATGGCAGGATCAAGTTCTCAGTGTGGATGTGTATGTGTGATAGAGAGAGAGGGAGTGAGGAAGAAGAATTGTGCAACTTTTGAAAAGGAAGCGAAGCAAGTCTATTCTATAAGTGTACCGGAAGAATCGAAATAACACCACAAAGGTTCCCTGCCAAGTTCTGTCATCGCCTGAAAGAGCACGAGTTAAGCCCCGTGTCGAGAAGGGACATGTCAGGTGAGCAATTAACGAGCAGACGAATACCTCACGCCACAGGTGGAGGAATCATATTACAGGTGGGTGATAATCCACAATGAGCAGCGCCTTGTAAATTTTCTGGTGCAGCAGCTATAGACGGGAAGGAAAAGCGACAGCCGCGGAGGTATTTGCCTGCCTCCCAGTAGTACTCTAGAGTCTAGACAGCAATAATGACCCCTTGTAACAAACAGTTTTGCCAAACTTTGTTTTCGGGAATCGAACTTTGCTCTAACATTTTTGTTTTTCCTTCACTTCTCATAATTCTTTCATAAGTTCGCGCAAGCTTAGACACAGAAGCTTCAGCTATGTATAGCCGAGATAATCAACGAGATGAAACTGTAGCAAGCTAAGGTGTTATAAAACGTAAGGGACAGGTATAATGCGGCTGTTTTCTCTTTATACCAGGTGTACTTTCGGAACTGTTATAGGACACTGATTAACCTCGTGGTTGGATACTACACAATTCACACGTGATCTCCGTCTTGTACCATAACACTTTTCTGACTATAATTATTTTCAGGATATAGTTTTACTGATATTTTAAGAATTTAGGGGATTTACAAGAATCACTTCTTTTTCAGCTACGAATGTTTTTACATGTTGAAAAAAATTGCAGGTTGTTATTTTCCCTCTTTTCAGTAGAGGAAAAGCCTAGTTAGAAATTCTCCAGAAAGCCTGATCATGTGGTAAGTGCACTCTGCTGGATATTTTATAATAGTTTTTCTCTCCTAGTTATTGAAAGTTTCTTTGGGCGGAACTGTAAATCTGCCAGATGTGTTGCCCTTTATCTAAAGCCAATCTTCTAGAAATCACCTTAGCTGCGAGATGGCTTTAAGGCCTCCATGAAGTTTAAGTCCTCCTGGTATCATGTTCAAACACATCATCACCTCCAGCGATTTCCACCCCCTTCACCTCTTTCCTTAGTGCTATGGAGGGGAAACACACACGAAAGGGATACACAGGCATGGGCCTCTAGCACGTACACGTGGATTCAAAGGCGATTTAACCACCTCCGAGCTTGGCAGTAACTGCTGCTTCTATAAATGTTCCTTGCACAGGCGAGGACACCAGGCGCACTGCCTGCATGCTGGATCCAGCGCTAATCCCGACAACAGCTCTGCGCACCGGGGTGCACTCATTACCCCCTTCTTCTTTTCGTAATCGTCTGGAGCGACGCAGCTAGCTTATTGAGCTTACAAGGGAGTGTACTCTTTTTTTAAACTTTGCATTTTTTTTTTGTTAAAAAAGGCGATTCCCTACGAATTAACCTTGGAAGAAGACTTGCTGCATGCGTGATAAGCGATGTAATCTGCTTGTCGTACTAAAGAGCTCACCCCCCTGCCACACATTCCCGTAGTGATATCCCCTTAACGGTTACACGACGCCTTGCTGGCTACGACGACGACGCATCGCGCATGCGAAACACTTTTAATAGACTTCCATAATGGCGCGATTGTCAGGTGATGTACAAATTGCTTTAGTCACACCTCCCCGGAGTATGGTAATGAGACCAAACGTACAAGAGAGAGCGAGAGAGACAAAGGGTGGACGGGGGAGAGGGGTAGAGAAATAAGGGGGAATAAGGCAGTCAGAGCTATAGTAGTCATGCTAGCAGTAGCAGTAGAAGAAAGACGAGTCCAGTAAAAAAAAAAAAGTAATTAAGAATTTGTCTTTCTCTTTCATTCACACTCACACACTTTCTATCATACATGAACATTCCCGTCCAGAAACACGTGCGCAAACACGCACTGTGATATCAACTGCTTCCTTTTCCATAGAAAAATTTCACAACTGTCATAAGTACCACGTCAATGGATTAGTTTCAACCAAATATACGGAATAAGTTTATTTTGGAAGACTGATTATTTGGGGAAATATTTCTTGTAGTAATAAGTTTTACTTCCTCTCTTTCTCTCACCCTCCCACCCCTAGGATCTCCTTCTCTCACAGTTCTCATATGCAAAACAGGCATTTAGCACGAAGGTGGTCTGTTTCCTGTCTTTGTATTTTAGACGCACGTCAGCCGCGACCACCATTACCGTCAAGGCTTTAGGACACGTCTACCACAAAAGGTCGCAACTTATTCTGGGACAAAGACAACACCCTGTACCCACTCTTTCCTTCCTTCTCGTCTAGACACCCGCGATTACAAACAGACGCGCGTTGTACAGACGCGCGCAAAGCAGGCTAGTGACGTAATAGGCTGCAATTAGACGTCATGTCACGGACATCACCGAACAGCATCATGTGCGAGCCATGCCATCTCCACGCCGCGCGCGATGCAGGACCAAACTTTTCTGAGGCAAAATGGCCAGAGTTCACATGTAGCCAGCGGCGTTTTTTTTTTTTTTTTTTAACCATTGGGGACTTCCGGTGTTTGCGTACTCTCATGTTGCCGACGTCTTCTCGGCGTCTGTGCTTGTTGTCGCGGCGGGTGGGTGGGAGAGAATGACTTCCAGTTATAACTGTTTGGATGACAGGTGGAGGGGGGGGCAGCGAGAGCTAAATATAACTGTGCATTTGAGATGTTGATGAGAGCAAGCTGACCACTTCCTGATTTGCGCAGCGCACTCTACTCGACTTGCATATGGCCTTGCTGAAAGTAGCCCACGGCTTTTAACGAAGTGTACCACGCGCCTTAGGCAAGCAATCAGATTATCAGCACAGTCAATCTTTTCTCATCAGCGTATAAATACAGTTTAAAGTGAGGGTGCATTTTTGACAGTCGCCCACCACAACACCGCTGAGAACTGTATCAGACTGCTAACTGCATGCAGCTTTGCTTCTTCGTCAGTAATTTTGTTTTCACTGCACCTCTTGGCTTTCCGTACAACCTCCATCTTTTCTACCCTGTTCACTTGCTAACCCAAATGTTTCTCTCTTGGCAGAGTGAGGCCTAAGGTTTCACGGGATTGCTTACGCTTCTGGTGCCTAAAGGTTTCGTAAGATTGCAAACACTAAAGTTCTGCTTAGCCCTTGTTTGGTCCGCATGAGGACACGCCCCCGTCTATCAGGAATGTAAGCATTCGGGAAAAAGGCTGTGCGAGCTTCAAGTCTTACTTACCGCCCGTCTTACTCATGTATTCTGACGTGAAAGTATCTCACCTAACACCCCTTACCGCCACCGCACCCCACCCCGACCTCAGTGTTTATGTTACCCGATCTAATGTTTGGCCTGTTTATCCAGAACTGAAATTTCACCAGAGAGTAAATACATTGCAAAAGTTCCTTGCAGCACGAGCTAGGTGGCACACAGCGGATGATGGAGACGAGGAAATAGGCTGAGCGGTGGTGGTAAGCGTGAGCGTGAAGAGACAAAGGTCAAGGAAAGAAAGGTAATGGTGGGTGCAATGGCAGTGCACGGCTACACGTGCAGTCATTTGCCCTCCCAGTGAAGACGATCAAGTCTGTGTCACGTTGTTGGGGGAAGGGGTGAGGTTTGGACGCGGCCGACATCACTTTCCTTCTCGCCGCCAAGCAGTAACCGCTGCGCTGCTACCCCGGGCAGAAGTGACGATACGCACATACAACATCAACAATGAACCAAAGACATGGTTTAAAAAAAGTCCTAGGAAGAGGTCGATTGGTGCCCGGCCCCAGAATTGGTTTCTTTACGATTCCTCTTAAGGGCAAACTCAAGCCAAACAGAAAAATAAGCTCATAGTTGCCGACAAGCAAATAGTACATCGCGCTAACAAGATGTCTTGTACATTCTTAAGTAATAGTTTAGAAGAAAGCACACATGGATTAACTTAAATTCTAACTACTGACGTTACTGAACGCATCAATCAATGCGAGCGCTTCGGTAATACGCTAGCGAGGCGTTGTCCAATCATTGAGCCTAACCCATTCACGTTCACGGGATTTGCGGTCTTTATTTCATCTGTGTTTGTAGTTGTATTTTTTTTTTCACTGGACCCCAAGTCATCTTTACTCCTAAATGACCTTGTGTCCTAAATCAGGATGGCTATTACTCGCCTAAATTATGAATAATTAACCGAACCTTATAAAAGCATGTCTCACGATTATTGACACCCTCACAAAGAGCATGCATATGAGTCACTCTTCTTACTAAACTAGCAAAGTCCTTGTAGACATTTTTGGAGCCAAGAGACCGCATTGATAAAGCGAAAGTCATTTCTGTGGGGCCGTCTGGGAAAATTAAGTAAAAGTCTGTGAAGTTATGAACTCCGCGGATACTGCTTTATGCATTTTTACCCCAGGGTATCTGCTTAATAAATACGGGGTACAGCAACATCCGGAGGACGCTGCTGTACAGCTCCAGAGACAAGACCCTTTCCTTGATGTCGAAGATTTACCCTTGGGCAAAGACCTACCTGCGCTTCTTAACTACGCCCCCCAGGAACAGAGTAATAAAGATAAGAGGAGAAGAACTGCTGGTACTTACTATTGACATAAGTGTTAAAACATACTGCTGCAGATCAGATCCATGGTACTGGAACATTGCACTGTCTGCAACCACGAGTGTCTCTACTGTGTGCTCCCGGGACACTCCGGGAGATCTTTTGTGGCGACTATGATGATAATTGGAATTTTGTACAAAGTCCGTAAAATTGGTAGCATTCTTAGCGCTACCGTTCATATTATGCTTCAATCGATGGTGCTTGTAATTTTCTGAAAGACAATAGAAAAACCCCAAGCAATTACTTACGAACTGTGTTATAAAATATTTTGTTCTTTTCTGTTTTACAAGCCAACATATAAGAAAACATACAGAACATATGAGTAAAGGGAAATAAAAAACAAAACGTTTTAGTTCGTAAACTGGATTGTGACAGACTGAACAAAAATCAGTAAGTGGTTTTACATAAACCCGATTAAAAAAAAAACAAGTACACTTTGACAAAACAGAAGTAAAACAAAAGTAAGGAGAAGAAAGATGAAATAACAAATGAACATCGGGAAAACACCACACACACACACATAGTTAAATCGAAAACCCGAAAAGAACATAGTTTAGGAACTCTATCCTTCATTCACAAGCATGCCACACTTACCAGTAGAAGTACAGCGTGATGCTGTATTGTTTTTTGAAGATGGTTGGTAGATGATATGTGGTCTTTGATGAAGTGGTGAAGATACCGATGAGTTTTTTAATGGCTCGATGAAATATTTTTCCCCCCTCACGTACATGATTCCTCTCTGAAAGCAGCAGCAAGAAATCATCAGGACCATAATCAAAACATCAAAAGCATATAAAATATGAACACTCGTTCTGAATCTGGACTTGCTTCAAACATTCTTACGTCAATGATGAGCGTTATGGGTTCTTTAATGGTTTTTGTGATACTTCAAAAGATTCTCCAAATAATCTGTCAGAATACTGAAAAAGGTGGGGATGGAGAATTCATGTAGGACATCCCTTATTCCCAAAGAAAGAGAGAGGGAAGGAGAGATTGTTTCGTCGGTACGGAATGTTCACTGGATGAGTTCCAAGACAAAAGTAGAATAAGCTATGGCAGATGCCCCAACAGCAGTATTGCGTCTGAGACTGGGCAACTCGTTCACGAACGCTGTGGAATCGCCTACATCTACTGGCGGTTCAGTTCCTTGTTTGCTCAAGTCAGACATCTCTGGATGGAGAGAACTCAAGAAAGCTGCCAGAAAAGAAAGCAGACATACACAGAAATTTATCACTTCACACACAGGTTTGCCCTAATGCTGTCTGTATTCTCAGATGAGAAACAAAAGATGTATTCCAAACTAATAAAGGAAAATCCTAAACAGAACTCTTTGTTACACCTAAAACTTTCTGCCTGCTGCATTAAGCGATAAACAGATAATACGCTAAGAAAAGGGCTTTCTCAATGAGCTGGCCAAAACTCCTGAGACGAGGTGCATGTCTGACAAAATGAAAAATCAGACAAAGCTTATTTACTGATACAAACACATCCGTCACAGGCGATCTCAATATAAATTTGATTCTCAAGCATTCATTTCTTGAGTTCGTGCACTCGATAGCTTAGGTACACTCGAATGTGTACCATACAAATCCTCCATAAATCTCTAAGATAACACGCTTACGTGCCGGGAAGACTGTCAGAAAACATCGTTCAAGCTCATCTTTGTAATTTCTTTGGAAAGCATGACGAGGGTTTATTAGTTATCCACCGGGGGGTCCATTTAGAACAAACGCTCTCTAGCACCGGATATGAACAGAATAAGAAGTAGTTGTGTGGATTTGAGAGATATTGGATTGAGCGTGTACATTGCCAGCACTGGAATGAGGCTATTGCCCAAACAATGCAAGACAGCCTTTATTTTACTGACTCAAAAATTCCCCATCCACTTCTGTCCTTCGCTGCAGTCCCCGAAAAGTACCTGCAGGCCCAAGAATCATACACCAGAGATGCTAGTTGGATTCAACCATCGCCATCATGCGGCTTTCTTCTCAAATCATTTTCTCTTGGAGGTCCCTTAAAAAAGTCATTAAAGAGCATTTGCCACAGAGCTGTTTCTTTTCGTCTCTCGGAAGGGTGTGTGGCCTGGTGTTCGGTTCCAAAGTCAAACAGCGAGAGCGGTTCTCTCGAAGCTAAATTTATCTCCAGGAAATCTAGGCCTTTCTCGGCGATTATTCCTTTCCTCCAGCGTGCCTCCCCGCTTTCGCCTTTCCCCTCCTATCGCTGAAATTTGTCTTGCACAGCAGCATATAATCATAGCACTAACTTTCATTGTTTGGGACTCCATCTTCTGCGTCAAAGCTGAAAAGTTGGCAGCAGCAGCCAAGAATCGGTAGGTGGAGGACGAGTTCCAACGTGTGGATGATCGGGGCAGTAGGTAGCACGTTCGTGCTCTTTATGTTTGTTGTAATCTTTTTTCTGTTTTGTTTGGCACTCAAGATCTAGCTATATCAGGACCATTTGAGCTGTACACACATACGTACGCACACACGTACAGACATTGTGGGTATGTATGATGCGTTCAGTGAGCAGCAAGATGGAAGATGGAAAGGGGGAAATGGGTAGAGGGAGAGAGGGAACAAGAAAATAAAAGAAGGGAAGGATAGAAAAGAAAGGATGACAGACAGCCAGTTCTTCCAGAAAACTATAGATTGCATTACAAATATAGAAGCCAGAAAATTTATGGGTAACGTCCAAAGCGTCACATAACCTGGAAAAGTGGTTTTGTGTACATTCTTTAGAACTCCCTCGGTAAAGTGTGAGTTCCAGTCCCTCAGATCATATTTTATGTTGGTACAAAGGAACGCAAAGAAGCTCAGTCGGAGAACTCTAGATAGGTGGTGCCAGCAGCTACGTCATCGCGCTGCAGGGGAGGATACTCTCAAGTCGTTAATAAATAAACAGCATCTTCTGTCAAACATGTCAGCTGGACACCAGAGCTCTCTTTCTCAAGATGTTTAGTTAAGAGAAAGGAAAAGTCATCGCGAATAATAACAAGATATTCAATTGGATGTAAGACTATTTCATGTTTATCTAGTATGCTGTTAACGTTAAATAAATCGATTAGTTGATATTTTTATTGATTGGTTTGCTGTTTAAACTACCTTGCTGAGTATTTTTACAAAGAACAGGAAGTAGCTGGACCGACGGCAACGCGCCGACACCCTTTCAAGAGAACAATCATAAATAGGTTTGAAAAAAATGTTGCTCTTCCTTTTTATACTTTGTTCTCGTTTGTTGTTTAGACGTGTTATTGTTATGTCTTCCTGTGCAGCTGTAGAATCCCCCAGCTTTTATTTTACTTGTTCGCGCGCTCACATTGAGACAGAGACATGAACAGGAACAAATTTTGTCACGAATCTGTTTCTGAACATGCTAAAATTTTGATTACTAGCGAAATGTCAGTATTTTCCAGTAAGCAGAAGTTAATCGAAATAAATGGTAGTGTTTGTTGGGGATGCAAGTGGTGCAAAGGACAGTAACTCTCTACACGCATTGCGACAGTACTGAGTTGTCGCAAGGTGAGCTCGAACTTGTATTACTGGAATGTTGGCAGAGAATTTTTGTTGACTACTCAGACGAGGTAGGTGTGTAAAAAACTTCCAGTTTAGTCACATTTCATATTAACTACTAAAACTAGGCAGGTGTATACAAAGCTTCCGGTTTAGTCACATTCTTTGTTTAGGCTCGCCGAGACTAACGGCGGAGAACTTCGTAGTAGGCTAAGCGCTGGTCTCGGCATACAAACGGCAGTCCACCTATACTCGTCCGTGAGTTGAGCGAGTACGAGGAAGAGAAGGAGGCTTATTTCCACTTTTATTTTTATGGCCCTCTTAATGATCCACAGAGAGGCCACGTTATGGTTTCCTTTGGCCACATTCTCTGTGACAAGCGGTGGTGCAGAACGGATCAATGATGAATCAGCCGTTCGCCAAAACGTCTGACTTGGATTGTTACCCTGTTTTAGCCATTTCTGGCCATGCCATTGGTATTAATCACTGTGTTTGCATGACTTGCTTTTTTCATTCTGAATACATTTACACGCAGCAAACCATTGGTTTTCGAGAAAGGCTTTCCTTGAACGCTGTCTGATAATCCTTAGATTTTTCCCCCTCAAAAATTAAATTTTATTCTCAGTATGTCAAAAAGTTGAACAGTTCGAATCTTTGCCTTGCGGAGAACTGCAAACATTTGTTAAAATTCCTGCATATTACTTTAACGCATTTACCCCCCCCCCCCGACACAATAAACAGGGTTTAAGGCATTTCGGACTTCACCCAGCACACGTACAGAAACGCACACAGGTACACCCACAAGGATGGACACACCACACATAACAGGGCTCCCACCTGCGCCGACTGTTACATACAAGAACAAAATTTCAACGTTCTCTGATTCTCCACTGCATTAGCGAGGTCACATGGCTAATACTTAGGGAACCAGTCATGGGGCTAATTCTCGCAGACATGTTTTCAACCGTGGACACCGTGGCTGTTCGCACTTTTGCCACTTAATGCAGAGCACATACTTTGCTGCTAATGATTTTTTCCCTGTTTGCTTCCAAACTCGTCAGATCTTCTATCATAACAGGTTCAAAAGTAAGGCGCAGCAACAGAAGGGCTCCAGTGGTTAGCGAAACATGTCAGCCTCCCCATCTTCAGCACATCGCATGTTGCGTGTTTACAAGGCTCCTAGAGATGTTCTACGTCTGAGCTTGCCGAGGTAATCGAAAACAGAGCTTATGTTATGGTATCGTAAATCAGCCGCGACAGCTACATTAAAATGCAACTAGAGGGGTCACCTGTGAATCCGCAGACTAGGATTTTTATCAGGGTCTTTGTGCGCGTGAGTAGTTGCGTGCGCCTGTGGGTATTGTGTGCGCAAGTGGGTGACGTGTGCATAGGACATCTCTTCCCCCTCCCTTATACCAGGCCCTTCTCTGTCTCTCTTCCTCTGCCAGTTTCTTTCTCTGTCTCACTCTTTAATTCACTTCATGCTTCAGTATCTGTGCGTGCATGCGTATAGGTGTGCTTGTATTTTCGTGAGTCAGCAAGAGAGTTTGGAGAAGATTGTGCAACACAGCAGGATAGAGTGAGAAAAGAGAGAGAGAATAGGAGGGGGAGAAGAAGAAGGCAAAGAGAGAAAGCAGGCCGAAAAAAAAAATACTACAGATATAGGGAGAGAGAAGGCCAGAGACATGACGACTTCGACATCTTCCCGCCTTTCTTTTCCCTTTTCGAGGGTCAGCGAGCGACCAAGAGAGCGAGATAGAAAAAGAGGTAGAAAGGTGCATTGGTATCGTTAACTTTGAAGCAGCTTACTTGCTCCTTTTCCGCTGAATTAGGATACTCTTTTTCCTAGCTGCAGACAACCCCTCTTAATATTTATTTCCACCTGGCCCCCAGAACACCTGTAACCGGTGCATGTGCAGCGTGACTGGGCGCGAGGCCCATACAGCTAAATCAGCAAATCCCGAGCTGTCTAGACAGTTCGCCCGCCTGCTACAGGTAATACACCGACATCTCGGCAATGCAGGAAGAAACAACAAGGTGTTGTCAATCTAAAGTTCTTCTCCCGTCTGGTGCTTACCTGCTCTCTATAGAAAAATCACTTGTCTCAGGTGCTCATTAAAATCTTTAAGAATCTATTAGGGTAGTGGGTGGTTTCTAAGTGTTGCTTCTCCTGATAATGAATTCTTAGAACTTTTTTTGCAATGCACTATAAACAAAATGCATAATAACGCAAAAACCTCAGTTCGTTACCTTTTAACTTATAATTAAAACTAAAAGAATGATTTTAAATTCTGTGTTAATTTAGTAGAAAGATGACAGAAAAAAGCGAATGTATACTTTGTCCATATTCACATATTCTATATAATACACATATTACATCGATATGTAGTTTGCTTCATACTAACAAAGAACGCATGTTGAAGGGGATGCTGACGCAGGTTCTTCTCTCTTCTCTCGTGCAATGCACGTGTTACTACGAGAGCGCACACTGGCATCTTCATGCACCTTGCTACATCTTCACCTCAGGAAGACCTTTATAATCACCAAGAGATTAAACGTGAAACACCCCGCTGATGAACGCAAAAATATCGAAAACGAGGAGAGTCTCGGGCTTATCTTCGTTCTCATCCCTCTACCCTGCTGCCTAAAATACAGCCGAAGATGCTGCCGATCCCAAAGTAGCGCTCTGCGCTTTAGAGCAAGTTCCTCTTGGTTGAAAAAAAGATTCCAGTCATTCCTGTGCCAGTGGATATAAGGACGCAGGACTCATCAGTGACCAAGCCTTCTATGTCGTAAACCCCATGACACCAAAAGTGTCGATACTAACGGAAAACCATTAGTCGGCACAGCGAATTTACTATTACAGAAATCCTAGAATAACGAAAATTCGATTCCATCCCTCTTTCACAGTGTTTCTTCAGCGGCAGGGGACTTTTTTCTCCTTGTCTGGAAGTTCGCCCATTGGGTCTCTTCTTACATTCAATGTATTACTCCTTTACTGACAATTCTAGATTGACTAAAAAGAAGAAGACGCAAGATATCGCTTAGTCCTATTAAAGACAGTTTAGTTTTCGGGGTGTGGAAGCGAAAAAGACAAAAATTGATGAAAACATTCAGTCCTAATGTTTTGTTTTTATTTATCAGTCACCAACAGTCACAGAGTCCCTGAGCGGTGGGAAGAACTATATAACCAGGTAGAGAACTATCCCAGATTTAAGTCATAAGACTATTCAAGAAAAAAGATTATGCCAGTGTTGAGTACCTAGTTTACTATCAGTAAAGTAGTGATAATGGCTATTGCATAGAAATCGGGTTTTTTTTTACGAAATGCACAAACATGAGCATCGCTTGCGCTAGTGTAACTGAGAAGATCTGCATAAGTGCGCATTTTCCCAACAACATTTTTGCAGAATGCGCAGCAAATGCAAGGCCAGAGTGGTTTTTTTGTATTATCGACACAATGCAATATAGTCCTGGATATCACGCCAACTAAGAGAATTGATCGTTTGGTTTCCTTGCTAGGACGGGTAAGGTTAGGGGTAAGGTTAGGTATAAATTCAGGAATGTAAAAAAGGGGGAAAAAGTTGGGTTTTCAAATGTCTGGTATGTTGGAGCAAAAGAATTTTCACCAAGAGCAAGGCTGCCAAAGAGTGGTGGCTCAAAAACAACTTTTTACCACTCAGATAAGTTTCTGTTTGTGGCAGGAAATAGAGTTGTTTCCCTTTAAGTGCGCTCTCCCAGGTTCATGATTATTTTATGCAAATAAGTTTCGATTTTTTTTTTTTTGGAATGGGGGCTGGTTGATATTATCTTCATCTCAGTGGGATGTTTCATTATAGGCAGTCTATGCCGCCTTCTTTTTCTCCTATTTCCTTTTTAAATACCTCTAACACACACACGCACAAACACACACAAAAACTAATGGTAGAAATAGGAGAAAGAAAAAAAAAACCGAGTGAAAATAATCCTTCTACCCATATGTGGGCAAATGGCGTGAGTTCTCTACAATTAAAATTAGCCGACAAATTGTCTTGTACGTCAATCGTGAACCTTAACCCTCTAAAATATTGGGAAAAAAGATCCACCTGTCTCCATATATACCAAATGTATTCTACTGGCAGGCAAAGAACAATACTTCACTGTTTCAGTCTCCCGAACTCAAGGTTACTCTAGGGATAGCGGTATCTTGGGGAGTCATAGGCAGCCATACTTGACTCTTCGGCCCACAGCTCCAGGGCGGGGCTATACAAACGTTTTGTGTCAGATATAAATATGCATATAAATATAAAATTCAATTATATCTATATATATAAGTGCGACAGTGTGAGCAACCTTTAAGGCATGCACTCAACAATGTAAGAGCTTTTATGTGCACTTTGATGTATTCTAGAAAAAGTAATCAGCACGTAATAGCACTGGTATATTTTAAAGTGCGAGCACCGTCTGATGGCACCACAGCGAATTGAAATACATCGAAGTGCCCTTAGAAGCGCCTTGCACTTAAGTTTAAGGAAGCCCTAAAGACACTTTGATATATAGACGAACCTCAGCTGTCGGGTGTAGAGTACACCGCTAGCCGCTAGCTATACTGCTAATATTTTATAGCCAGCCAGCTAGAGGCATACTGTGCACCCAGCTCTAAAACTTTGTCAGCGCCAGAACTCGTATCAAGGCAAACCTAGCTGTGAGACAAGTTTTCCTGACTCAAGCTAGTAGTTACAAATATTTAATCGCGACATCAAAGCGAGGCGCCAGGTTATAATAGACCGTTAATCGGACCGCACTTTTGTAATAATAGAATACCCAGACAGTGGTTATAGTACCTAAACTATGGCAGCTACCTTCAACTGGCACTAAAGGCGCCGTCAATAAGCATTCGAGTACTTGTCTATAGATCTTTATAAAAGTCTTAAAAACTTTAAATTATTCGGTGTTAAACATCCTGCCACTGATCCATGCTTGCTGTGCTGATGCTGACTAACGAGTCCGCTTGCTGACATTCGGTGAAACATTTAAAATAAAACGAGCTCAAATCGCTCTTGACCAAGCACGAATATACAGTGGCCCGACATTCCTGCGCAGGTATTGCCATCAGGACCATCGTGTATGTCACAAAGTCGCCAGCTGAAGAAGATTCTCACAGCTATAAGGAAGGAAACAATATCTACATCTAAATACCATGCTCTTGCTAACCATCCTTTATTCAACTTGTTAACGCTCATTATCAGGTTGTTTACCATCAACATCAAGCTTTTGGTCGCAGGCAATAGAAGAGCATCTATGGAGAGTAAGAAGAGACAAGATTGTGGGTAAACAGAGAAAACTGACTGCCGGCAGTCTCGACAGGCCAATTCATTTGTCAAGCTTTGTCCATATACCCCAAAACGAGAAATACTACAAATCCGTCTGTCCTCGCCTATTCTTATTAGGGAGAAGACGTTAGGAAGAGGACGGTAGAAAACCATGAACAAACTGCGTAACAGTATCTGCTTAGTCTCTGATGAAGGCTACACAGTTGACAAAACTACAACTGGCATCTTTTTGTATATATGTACTGGAAAGGGGACGAGAAAGAGAGGGAATGATTATTAAGAGTGCCTACTTCTCTCTCTTTCTGACACACCTACCCACCCACACACACACTTCACGCAGAAGCTTTAGCAGTCTTATAGTTTCAACGTTTTATGGACAAGGCCGAGCGACATGACTCACTGAGAATCAGACGGCAACACGTGGGGGACATGTGAGCACGAAGGCTGGTCCTCCAAAAGACGAGTTGAAGGGATAAGCAACCCACATCTGGGATCGTTCGACGACTTTCCACTTCTGCATGCTTAAAAAATGTGTGGTTAAAATGTTAACCCTCGTTGCATGTTTATTTGCTTTTCTTTGAATGGCTTGACCATACAATTTTATCTTGTTTCTGACTTTGAAAGCAGCTCTAGGCATGTACATGTATTACACAGCGCGCGGTGTGAGTGTGTGTGTGTGTGAGAGAGAACCATCTCCAGGTCTTCTGAGACAGATCACAAGATCTTACTACCTAAAGGTCTGAACTGGAGTTTACGACTTAAGTTTTTCAGTTAGAGTCGGTAAACATGGCGACGACATTTACACCTGACATGACTGCTATACAAAAAGCTTATACAATGGTGCTCAAAATTAAGATTAGGACGATCCGACAGTGCTGTTTTATATCTAACTCGTTGTCAGCACTTTAAGCCATAGGAACTTGCGGCAGAATTGACACAATGATAAGTTATTATCTCCCATAAATAAGATTCACAAAGCAAATGGCGAATAAAGCTCCTTTATGTTAGCTCTCACATATAAATAAAAAAGTGGAAAGAAAGATCAACTAGCTAAATTAGCAGCTGACAAAACCCGCCACGTGTGTCTGTTTTGAGCGAGCGATAGTGAGCAGGTCTTGCACAGGACAACCAGTCCACTCCTTCCCTTTCGTAAGTCAGTTCTTCCTCTGGCCACCGCGGCGACGACCACCCTGTAAGGTACCTTGAATGACAGTCTTCAACAAAGTATCGTGCTGAGTCACGTGGCCAAACCAGACCAGCTTACACCGCTTCACCGTTGCGAGTAAGGGTTCCTAATGTCCTGCGAGTGTGGCGTCCGTGCTTCCTAAAAAGTCAAGAGTTTTGTGTTCTTTGCATGAGATCCGGAGCAGCCTTCTCAGGCACTTGCTTTCGAATGCCAGTCTCCTATCTGTATTACCCAGCAGACTCCACGTTTCACATCCGTAAAGCAGGATCGGTACTACTAGGGATTATTCTCGTAAATCCGTAAATCTGATGTCATGGCTGCGCCAGACCCTGTCCAGCCTTGCCATTGCCACTTTTGCAGTCGTAATCCTGATGAGGGTCTCTATCGTGGAGCTGCAGTCTTTGGAGAGGGTGGCCTCCAAATAAATAAAATTGTTTACCTATTCGAACCGTACTCCATTCATGCAGATCTCTGCCTTGCCGTTGCCATTGTCCGCGACTTTGTTCTTGCCAGTGCTGGTGACACATTCCATGTGCGTTCAGTGAATCAGCGGCACCAGTTCGCCATCATTGCAAGCTTGGCACGGCTCCAGGACTCGAGAGCAAAATATGCTATCCGGAGAGCAATCTAATAATCAACACATACGAACGTAAAAAACAGTCACACTCTTTGACCACAATCCAATATTCTCTTCTTACCCATTTCATTCCTGCCTCTATACTCCCCACATCCCCATCACCAACAGTCCTAAAAATCGCCTAAAGGTGGAAGCATTTCCAACCGCACATTTCCAGACGTGAGCGAGGGGAGAAAGAAATGTACGTGTGTGTGTGTTAAAATAGACGATATCAAGGCTCCTATCAGGTCCCTTCTTTTCTTCATTAAAAAAGCAATTCATTCATTCACGTTCGTGAGAAAACAGAGTGCAAGTTTTAAAAACACAATGTGGCAGCGCTCAGTAATCAATGGTGGAGTAAAATAGTCAGATGGTGGTGGAGGGCAGGGGAGGGATACTTTGAGTTCTAGTCTGGTTAATGAAATGCGCGCAAGCTACCGGTCTCTAAAGCAAAGACAGAATCAGTTCCCCCGAGAAACGTGCGCACATGGGAGACGGCGTGGCTAACTACCCGATTTCCGTCCGCATCATGATCAGTGAAGACTGTAACGAAAGGATATAGTCCTCGTATGTCCCAGAACAGGAAACGCGGGGTGGTGCGTGCGCATCTCACTATTCCTCCTTTGCTGCTCTCCTCGGAAGATGACCCTAAAGATACTACTCTAAGTAGGTCACGGTAGATGGAGGGGGGCGGGTAGAGCTTTCGTAGTGCTCGTTTGTAAGGGTCTGAAACTGATAAGAAACAATGGCGGCTCGTATATCATAGGAAGAGAAAATGAGAACACCTGCTTGTTCGCGCTGAGCCAGCTAATATCTGAGCTTCATGATTCCAAGACACTGCACGATAATATTTATCTGGGGCTGGACCAATAATTAACAAGGAACTGTCCCTTGTAGCGCCACTGCCATAAACCTTGCAGTGGATTTTGCTTACTAAGTCGTAACCTTTTGCAAATAACATACAGACCTCAAGGCAAATGAATCAATTTATTTAAAAAAAGCCTGTTGCTTTCCGTCTTGTTGCAGCCGCGCAAACAAATCTTCCAGAAAAACAACAAAATATTTACTTCATAATTACAATCTGGTGGCCAGATTCCATACTAGGTTCATTCAATTTTAATTGTGTTTTTGTTCCCCTTCGTTTCCAGCTGTGTGCAAAAGAACATGTTGCTTTAAATGAATTAGCAACGGCTTGGTGCCTCCTAACGTCATGCCTGCACCCATCACGTGGTATTCTCAGTCAGCAACATGACGAAGATTCGCGTGCTGGTGCACGTGCAACAAGCCAGAAGCGCGTAATGTTTTCGTGTGATAGGGCATCTGCTGGGGCCGAGCACCACCAGCTGCGCATCTCATTGTCAATCCTCCCCAGTTCCCCCACACGCTGATCCACAATTCAGCAATATTTTCAGTTTTACATAAAGCACGTCTTCGCTAATAAAAATGGCTGTAGCCGGACAGCTGCTGTGTTCTAGAATGCATCATTGTAAGAAATTAAGAATTACTCAAGCGTGACGTTCGGTAAGCTGTGCTGACCAAAAGCATGTTGATTTTGTATCTCTCAATGAAGCGTGGATGGGAATACAGAATCAAGCAATCAGATTGCCATTTCGTTTTAGTGCGCGCGTGTATGGTTTTACTTTACAGTCATCTAGTACTTCATTCTACATTTCATCACATACATGTACCACAGCAATGTGGCCCATCGCTGCATATACGCACAATTCTGCTGTAAAAGGATACTGGAGGCGGAGCTGCCTTCGCATCGCCCGACGAGCGTGGTTAAAAGCTAACGAGGGAACACACCATAAACAATTTGTTTAGGGGCTAAGTTTGTTTATATGACGCAAGGAATCTGGATGAGTGTGATGATAAAATATGTCTGAAAACACCTAGGCCACCCTCCCTCCCTTGTCAAGGTCGGTTTCTGCCTCACTGTTGGCATAGCATAGCAGCAGCCATCCCCAATGTTGCTTCCTGCAGAGAGAGAAGAGGGGAAATGGGACAAGATAAGAAGTGGGTGGAACAGAAATCCTAGAAGGACAGAGACAGAACCTAAAAGAAGACCAAAAAAAAAAAATAAGAAAAAGAAATGTCATTGATCTTCCACATAAAGAATACGAGTTCGAGAACTAAATGCATATTCCTCTGACACCCACTTGTTGAACACATGATCTGTGCTGCGCTCAGACTGCCAGCTGTATGTGTTTACGTTCACGGCCACGACCTCGAGAGTTGCAGCAGGCCTATGTCATCGACAATGAGATATGTGCTGTTAACTTCGTTTTTTTTTTTACGATTATTCTTATGCCTCGACGAAAAAGCCTCATTGTTTTTCGTATGATACTCTTCTGATCCATGTTAAAACGATAACATGTAGGTTGTTTGCAGAAAACCCCTTCTTTAAGTGAATTTTTTTCTCTTAGCCCCTTGCTTCACTTCATTTGTCTACTAGCACGGTCCAAGTGCAACCTGACCTTTGTTCTGTTGATCTAGCTATAGGTAGGAAATAGTTACCTCGCAGTTAGTTCTGGCCAGAATAAAGGCAGGAGCCTTTTGACACAAACAAGGTCAGAATCCAGGGGAGCATAAACTAGAAATCCCCATTGTGCACCCTGGCCCCAGAACTCAGGGGGTTGAAAGCTGTTTTTGGCCACAAAGTGTCTCTGGGGCTGTACTAACAACTCGAAAGTAAAGCTACCGTAGTGGAGCTCTGACCCTCAGAGGTGGACAGGCCCATCTGGGAGCAGCAGTTGACAAGTGTTTACGAATCATGGTTAAAAAATACACAGAAGCTGGTGCCCTTTGTACACACGTCAAGGTTGTTTCTATGTTTCTTCGCTCCATTTGTATAAACATCTCACGTATGTCACGTGTCAGTGTTACTGAGTCCGAGGAAGACACACCATTTTTCTCTACAGCACTTGGGCACACGCACTGTCTAGGAAGTAATGACTAACTAAATCCAAAGCTGGATTATCTAGCTTCAAAGTGACACTCCCTGTCAACAACTAGCCAAGGAGTATGAACAGTCCTTCGTCCTCATACAGTGTCCAAACTCAAGAAACCTCGATTACATAACAGGCTCACTGAATGAATCTAAGAAAGTGAGAGGTGAATGGAGTTAACATGTTTTACCTTCTTTCGAAGCACAAAAGCGAGTTTGCGTTTTCATTTGCGAATGAAAAAGACAACATCGACATCCGTGGAAACCACCCGAAGGCATTGTTGCAAGATCATTCGCATCTCTTTTCTATGCATAAAGGCGTGTGCATGGCCTTTATAATCTGTAAGCTTTTTATGTATGGAAAGCGAGATACAAACGTTTATAAAACTCAGGAATATATAAGTGCACAGTGCCACTGGCGATGGCCCCCAAAGGGTTTCGTTTGTGCCGCGTCTAGCTGTCTGCGCCTCTTGCCGAAAAAAACTTCCCGCACGGTGCACTTCATTTGCACATGGTAAGCAAGATTAATCCATGTAGGACAAAGACCCCCACTAGTGTGGAGGTGGTGAGTGTTACGGTGGGGTATGGCGGCAGTGGTGGCGGTGGTGTCTGTGAGTGTGGGGGTAAAGTTGCTGACACGTCAGATCTAGCAATAATTATCCCACACACTTCCTCTGGGCGGCCGCTCGCGGCGGAAGGAAACTCCACTTCTTTCACCACCAACGCCGCTTCTTCGTGCAGCTAGGTGTTTGCATGCCGAGCTCTGTCGAGTCGCAGATCGCAAACGTACAATACTTTACCGCGGTGGTAGACGCAGTGCGCGGCCCTACAGGTTATGAGAAAACCTGACTAGGCGAGGTGTATGCGTGCATATCACAACAATCGCTTTCGTTATGCAGCGCAAGGACACGGCGTGGCTTTCTAGCCGTCTGGAAGCCCCTGTCTCGAGGCCTTGTGGTATAGGTCACTTGAGCAAATATATTTTAAACACAAGTGGGCTCCGCTGTGGAGCGGCACTGACCCCTGGCGCTGGGGCATCAAATGATGAAAAGGATAAACGGTTCATTTCTGTCTTGTTTATGTATTTTTAATCAGATAGCCCCCAAAGCCGTCTCACCCTGCGGCAAGGAACAGGAAACTCCAGCAGCATTTCTGTAGTGTTCGCCGTGTGCCTGGCTGTCTGGCCGGATGCAAAACTTCGCACGGCTACCTTTACTCCTAAAGTCAGCGATTTCATCATCGCAGTTTAGGAGGGAACGTATTTTATATTGATTTATAGATATATTAACATGTTATCACCATACCCTGCTTGTGAGCTTTATTTAAGAAAAATTGAAGGAAACTGATATACTTGCTCATCACATTAGAACATCACGTGATTCGAAGAACTATTCGTGTTCAAGGCTAAGTGGAGATCTCATTACAAAGCTTTACTATTTATTATCTACACTCTTACACGTACAGCAGTCATGTACTTTCAAACTATTACATCAGGTAATTATCAACAGTAACATTTCCAATGTGAAACATATTTGACTGCAAAGATAAAATTGTATTTGGTGTAAAGCTAAGTAATATCAAATCCAAAGGAGCATCTTTAAATGCTAATGCGACGTTCATAAGATCAAAAGGTGCTTTTGAAGGCCGCGGGAAAATTTCAGTGTCGTCATGTATACATTATCTCGTCGAATTACAAGCTTTTTCAGGTAGACTTTTTTTATGGAGGGGGGGCAGAGTTTAAAAGAGAAACACTACTGGAAAAACACGTTGACATCAGAAACGGCCATTGTTCATTTTAATAAGATCCAGAAGTTTCAAAAAGTGGAAAATATGTAACACGTGTTTGTATTGTATTAGGCACACCTGGGCTGATATTTCGACCAAAAAAGTTTGTTTCGTAAGAGGGGGGGGGGAAATTCAGGTCACAGGAAGATCAGGATGGTGAGTAGATGTGGTACCGATCCGAACAGTACCTGAAAGCAGCACTGCAGAGTTCTCAGCAGCCGAATACCAAGGCAGCACGCATGCGCAGAGCTATGATAACCGTAGCAGATCCCTCGACCTGGCTTAGCTGGCACTATTCCATGCCCGAGCATGTGCAAAGCCTATCGTTTCACGCGCGTCACCGTTGCTCTTTTAGTCGGTGGGCAGGTGCCAAGTTGGAAGTGGTTGCCCGTAGCGTTGGGGTTCTCTACAGCGAAGCCTCACCTGCTGGAGCTCCGCGCTGCGCGCGCAAAGTGCACGCCACGAGACGCAGTCAAGGCTTTGCGTAATGCACTCTTACGCCGGCTCAATGTACACGCTGCATGCCGGCAGAGGTGCACAGTCTGTGGTAACGGATGAAAATTTCTGTTATATGACTTCCACGTGCAAGCGTGTCAAAAAGTCACATATTTGACAATGCGTGTCCAGTTTCATGTTTCGTCTATGATACACCAAACTTATTAGTTTATTTCGCTAAATTTAGCATAGCAAAGTTTGCATGATTTTTTTTTAAAAATTTATGATGCATCATTGTTGAACTGATTGCTGAGGAATCCACCTTTTAGAATTTTACTAGAATATTAACAGATTTTTCTCTGCAAGAAAGTTTATTTTTTTCTGTGTATTATGTAATGATAATGCTAATGATGTCGGAATATATGTGAAAGATATGAGGACACCGCTCTTAATGAAGTCTTAGTTTTCGGCAGATATCAGTTACTCATGGTGATATGATATATGTGTGGAGACGTGAGGGTGGGGGCGTTTGTTACCAATATAGTGATGATCGACTGTCTGGAGTTCAGATCTCGTCCTCACCACGCTCTTTTTTCTGTGCATTTTGAATTTGTTAATGGGGCCGGCTACTTTGCTGCGAAACACCAGTTTCCTTCGAGTTATGTTTCGATGAATCCTGGTAAGGCCACTAGATACAAATCCGTTTCGCAACTGAAATATGTAATTAAGAAAAAGAAAATCAACAGGAGTTTTCGAAGCAGGTAGATAACGATGGGTTGGGCTGTTGGGGACAAAGGTGTTGGGGTGAGGGATAGCTAGGGAATTTCCTTTCGGAGCCGGCTGCAGGGAAACTACGAGCTGCTGGAGGGAACGAATGATGATTTAACAAATCTGTTAACACTTCCCTTTCTCGTCAAGCCCAGTGCAGTGCACATTTATTCCAGAAAAATAGTCCACCAGTTACCAGCGAACCGTGCAGCCATACATGCACCAAACCCTACCCCCAAAACCGGCAGCACGAATCCGAAGGTCTGGCCCCTTCCTGTCCTGTCCTTTCGCGTCCATGAGTATCGACATGGGGGCTGATTCCCACACCGAAAAACAACTCATACCGATGTTTGAACGGGATTGGTTTTCCATCAGTCCGACAAACAACAACTTCCTAAGCTGCGCTCGATTTCCTATCTCAGCTATGGGACTCTCTGGACTTTTCAGATGGTGGTGTGAATTGTGTGACTGTCCACTGCTAGGAGTGAGGAAGGCGCGTTTCCAAACTAAACAAGGCTCGTGCTGCTATAAATACACTGCGACCTGCTGTGTCAACAGTCGTGATAGAGGTCTTCTTTACACTGCATGTGCCAGAGAGAGGGAGGATATTTAGCAGATGACAGAGCACTTGTAGCCTCTCGCTTTGTACTGGCTTCTCTGACGTCACAACTGTTAATCCTGAATACCTACAGACACCATTAACCGTGTCAATAAAACATCAGTCAGACGGGTCGCGCTGTCTAGAATCTGACATGTAGCAGAAGAAGCCAGACCTGCATTATGAAGTGAATGACCGCTCAAATGTTCTTCATGCGAGTTTTTGCACCAGTAATGATTTCAGGTAGGACGATGCAGCTGTGGTCTGTTTCTATAACACTACGACCGCATACCGTATCCTATAATTGGACCTAAAAAAAGAAAGGTAATTTGCAAACTGCAGGCAAACACCTGTGCACAAGGTGATGTATTAGGTCATGTATCTCCCGTGTCATCGGTGCCAGAAAATCAGCTGTGTCACGCGTACGACAGGTTCTTGGCCGTACCTTGCTATAAAATTCTTTATGAATCGACAATTTGACTAACGACTTCCTGACATGCTAATGAAGCTTACCGCCTTCCAAGAGATAGTCCGAAACTATTTTAGATTAACTTTGCAAAGTCAGCGAAAAACAGAAGGTATGACAGTAAAAAAGAAAAAAAAAAAAGAATTTAAGACGATTTGAAAGAGGCGTATGAAATGAATAAGAAGGGAAAGAGAAGCCCAAATAAAAAGAAGCAAAGGAAGAACGAGTGAAGAAAAAGAAAGTAAGGGAGGAAGCAATGAATGAAACAAAAATTAAGGGCGATAAAATCTCACCGGAACATAGTAATTAAATAATATCGTGTGAAGTCAACTCGTAATTAAACTGTGTAACACCGGGGAATCCCTTAGAAGTTCCTAATTGCGAAGAATCGGCGAGATCACCCCTAGTTCGGGTCGAGTTTACGCCTGCAGTCCTTTCGCAACTAATTAGTGTCTGATTGAAGTGCAGCAATGTGTCCATCCCATGCACCTAGGCCGTATAGCAGGGTGAACGGGTTGGCGGAAACTGTTAGAAGGAAACTAGTTAATTAGTTTAGTTATCAAGCCGTTTGGGAGAGTAAAGGGTCGTAGGCGCAGTCGCTGCACCTCAGGCTAGCCTCTTCCTCTTGCCCTCTAAAAGCGATGCGAAGCTGACGTAGTCTCGGAAGATTACGGCTACGGCGATGGGACGAAGCGTAAATTTGATTTCGCCCTCGAGAATTCCCGGCCACGTCAGGCAGAACTGGGTCGCCTAGTTTTCTCTCGCCTCGGATCATGTCACGTCCTTCTCGTGGTGGTGGCGCGTCTACGCTGACTGCGGCGATGCACGGAATGGAGAAAAGATGGGTTAATAGGTCAAAGGGAGTCAACTCCTACTATTAAGTATTTGTTTTTTCCTTAATCAATAAGATTTCCTTGGCTCCATATCTTCACAGCCATCAGCACTTTACTGGCTGGTTTATACTTGTAAAGTGATTCAACTGGCAGGATGATGGACGAATAATAGAACGACCAAGGAAACCCCCCCACCCCCCCAAATACCCGGAAAAGACCTTCAACATCCATGTGTACAGCTGTCAAGACCGGAGTACATCCGATACGAGATCCAAGCCCAACGTTTGTGACCGTACATTGTTGACATGCGCTTTACTGCTGTGCTATCGAAACATGCCAAAATCTGATACTCTGTAAACATGGGAAAGTCCAACTAATTTATCTCTAAATGGCCTCTAACACCTTATCGCAGCGAAAGCAAACACGAAGAGCTGGACACGGAGGCACTATCACCGTTCCGCAAGGCGAGCACAGGTTCAAACCGTCCACACAGCGAAGTGTAGACCCGTCACATCAAAGAAATTAGCTGGTGGGTCGCATTAGCACAGTCTTTGCTAGAGCGGAAAGACGGGTGATAATGCAGACATTAACAAGATTTTTATTTATAAATGAGAATGTTCTTCTAATACAGCCATACAATTCTAAACTCTATCCCATAATGCGACAGTGTCCTGACAGACAAGTGATCAAAGAAACGACCGCACTCACAATAAGGTCAAAATTACTCATGGCTTGTGAAGAGGAAATTACTCTAGTCTATGGCCTGTGAAGGGCCCAAGGGGCACCCACCATGCTATCGCGTAGCCTGTACTCGAAGACCCCGCCGATAGGCCTTTCCGCTGAAATCAAGATCTTGAGCGTCTGTTGACTACGCGAATTGCGGAACTTGCTGACCAATGTTGAGCCTGACCTTCGAAAGTTCGCAATGGAGACAAGCATAAAAGGTGAAAATATGACAACTGTGTTCGTGAAATCTTGGGTTAGCCTATATCTCTCGAGAACAAGCACTGAGATTAAAGCTATCGATATTAATTCTGTGGGACAGCCGTCATCGTTTGCCAAGGGGGAAACAAATGAGCCAGAGGTTTTCCAAACAATTGATCTACGTGGGAGGTAGTGTCGGAGGATCTGAAACGGTCACCTTTTTTTAAAACTTTATAATACCCTTCAAACGGCTTCTAACTAAATATCCAAAAATCTACCCACGGCCATGGATATGTCTTTTATGTAAAGAAGGCAGATAGTGTTTTGCCATTTAATTTCAAACCGCTTTTTATAGAGCAGATTGCGAATATCATCAATGGCTTTCTTTGGCCACGCATTTTTATAGAGAGTTTGTCTGACCATCTAACACTCTCCGCGAAAACCAGCTCCAAACACCTCTAGCGAGAACCATCACACATGCCGCTGCACACGACGAAGCAGGCTTACCTCCAGCAGATATGAGACTTCTTGGTCATAACGTTGGGTATAGTCACATACCCGATAGCGTTTGAGCCCTGCAAGATAATACGCCACACACGAGCACTGGTGCGCTCAGCAGATGGAAGACTACCATCTAATGGTAACATCAAAGCTTTAGGTAGGCCATTGCGACGCAGCGGTTTTACACGCACAAGCAAGCATTCATCCATAGCTCCATGGATCGGTAGTGTTTCGGCCATGTGGCTTGCGACCAGCTGAGCCACGCTGGCGCAGAGGTGCAGTGTCCTACGCGCCGAGGGCAAACGAACTCTGTATGTGCGTAGGCCATCATCGCACAAAGAACAATAAAACTGAGACGTAGTAACAGCAGACAAGAATTTGTAGTTTCCTATCGATAATGCAGCTTCAGGAAAAAAAAGAGTACTTTTTAATAAGAATAGTTTTCGATGGTTAACAGGTGATCTGTACTTGTGCGTCCGTTGTCAAGGCCATGGTAATTTCCGCGAATGTAGTGCATTCTCTTTGACCGTGCGTAAATGTATTCAAGACCAAGTGGTTGGGTCCCACAAGCTGGCACCTATGCTCTAGAGTCTAGACACAAGATAGGATACCAGTCTCCCACTGACGGGTGTTGGTACTGGATTCAACGATGGTGGTGCAGACCGAATGGGCAAAAAACAAATGACTACATGGCATTAGAATTGAACATTGTGGCCCTTCACATACCCTCCACAACATAATGATGTATTAATAAAGCTCCTAACTCAGTAAAGTCAGGATTATTTATTAGTGATTGCTTTATCAAAACAGGTGACTATGGCGACGATTGATTCAGTATTCAACACACCTGTCAAGACTTTCTTATCACGCTCGCGAATGACTCTTATGGGATAGTTATTTGCATGCGTAACATCTGTCCAACCCCACATATTTACTCTCCATTTCTTACAGGTGACACTTCTGCCTAAGTGCAAGTTGCACGGTCTGGTATACTTGTCTTACAAGTGCACAGTGTTTCCTGAGTCATTAGCCTCTTCTTTGAGTGGGCAGGAGGTTTATACTGGCAGGAAGTGTGTGATACCAGTGTCTGAGTGGATCTTGTTTACGCATGTTTCCAGAGTTTCTTATCAGCTAGTCGCTCATAGTGTTTTGCAATGCTGTTCTCGCCTCAAGGAAGTACAGATTCTCGTTCACCTTTTCAACTGATGGTCATTGTAGTTGTAATTGAAATTGTAACGATCCGTATTTCCTAGTGAAATGGGGTTTCTCTCAGGGAAGTTAAGAGAAAGAAGACAATTGTAAATAAACGAAAGCATAGTGATGTGAAGGAATATATACGATTAGAATAGAGGTGCGAGGAGGAGTTTCATGGGATGCGACATAGTGTGGGTTGTGTCCTTGAGTGACGAATCATTACTCAGCCAGCTACCAGTGTGCCTTGAGAAGTGGTAGTAGGTGGTTGTGCAAAAAGTGACGAGTCCTCACTCCGCTAGGGTGTGTTTTGAGAAATGGTAGTAGGTGGATGTGCTGACACTACAAATAACTGGCAAGAGCATAGAATCGTACAGGGCTAGGACTCTACTGTGACAAAAACAATACCTAAACAGTTTCCTGAAACATCTTTGCCATCCTAATTGAAGCTGTATATTATATATAGATCAACTCGGTGTGTTCTCTCAGTGAGATCCACCCGGCATGTCGAGGTGGACTTAAAGCGATGCATAAACAAATACAACCAAGACAATCACATTACTATCATATTTTGACAGCAAAACAAATGTCCCATAGCCACTGTAACAATGATAACTAGTATCGCAGTAGGATATCAACAAATCTAGATACAGTTCTTCGAATACCAACGTGGTGGTCCACTCATTCCGTTACAACAAAGGGATCAGCCTTAGTATATAAGTGTGTGTGTGTGTGTGGGGGGGGGTGTGAGTATGGGTGGGTTGGGGAGGATGGCTCACGTCGCATGGAGGGCAGTAGTTTGTCGCAAGGTGGCCTGCACATCAAACAATGATTCATTCCTCCGAATGCCCCACGGTACGCGAGGTTGCCCAGCCAGCACAATCGCAACGCCGCTAGGCAAGTTTTCCCGCTTGGCTCTTGTTGAAGATCAGCGGTTGTTTTGTTCCTTTGTCTGCGGTCCACGCTGTGTGTTCTCTGCACGGTGGCCATAAATCAAGAAGTGTCCGGCCATACCTATAGTCAAATAATGACAGCTGAGCAATGTCTGGGACGTTTACAAATAGTAGTAGTCGCTGTAGATAGTTGCTATTTAGGACAGGGCACGCACACATACACAAGTCTAAGATTAGACAACACACAGCCTCCGTCATGACCTCTCGGTTACCCAGCACGCAAGCATCCACCTACTGCTCTTTCTGTTTACTTTTTTCTTTTTACCCTGGATAGCAGTTACATGTCTTGGACCATGATATTCTATGAAACGACTTAGGGCGTGCCGCGGGTACAGAAGCGGGAGCTGGTGGCCCACATTAAAACGCGACACTTTTGTAACCTCTGACCTAGGCCGACTCAGACGCACGCCACGAACTTCATTCAGCACGACGCTGACGTAACCTGGGCAGCCAGCAACGCTGACGTCACGCATACCAGTAGGTTTGCAGACCTGGCAGTTGTCCTGCACCAGATATATCACAGATCAGACGATCTTTCCTGCGCATGGTGCACATACGGACAGACCGAGCAGAAATAAAGTCTTTCATCGCATCTTTCATTGAATGTTTTTTTTCTTTTTTTATCTCGAGCTTTTCCCTTCATCCTCCTTATCGTGCTCCTACTAACTTCCCCCACCCCTCCAACCTCACAAGGACAAGAAAAATTTTGTCTGCCAATGGCCAATTTGCTAAAAAAAGCAACGACAGTTTGCCTAAACACCCACATCTCCATTCTTATCCCCTTTCGCGGTTTCATCTGCAGGGATACGTCTGTATTCTTTCGTGCTCCACCATTCCGTGTCCTTCTATCCTTATAGTAAGTGGACATATCTATTTCTTGAGCCCTGCAGTCGATTCTAATGAGCGCGTGCAAGATTTTGCTGCAGAGAGATTGGAGACGAGGAGCCGGTGTTCTTATCTCCGCCAGATTATCAGGGGATTAAAACGGGCGTGCCTCGACTTCCCTTTCACAACAACATCTAACCTTCCGCCATCTGAATGATTAAAAACCAACCTGAATGGTTTGCATTTTTTTTGCAGATATCGGTAGATACAACTTTCAAAACCTATCCGTTAATTAATTATCCATATATAGCTAAACAATATCAGTGCAATGCTTATGGATATTTCTCTCGCTCTCTTCACCTCCCATTAATTGGAATCACTAGCAACAAAGAAGCACAGTACCAGCTGTTGCGCTTTGTTCATTAGCGAACTCATGACGCTTAGACTGGCAGTATCATAATGTGCTCGATACCACCTTCCCTCCCCCTTCATTCTCATCACTCATCTGCTTGCAACCCAATATATACGTCTCTTCTTTCCTCCATCTCTCACTAGTGAGCATGATGGGTGGGAGCCAACTGGCCGTCTGTCTGATTGCTGCTTAGATGGATGTGTTGTCGGATTTCTCCGGGTTATGCAGTAAGTGTGCGGTAACGACAGGCCTTTACTTTATCTACTGCGGGCGTGATCGGAGAACTGATTGTTAAGACAAAGGGAAAGAATGCTCGAAGCACTTTTGAATTTTGAGTAGAAGAGTCATCGTCCCGCATAAGATTACGGGGTTACGACGCAATGTATGCTGTCCTGGAGATAACTAATAAGAAGAAGAGGGAAGGAGGTGGTGAGAGGAAAAGAGGGAGAAAATAGAGATAAATGCATGTGCCCGTGAACAAGCACACAGAAGCACAAATGTTCATGCAAACAATAAATAAATAAAAAAAAAAACCCTACCATGCCATCGCACATCGCAAGAGACACTGTAGAATCCTCGTGTCCAAGAACATATCCTGAGAAAAAACAATCCAGTTTCGGGTCTTGGCCAATCTGTTCCAACCACGTGTAATTTCCACTGACACGCTGAATGACAAACCCGGGCGATATAAAATCCGTAGCTGGGATCAATTGAAGATGCAAGTTATCCTCAAAAAATACTGGCGCACTGATGCGGTAAACTAGTCCGCCACTGTCGTCTAGAAAAGAATCCGCCTCGTCCATCTCAGACACTGCACGTACACGACGCGAGTGATGACGCGATTGTTGCTGTTGTTGTTGCTGCTGCACTGACCCTGATCTGACTGAAGGGTAGAAGATGTCATACTTGTCCATATCTCCTAAAAGGTCGAATGAGATAAAGAAATAAATACATAAAGTCATGCTCCAGGAAAAAGATGGTTGGAAAGAGATGATTGCTATGTAAAACGATATCACTGCAGAAAAACTATATATCATTCATTTTCAGAGACAGCAATCAAAGCAAACACGCAGAAATACACGCGTGCACACATAATCACAAACACTTCAGTTACAGGAGGTTTTAAAAATAAAAGGACAATGCTATGCTTGGAAACTCCTTTGGTAAACAAGGGACATAATTAGCTGATCCTACCGCAAACAGTTGTGCAGCATCTACCACTGTTGGAAACAGAGAGATGCTGACAACGCCGCAGAATATGCTGAGTAGCAGCTTCCCACGTACTTGATTCTTAGTCAGATATGCTGGGTGAGCAAGATCCAAAAGTCTTATCGGAGCAAAAGGGTCCAAAATTAACGATCGTTACACACTTAAAGAAGTTAAGTCCTACAAAAGCAGTTTATTTATCGGACGATATATGTCCAGCCGTGAGATTAGGCTAATCACTCCATATCGGCGCTGCAGAGTAAGATCACTTTTTTTTTTTAAAGCAAGAAGCCCGATGGTAAGCTTGTTGACAAGTATGTAATAGTTGTGGTAGGAAGGATATGGACAGGACAGTTAAAATATTATCCTGTATAACAAACTTTTTCTCTGTGTCTAAGCGAGTTATCCAGCCTCTTAGGACCAAAACGTACAAGAATACGGCAAACAAGAGCACAATATTTCCGTGCAGCTTACAGCAATCGCTGGGATAATTTCAATGAATGAGGATCCCTTACCTTGTTGTTTGTTTCGGTCCCAGTTATCCTGCGACTGCTGGCCCAACAGCACGGGTAGCAGCAGTAGTGGACACCACCACACCACCACCAGGGCCATCAACACAGACCGCATTGTTAACCGCTGCTAGGACTCTTCATCCACTTGCCCCAGTATCGAACCTTCTTTTTACGACATGCATGCCGCCTCTACTCCGCTCTGCCTCAGAATCAGTGCGAAAAGCATGGCACGATAGTCATAGACATTACAGTATAAGCGCCGCCTCCTCCGCCAGCCATCCAATCGCAAGACAGCCATAAGCCGGCTTGTGGCTGGTCTCTCGTGCTTGTAGTAGTAGGGGAGGGTGATTTGGGCTAGTCACACATACAGGTGTCACAGAGCAAAACCTGGAGTTTTGATTGCTTATGATGACATAAACGTACACGTGCGCGTACACAAGGACATGCAAACACCGAGTATTGCGGGAAGTAATGTGAGGAAGGGATCGAGAGGATACTTAAACGCGTACATCTAATTGCAAAGTCAATGAGACTTAACTAAAAATACAATTAACGATCAACACATTACTACGAGTACATGTTTGTATTTAAGCGTGCACGATCTCGATCTATCTCCTATATACGTCAGTGAATGGTGATGGTTGACGTCGTAAATGCCATCGATACTAAATTTAAGGGAATGTTATTAATTGCCATTTGAGTGATGTAAAAACAAAAAGTATTTTCATACCTCTTCACGTCTCGATGATAAGTCGAAGAGTATCAGAAAATGGCTAATGCTAAACATTTGATTATACAAGTAAATCTCCATCGCTCGTTATCTTTACTCGCCATACCTTTTTTAGTATTGCTTAGAACGCTATAACAAATTGTATGAAAAGTCAGTATCTTAAAATATATAAGCTGCACAAACATTCACATTTGATATAGAAATTCTAACTGCACTACTAGCCACGGAAAACATTGAAGAAAACGTTTAGTACCGTCTGCAAGGAAAGTAATTTTGATGGGTTTAGAACATCGAGCAGACGACATCTGTTTCCCGCCCGGAACTTATGATGCGAAATTTTTTTTATTGCGCATGCGTACTTGCGTTCGCGGCGAGAGGACGCTGCGATTGCGTGGAAACTACAACTTATTATTGTTTGTTGAATAACTAATTTATTGATGTCAGCACCATGTGATGAGCTTTCGTATCGTCACCAGTGAAACGTATATTTCATTATCTTATAAACAGGTAAGGTTTTGTGGTGTCTTTAATGTAAGAATTTCGCGTCTTTGTCTAGGGTAGAGTCAAACGGAATGTGTTTATTCAAATCGTGAGGATCTGAAAAAATATAAACGTAGATAGATACTTAATGTTCATTTATTGATGCGATAGTGTGTTATCCTAAAAGATAGATATCTTTATCTGGCATAGTTGACGGAGTTTATTTGGCTGTCGTCTAGGGTACTGAATGTTCGGTTAACGTAAAAAGCCTATTAGCTCTTGTATAGGAAGCCATGACAGCCGCCATGTTGGATATTTTAATGAAGGCCCTTTGCTTCCTGTTTCAGGATGTTTGTTTATGTCGTGTTTGAAACGTGGTATACAGATGTCGTGGCTTTCCTTTTAATATACAGATTTACGAAAGACTCGGATTAGTGAGCACGATGAACACTTTGGGATATATGCATCATGAATCATTATTAAAAAGAAAAAAAAGCCTACTAAATGCTTGTAAACACGAGTACAGGAGCACTACTAGTAGTAAATAGTAACAACCCGAGAACAGAGGCTGTTGGCGTATTACTATTATTTTGAGCTGTACGTATTGCAAGACTATTACAAATAATAGTTGAGAGGGCAGCACTGAGATGAAAAAATGCTAAACGCTTGTAAACAAACATAAGTACAGTAGCACTACTTGTAAATAGTAACAGCGAGAGAACAGAAGCTGTTGTTGACTTGTCACTAATCTTTTGAGCTATACATGTTGTAATACTATTACAAGAAGCAGTAGAGAGAGCAGCCTTGAAATGCCTATTTTTGACATATGTCTGGAAGGCATATTTTTAAATAAAGCATGCTTCAAATTTTTAAAAGAACTCTGAAAACATTGTGGTTTAATGTGTGGTGGCCTTAATCATTTCCTGTCCTTGTTTTCTTGTTTACTGCCCTTTTTATTTGAGACCATATTTAGGATTGGGGAACTATACTTCAGTTTCCTTTTAGCAGAAATATTACCATAATTTATTTAGTCTTAGACAGCTGTTGACACTGATACGTGGTAAATATGTGATTTTAAAAAATATTCAGCTTTTTGTAGTTGGAAATAAGTTGATAGATATTTGCACAGATAGTTTCAATAATCATCATTTTTGTATTTTTGATTTAAAATCAGAGTGGAAAGACATAGATTAAGAAATTATTTATCAGTGGTTTTGTTGCAGAGGCTTATGAAACTGTTACCTCTATGAGCACCATCTTCTGCTAGATATGTTAAATGCACCTATTTTTTTTTTTTGTCTGCAGATTGATATCTTTGGTATCCATAAGCTGTTGATGACTTGAAAGTTGCAGCCATGGTGCTGGATTTTGATGTGAAAACATTTTGTCAGAATCTGCGTGCCACAAAACCACCCTATGAGTGTCCTATTCGTAATTGTGGGAAAGTTTACAAAAGCTTCTCAGGCATTCAGTTTCACATGTACAATTTTGATCATGACAGTCCAGATTCACCAGTTCAAACTGCACGCTCAGGAAGCAAGCCGAACAAAAAGAAAGGTGGAAAATGGCACCACAGGCAAGCAAGACGGTCCCCAACACCACCAGAATTTTTTCGATCTCCTGGACGGGAATCTCTTTCTTATGCAGACTCCCAGCGTCTTGTTGAGATCAGTTTGGAGGGTCGACTGCATCGGATTGATATTTATGAACCATTGGAGATAATTTCTCAGGATGAAATTGACAACCAGGACAACACTGAAAAAGAAGAAAAGGCTGAAAAGAGTCCTCAGAAATCAACTAGAGGAGCTGAAAATGGAAAAGCAAATGGCAAAGCGAATGGCAAGGTGCGAAAAGAAAATATAGCTACAACTAATCAGCCTATTAAGTTGCCAGAGGCTCAGGTGAAAGTTCTTGATGACTACATCAAGCCAAATGGTATCCCACCAAGACCATCGTCCTATTACCGTTACATAGAGAAGTCTTTAGATGAACTAGATGAGGAAGTGGAATATGACATGGATGAAGAGGTAAATTTATGTATGCTGTTTAAATCGGTAAAATATTTTTAAGTATTGGTTTACGTCTATAGAAAATTTCAGAGGATTTTATAAGAAATGTGAACCATTAAAATCTAGAACATATAAATTTTTTGGAAGGGCTGATCATATTCATTTATTAAAATTTAGCTACTGCTTTCATGATTTTGACCAAAGAAAGCTTATGTTCTGTGGAACACTTGATATTTCATCAGCTTTAACCCTTTCAATGCTGGCATCAGAAGTAATCCACTGTGATATGCTCACGTTTATAAAGATTTATTTTTTTTGTCTTTATTTCAGTATAGACATAATGAATTTGAAGTATATTTTGTTCTCAAGTCTTAATGTTAAATTTCTTTCAGGATCATGCATGGCTTGAAATTGTTAATGATAAAAGGTGCACTGAGGGTGTGACTTCTATATCCCAAGAAGTGTTTGAAACGTTAATGGATCGTTTTGAGAAAGAAGCCTTTTTCCAAAGTCAGACATCTGGCAAAGATCAAGGACCCTCTATTGATGAGGATGCAGTCTGCTCTATTTGCATGGATGGAGAGTGTCAAAACAGCAATGTGATTTTGTTCTGTGACATGTGCAATCTTGCTGTGCATCAGGAGTGTTATGGTGTTCCTTATATACCTGAAGGACAGTGGCTTTGTCGCAGATGTCTTCAGTCTCCTTCAAGAGCTGTGGACTGCTGTCTCTGTCCTAACAAAGGAGGTGCATTCAAGCAGACAGATGATGGTCGTTGGTCCCATGTTGTGTGTGCTTTATGGGTACCTGAAGTGGGTTTTGCAAACACAGTGTTTCTGGAACCTATTGACAGCTTGGAACGCATTCCACCAGCACGCAAAAAACTTACTTGTTACATTTGTAAACAAAGAGGCTCAGGAGCATGCATACAGTGTCACAAAACAAACTGCTACACTGCCTTCCATGTGACTTGTGCTCAGCAAGCAGGATTGTTTATGAAAATAGAAGCTATCAAAGAACCAGGTCCAAGTGGTGTGGCAGCTGGTGTGAGGAAAACTGCATTCTGTGATGTACACACACCTGCTAACAGTGACTGGACTCCTATGCTTGCTGATGATGATAGTCCCACAAATAGCATTTCAGCTAAGGAGGCCAAAGCAAAATCCAGGATAAAAATGCGGAAAGCTAGGAAAATACTTGCAGAAAAAAGGAATGCTGTACCAGTAGTTTCAATCCCCATTATACCACAACAAAGGTAAGCTTGATTTAAAGAAGCACTTGATTATTTATTATTTTCTCTTAGCGTAAGTTTAACTAGTTAGGTAGTTAATGTCTTTAATTGTCATTATTATTCCCTTAACTGACACTGGCTGGACCCAGTTAAATAGCACTAGGGACAGATGGCACTCCTTGCAAAATACTAACTTTGGGGAACTATCTTATCAACCTGGTTGTTCAGGAGCACCGAGTTATGGGAGCAGTCATAGAGTGATGTCTATAACACATGTATATAACATTAAATTTGATTATTAAGATAAAACTATCATAACATGACTGAAAAAATGGCTTAGGTTTAGGTCGAACTGGTTTAAACCTAAATATTTTACTGACTGGTTGTATATTCCAGCTAGTTGACATTTGAAGTGGTGGCTGGAATTGTTGATACCTTATGATCTAGAAACATGTGCTTCTTTAACCTTTAAAGTTCTAAGACTAATGATAGCATCACAGTGATACATTCTTTTAAGGTTTTTTGGTAGTGTTAAATAAAATTTATTGATCAAAATTCAGAATCGGCAGGTTGTGTAAAACAAGATCTTGGGTACTTCGTGTACCAATTCAGCACCCTTTTTTTTTTACACCATAATTAAATGGCATTTAATCATTTACTGTTTAAGGAGAAAGTTTAACATACATGTTTGATGAATATATTTTCTGAAAAGTAAATGTAAATCAGTTAAGAATGGTCTTTTTTACAAGACAAAACATATGGCTTGTACTTGATTTTGTGCCTTTGTGAATAAGATGGATATATTTCTATTGGTTGTTCATTGTGTATAGGTAACTGAACATTTTGAATCATAGTTTTAGCACCTGTTTGTAGGGTCATCTACCTTGCCATATTATCCTAATTGCTAATTCGATGAAAAACATTCTCCTTTGTTTCCATTATATTTGAGTAAACTTAATCATGGTGAATTTATATAATTATGTTTCACACCCTTTCATTGAGCTAATTTGCCAATAGCTTTTATGTCTTGTACAGCTTTGCTTATTATAGTTCCTTTTTTAAAAAATTTTCAATGAGTGTTAAAAGCACAGTTTGTCAGTGACCCCATCTGTAGGACTAATTTTAATACATCATATGGCCATAAAGAGTTTCATAACAACCACAGTTATTTTAATATAGCAAGGAAGATGGGATATGCTGTGTATATATAGCATGAAATGTGTACATTTATAGCTGACATATGCCAGAACAGTTTTGATACTGTACATTGTTGCATTAGTCTTCAGACGTATAGTTTCCATATGAAATTTATTGCTTTTGCACACTTTTTAATCTGTAGAGCATATTCATTGAAATTAACTTCTGAGGAACCATATTGCATTTTGCAGAAGGTCAAAAGACCTGATTAAATTGTTGTTCAAATTAAATGATTAACATAAATGCATACATTTTGTCTTTACAGAAAGCTAGAAAAACATAAAACTACAAGATAACTTTAGTTTAATTTGAGGTTGTTTTTGTTTTCCTTTCCAAGATTAACTAAAATTGCTGCAATGGTGTCCATACCTAAGCGTGATCAATTTTTGAAGCGTCTTTTGAGTTACTGGACATTAAAGAGACAGTCTCGTTTTGGTGTTCCACTATTACGCCGCCTGCAGTCCAATCATATGACTCGTAACAGAGACCATGTAAGTTTTTTACTACTTTTTGTCAGTGTGCATATAAATGAATGTGCTTCTGTTTTTGAATAAAGAGTGTGTGTGTGTGAGAGAGATATATTTTAAATATCTAAGAAGAGTTTATACCTTATAACTCTTGATGGGGTGGCCAGATTGTGACTGAAATTAGCATGACAACAGTGCAGTCAGTCTTAAGAAAAGGTTATGGAACAAAGTGGCAGAAAAACACTACTGCTAAGTCTCTTATTATTGTGCCTGTTGCCCCAGTTGCAGAAAATGTTAAAGCTGGAATTCTGAATACATTCTGAAAAACAATTTTGAAGACATTTTAGAGGATATCTGTTTTTACCCTGAAAGCATATTCTAGTAGTATCTTATTATCACAGATGAAAAATGACAAGCAGAGTAATGCCCTTCGAGAGCAGTTGAAATACTGGCAACGGCTTCGACAGGATCTAGAAAAAGCAAGGCTACTGGTAGAACTAATAAGAAAAAGAGAGAAGCTTAAGCGAGAACAGGTAAGTAAGCATTACCGAAGATGATCTCTTTGGTCAGCAAGATATGACATTACTTTTTTTTTTTAACACCTGTTATAAGTCGGAATTAAATTTTCCATTAATATCACTTTTGTCCCTATGCAAGAAATCTGAATCAGCTAATATTTAAATGTTAAAAGAAAGAATGTCATCTATGATTAACACACGAGACGAAGTGTTTTCTAATTCTGATTGCTGTTGCAGGGACCAAAAGTTGCTTATAGACTTAAGTTGACTGCTGAAGCGAATGTACTAAGCATTACAAAAAAATTGTATTGAAAGAGAAATCCAGAGGTTGAAGTTTGATGAAAAAGAAGTGGTTTTTGTAAGTGCATCGATGCTTTACCTTTTTCTCTTGATTTCTTACAAGAGATCTGGGATATTATTGAAGTTGGACGATGATCTTGATTTCTTGCTTTTTTCAGTTGCGTTTGCATCAGATGGCACTAGAATTACAACTGCAACCATTTACTCTTCTGCTTCGTCAGACTTTAGATCAATTACAGGAAAAAGACACAGAGAGCATTTTTGCAGAACCTGTTTCTCTTGAAGAGGTAATTTGACATGCAGCATCAGTTTACAAGGAAATAATTAATTTTACTGTGCTTGATGATCTGGCAACAGTATATCAAGTGTTTTACTTGATATTTTGTATTTTAGTGATAAGAAAATGTTGGTCTCACTTTAGAAGGATTTTAGCCAAGTATTTTTGAGGTGAGGTCTAATTCTTAACGTTGTTATGATGGGACTTATTATAATGGCAGTGTTTTATGTGAGTGCTGCACGAAGTGGATACTCAGAATGCATGAGGGCATAAAATGATACCTTCTCTTCCCTCTCTCATGTACATACAAATCACAAAAAGTTACCTGTCTTATTCAGTCTTTGTCCAGTAAATATAATTGTGTGCTAGGACTTTAATTTCTATCATCTTTCATCTTGTCCTATATGTGTCATGCATATTTTCATGCAGGTCCCTGATTATCTGGATTACATCAAAACTCCTATGGACTTCTCCAGCATGAGAGCAAAGGTGGATGGTCATGAATATCGTTCGTTAGATGACTTTCATGATGACTTTGAACTCATTGTCAACAACTGCATCACTTACAACTCTAAAGACACCATGTTTTACAAGGCTGCACTTAAACTGAAGGAACAGGTGAGCCATGCTTTTGCAATGCACATCTGTTAGGATGCATTTGAAAAGACTTTAAGCAGATTGTAGAAAAGATAGTTCTTCATAGCAAAAGTTGCATGTATATTATAGTCAAGCATAAAGTGAATTATTTTCAATGCGGTATAGCTGCTTCTTGACTTGCGATAGAATGTGTCCCAATTAACTCATCATTAAGTTGAAAATATCTGGTTGAAAATGCATTTAACACACTTAAATGTACTGAACGCCATAGCTTAGTTTAGCTTGTTTTAAATGTGCTTAGAACACTTAAATTAGCCTGTGTTTGGACAGATTCATTTGGACTATAGCATATAAACTATACTATTTATTTAAAGCCTGTTTATAATAAAGTGCTGAATATCTTATGTAATTTGTTAATCAACATACTGAAAAAATTCACACTTTAAAATACAGGTTTTATAAAATACAGGTGAATGTATCGCTTTTGTATCATTGTAAAGTCTAAAGATCAGAAGTCACACTATCATATGCTAGGATCAGTTTATATTTTTATTGGATCTGTAAATTAGCATTATTTTTATTTTCGGCATGCATTTTTAGTGTGTCATCCTTAAAAATTTTAATCTAAACATGTTAAGGACTGTTGAATATAAGCACTAATTATCATATATTAGTGATTTATATGCTTGTACACAATGTCTATTTTTTTCCTTTTCCTTAGTACATGCAGATGTTAACCATTTTATTTTTATGATGATTTTCTTAAGACATTAGCTCTCACTATAGTTGACATGCTACCTTTGGTCACTGCTTCTGACAGTCTTGATTACATAGTAAATGCGGTGTTAGTATTTGTCATATTCATAGGCTGGTGGTAACAGTGAATGCTTTCAACAAATTAACAAAATCAGTTCTTTTTGTAAGAACTATAAAATTAATTACATTGGCTGCTATCAACATGCAATGCCTGCAGAAATGCACACGGTGTCTACCAGAGAGAACAAAAAAAAACAATTGTACTGAGATTTTATGTTAGTGAAGGGCAATGAAAAGTGGGTGTTTTCACATAGTTCAAGATTCAAAAGTATTATGCATTTGATTGAAAAGAAATGGTCTTGTCAATTAAACTTCATCCCATGATAGATGAAAATCTGTGAAGTAGCAGCATTATATATATTTTTTTATTATATATATATATTTAAGGCTTTATAAACCCTTCCCAGTCTCTTATTAACGTTGCCCTCACTCTTATAAACTCTTCATATGCTCTTAAATACTTTCTACACTCTTAAACTTATTTAATTTTAACAACATGTAAAATGCTATATGGGTACACATTGTTGCGGTTGGCCGCCTTCTGTTCCATCAGCCAACAGTGTGCTGTGTACAATCTTACATCGGCAAACTTGCACAATCGGTAGTGGGGTAGAGTATGGTGTATAGTACGGTATTCATCTGCTTATGAAATACCTGTACATAGTGTATTTTATTTTGATTTAATATTCTTTTAATATATTTGAATTAACGTTTTATATTTTTTATATTGCTTTACATTTTTAAGCTAAGATAAAATTATGTACATACCTCTACACTTCAAAATTATGCAATATAGCAAAAACTCTGCAATACAGATATTAAAAGTACTTTTTAAAACAAAACCACAGCGCAGTGAAGCCACAATAAGTGAACCGCGATATAGTGAAAGACAACCGTATGTACAAGACATGACTATTGCTTTTAGTGTATTTTTAAAATTGTCAGATTGTAGTATTCTGGTCAGTCTGTGTCATTGCTTCCTACTATATTAAGACCAAACAGAAAGGTATTGGCTTCCCGCACAAAATGCAATGATGTGGGCATGATAGTGTATGTTTTAAACTTTTAAAGTAGCTAGTGGCATTTACCTGGTAGCGGAAATGGAAACTCACAAAACCTTGGTGTTTTCAAACTGATTTTTGGTACATTATACCTCTGTTTTGTTTTGAAAAAAATACAATTAATGATTGGGCTTCTTCCCTCTGTTGTATTTAGTATTTTATTTTTGGGTCTGTCTTATTGCTCTGTGTGTGGAAGACAAACTACCTTAGACACTCACTTGCTTTCCAGCCATTTTTGACGAAAACAGTACCACCAGAAAATTCCACGCTGCTTACTGATTTTATGGATTGGAATTGAGAATCACATCCGACAAGAAGCAGAAAGATCACAAGTTTTTTGGGGGTTATTTTTTAAATCTTTGTTTTAGGGGTGAGGGGAAAAATTTTCTTTTTGAAAAATAAAGTAAACTTTGACAATACGCCTATGAAAAATCTGTTGAAAATAACACTTGTGCATTAGGTATGTTCAGAAATGGATAGCTGAGTGGTTAGAGCGCTGGCATCTGAACTGAGAGCATGCTGGTTCAATGCCCAATTAGTGCAGCAATCTGCTCCCGGTTATGGTTACCTGACTCAATAGAGGGTTGGGGAAGGTAAAACAATGAGGAAGAGGAGATGGGCACCACCCTCATGCATCGCTGGCCCTGAGAAAAGTGAGGTCTCTAACACCTTATCCGCCCCCCAACGACCTGAAAAAGTTAGGGTTAGTTACCTTTACTGCACCTTATGTTCAGAAAGTTCTTTTTTCACTAAACAAATCATTATCTAGAACTTTGCAATTACTTGTGATGAAACCTATCACCAACCATTCTCATGTGTAAAGTTCAACATGGCTGACAATGCTGGCCTGAGCTATTCTTATCTCTGTCTGAATGATAAGGCTGCAGATATGGATGGTGTTTTTTTATACAAATACAAGCAAATTCTCAGCAATTAACATTGATCTTTGCAGAAAAGGTCGTTCTCAACCACCATGATCGTAGATTTTTGCTAATAAATGTGGGTTTTTTTTTCAAGCTGAGATATTTATGCCATAGCACATTAGATTTTCAACAACAAGCAGAACTCACAATCCAACTTCAGGAAGAGAACATTCTGGAAACAGATCGCTTCATGTATCTGGTGAGCATTGTCAACAAGGATGGTGGAGCGGATGATGACATCAAAGGGGGCATCAACAAGGCCAGGCATACTTTCAACAGCCTACGGCCCATCTGGAACTCCCAAGCATTATCCTTCAGCAGTAAGAACTGCATCTTCAACACCAATGTAAAGGCAGTCCTGCTGTATGATTCTGAAACCTGGATAGTGACAAACACCATCAACAAGAAGCTCCAGACCTTTACCAAGCGATGCCTTTGCCATATTCTAGGAATAAGATGGCCTGGAAAGATCTCCAACAGCAGCCTCTGGAAAAGAACCAACCAGAATGCCACTAGTCAAGACATCAAAAAGTACAAATGGGGCTGGATAGGACACACCCTGCACAAACCAGCTGACACCATTGCCAGGCAGGCACTTGAGTGGAACCCTTAGGGGAAGAGGAGAGTTGGGAGACCAAAGCAGACTTGGTAAAGAACAGTAGAGAGTCAGGCAACGAAGGTTGGAACCACATGAGCCCAACTGAGGGAGGCTGCCCAAAACCGGATTCGCTGGTGAAGTGTTGTTGCAGCCCTGTGCTCCTCAAGGATTAACAAGGAATAAGCTAACAGTAGATTTATTTCTCAACCATGCAAAGTGCAACACAGGTTGACGAGACAAAAACTTCTTTATCTTTGTTTCGCAGCAAATAGAACAAGTTGGTAGTCACATACAATGATAGAAAAAGACTTTATGTAACATATATGCAATAGGTTTGACACATTTATATAAAAGTCATGTTAACGAGTATTCTAGCTTCTTGTCAGACCAAATGTGATTTTTTTTAAATAGGTGTTGTCAGCTGTAGGTGCCTAGTATAAAGAAGCTACACCTTGAAATTATAGCAAAAAAACCAACAGTACTTTGAAAAGAGAAGCATCTTAGGGACCAGTCCTGCCTCAGGCCTGACTAACAAGAACTTCATGAAAGAATGGTGTGAGCAGAGATCAGTGGTGCCATAATTTCATCACACCACTTTAGGCACCATGGCATGTGGGCACACTCCCTGACTTAGCTAGCCTGCCAGATCCAGCAGGTGATAGAAATATGTTGAGCTGCCCTTGACTTTGGGTTCTTTACAACACCAGAAGAAGCATTTTTGTTGTTGTTGTTGTTGTTGCTGTTGTTGAATTTCATCCCCTCACCCTCCCTTTCAGTGATGGCACGAACAGTTTGAAAAGGAAATGTGATGGTAGGGCTAGTACAAAGACATCTTCAACTAGCATTTGGTTATGAGTTGCCTTGGTGTGTCATTACAAGGCACATATTCTTTGGAAATTCATGTAGTCTTCTAATATTACATGTCCTCAAAAACAAAGAGCCCTTCACAACCAATGTATTCACATATAAAAGCAAAGGCAGGAGGCCACACGGTCCTTTGTGTCATCTTCCTCTTTGTTTTACACACATCATCGTAAAATGTTTTACTTGAGTACAATAATATGAATTTTTAATCATTTTGGGTATTACTAAAATAATAAAAGAGCTACTTAAAGTTTTAAAATAAACTGAATGTATTTTATAGTGGGCAGGATTTGATGTGATGTTTTTGATATTAAGGGCACTGATTAGTGAGTGTTGGTCTACAGCTTTAATACTCTGATAGACATTCATTAACGGCAGCTTTAAGTTTTACTGCAATTTGAATTTACTAGACCATAAGCCCTTTGACCCCTAAGCTTTTTTTTTTTTTTTTTTTTATGAAAGTACCAAATTTCAGGTTGTAATTTAAAAAAAATTCAATTCATGATGAGGGTAGTTAACCTGGTGGCTAATATAAAGTAGAGGGGAAAGCAATAAAAGAGTGGGATTGCTAGGTTGAATGAAAAAGTGCATCAGTAATGTGAATATTGTTTAAGTAATTTCCAAATTGCCAAGTAATTTCTGAAGCTGCTGTGATGAGGATAGCTGTCCCAAAATGAATTCAGCTTATCATACAAACGTTAAAATTCAGACTGGATTAGCAGTGGCATATGGCCCTTATCAGGCTTCATTTTCATATGTGCCAAGTTTAAGCAGTGCCAGTGGGGCTTGCACTGGATAGCCTGTTGTTCCCTGCTGCACTTTGCGGTATCTGTTCAACACTGAATGCCTGTTTGATTCCTATAAAACATGGGTTGCAAAACTTCATGAAACTGCAGTGCAGGCCAGAACATTCAGAAAAGAGAGGGGTGTAGCAGAGAGTTGAGGAAATAGGGGAGGGAAAGAGAGGAGATGACATATGCCTAGAAAGAAGTCTTTCACCCATTTAACTTGGAAATGTGTCCTTCTTGGAGTAAACTTGCTGACACAGGTTGTTTGATAGACTTGTCAGCTTTATTGCTTCTTAATGAATTCCTTCAGCAAGGAGTTTTTGATTAAAAGCTATGTGCTGAAAGCTCTTTTCAGATGAGTATTTACACTCTTACACACGTAAATCTGTGCAGACTAGTTCATGTATTTAAAAAATGGAAAAGGTTGGGCATTTTTTTTAGTGAGCTACAGGACTGCCACATGACCATGGGACCAATGCTATTGCTCTGCATTGATAGTACTATTCATAAACTATAAATAGTTTCTTAAATCTTGTGTATTTTTTTGATAATTCTCTTTCACACTTGCACTTTCTCTGTCTCACCCATAAATGCATGCATGTGGGCATATATACAAGTTCATGTACACATGCATGTACAAACACATACATGCTCCACCTCTCCCCAATGAATGCAGAAATTTTAAGCTTCGTGAAAATTCAAGAAGTTACATTTATTATGTATAAATAAGAAATGCTAAAAGATTTTTAAAAATTCTTTTTGATTTTATTAGGGTGGTACAATCATCAGAGCAGCCAAAAAACTTGCAGAGAGAGTGGGTTTTGATATGGAAACTGGTTTGCACCTGCCTCATCCTCCCCAAAAAGATGAAGCAGAAAATTTAGAGGACTGTGAGTATTTACTAGGAGGTTTTTTTCTCTCCTATTTTTTTGTTTGTAATTTCAAAATTTAAAAGTTTGAAAGCCATTTGATTTTAAATTTAATATTGCATTCAGCAAACGTCTTGACCATGAATTTCAAATGTATTAATTTACTAGTTGAATTTTATTTTGCATCAGGTTAGTTTTGAATTGTGGACAGGCTTGCATTTGAATTTGGGCAGTTGTCAATATTGAACATGATTAGGAAAATGCATGTAAAATTTTTACGTCTTTATTTTTCCAGTTGCTAGTTTCATGCACGATGTACGACAAAGTTTGCCTTTAGAGGAGCAGTTGCAGACTCTTCTTGACAAAATGGAAATGGCCAATACACAGCTGACAGGGGGTGAGTTAGTTTATTGATTTAACTTTGTGAGATAGGATATTCAAAGATGCCTTCCCCAGTTGTGCTTTAGATTTAGTTGCATTAACTTTAATTCAACCAATTTACTTACAAGATAGTTGTTAGGTTTGTATAAAAGTCAAGAAGAAAGCAAACATTCCTTTATTATTTAAAAGTACATTATGTTTGCAATGCACCTGAGGTATTGAAATGAGAACCATGCAGTCTGAATATTTGGATTTAAAGTGAGGCAGCATACATTTTCATTGTTGGTTTAAAATAATGTTAATCATTGGAGCAACATTCAGTCAGAATCTTCCATCCAGACATATTCAGTCTCCTTAACCAGACATCTTAAATACCTGTGTATTTGGTTATTAAAATCAGTTAGGATTTGGTTACCTTATGATAAAAAAAAATTATGGAAAACTTTGTGGGAAAGAGAGAGTGGAATAGATTGGATCATGGTGTATGTCTGGAGCCTCCTGCAGCTCTCTGTGTGGGTGGGCGGAGAGGAATGTACTCGTGATTTGTTGTGAGCATTGCATTGCATGCATCAGCTCACTAAAACGTTTAGTACAAGATCGAGAAAATGTTCATACTTTGGAACATAGGGTGGATGATGAGACATTTGGAGGTGATAGTTGTTAACATATCCTTCTGATGTAGTTTTGTTGTGGATCAGCAGATTTGCATGGACTTGAGTGAAATAATTATTGTGAAGTATGCATCTATTTATTACTCCAATGTGCTCATGCAGACGTTTCAGATGCTCCCTGCATCAGATGAGACACATTTGGGCACCATGTCTTTTTCTTGTCTTGCCCATGTGTCTAAAATGACCTGCCCTATCACTTAGCACACTGTACACCTTTGAAGATTTTAAGAGTAATCTTAGTAGACCTGCCTGTATTTGATCACATGGAAGTCTTTTTCTCATTCTCTCCCTCTCAGACGTGAATGATCTATATCTAACTGGCTCTTCTGGTCTGTAGCCAAGTGCCAGGTTTGATTTTAATACCAATTATTAGCCAATTATACCAATTACTAGAGTGATAGATTTAAACACCCTAGTGAAGGGACAGAGTGTAAACTAAAAATGTTTTGCCAACATATTGAAAGAAATGAGAAACACAAAGTTACATGTGCTCTTGCAGGTCAAAGAGCCAAATTTGCAAAGAACATTCGGAAACAGATAATGCAGGTGCGGCGCAAACTGTCTATGCAGAAGCGCAAAATGGAAGCAGCAGATTCAAAATCTCCTGATGCAGGTAAATCCTCAAAGCTTTAAAAAAAAAATTTTCTTGAAACTGCCGCTTTGTCCATTTAGTTCCATCATTAGCATTAGTCTGCTATGAATGTGTTCACATTTTTTTTTTTTTTTTTTTGAAAAGTTTTTAAAAACTATAATATGCAGTGTGGGTGCATATGCCATTTCTTTGTTTCTCCTGTAACTAGCCCATTTAAGCTGTTCCTGAAAGAAATTGACAACTGTTAAAACAAGATGAAGGTTAGCTTAGTAAGCATACTTTTTGTCACAAGCTAATTGGCTTGCACAGTAGGGGATGTTATCAAGATGCTGCACATTTCAGCTTCAACGGGTACAGATTCAGAAGGCCAGGATGAGTCTCCTCAGTCAGAGACAAACCATGTTTCTACTGAAGCTTCTGCCACAACCTCTAAAGAAAAGATGCCATCACCATTAATGAAGACTCCTGTACGAGCAGGAGGACGAGGTGTTGGGCGGGGCAGAGGAAGAGGAAGAATGGCAAGTCGAAGTGAATCAGAGTCAGAACCTCCAAAAGTGATAGCTCGTGAGCTATTTTTGTTTGTTTTTGTTGGGATTTTTTTTTTTTTTAATGAGCGGGGTAAAGTAAGTAATGATATCAGAGAAGTGTCTGCTGCATATATGGGAAAGACAGTTCCTATAATAATAGGGACACCAGATTAGGCGATAGGAGTCAGTAATAATGCTAAATGTGGAATAAAGAACTGTCCTTTAACAGAATGTACATTTGGTTTCATAATCATACAGTTGCACATTAAAGCACTGATGTGGTTGAAAATGCATACAGAAAAATGGATGAAGCAGGCTTTTGGTTGCAGATGAGAGGGGCATTTCAGCAGACACCACCAAGCTAGGTGCTGCTGGACAACCTGAGGAAGTGAAAAATGCAGGTGTCTCGCATACGCCCTCTCCAGCAGGAGTCAATCGTCGCACGGCAGTTCTCCTCAACAGCAAGAAAGCAGCACGCTCAGCTCCTGCCTCATCCTCCCTGTCAACAGCGCATGCTGAGGCGCCATCTAGTCCTCAGCCTACCCCCAGGAAACCTGGCCGTCCCCCCAAAAACAAAGGCCAACACTCTCAACATCCCCACGTTGAAATTGTCGAGCCGAGATCTCCTGAGTCTATTCAGTCATCAGGGCCTGCTAGCCCCCTGGGGCCTTTTTTATCTGGCCGCAAGCGATCAGCTAGTCTGGGCCATTCATCAGAGACAGAAACCAGGCCTTCTCCCCCAAAGAGAGCCCTTTCGCTGAACGACTCAGCACTGGGTGCAATAGGCGACGGTCCAGATGGCCCAGACTTGGCCAACAGAGACAGTTTCAAAACATATCGCATCCGCAACATCCGCTCTTCCTCAGAGTCGGACAGCACCTCGGAGTTGAGCTCAGGTGACGAGTCTGAGAGTTCCACAGGCAGCTCCAGCAATCAGAGCCCATCAGGTAGGCCAGTCCTACTTTCATTGATCATGCTTTTCAAACCTGCACTTGTTTTTCCTAAAGTGGAGCTCGGAGCAAGGCTACAGTTTTTATCCTGTCAGCATGTTTTAGTATTTTTTTGTTGTTGAGCACAACATTGCCTTTTTGATTATATTATCAATCATAGACTCCTTGAGGTTTTTGTCATCATTTGTGCTTATACACTTACCATCCTATCATTTAACTTTTGGCCTGCCAACATTTTGCTATGTTTAGGAAAGATAAACTTCAGGTTGTCCATTAATTTTGGCATTAATTTCGATATCCATGAAACCCAAGTGATATTAAACATACAAAAGCTTTGCTTTTAAACGTATGTTAAGCTTTGCTCGGAGCTGCCACAGTGCTGACTTTAGCATTTTTATGCTTTGTTGTTTCAGTGTGAGTTTGGGATGTGTGGGGAAAGTATTGATGCTTTTAGCTGCTCATTGCTCCTTGCATAGATCTGATGAATAGCACAACACAAGTTCACTTTTTTTGCAGCATATGAAGAGATTTTGTAGCCACGATCTGCATGGCTTGAGGTTGCCTTTGTGGGATTTCTAGAGCAGATATTTTGCTGCAACAGCATTTCTTCTTCATTTTACTTCGGCCTTTTTTTTTTTTTAAAGACAATGACCATATTTGAGAAGAAAATCCATAAATCTTTTTAATTTACAGACTTTGGTTGCAAGGTTGAAAATTAAAGTCATCTTTTTCTCAAAATCCAATTTATTTCAAGTGAAATAAAGATACAGCATACAACTATAGGCATGTGCTAAGGGCAGGAAAGATGGTAATGTGACAGTCCTAGAAGGTGTGGACCATATGGTAAATAGGATAATTTTGCCACATAGACAGTCTGCTAGTGTGCTAGATAAACAGTGAATGATTTAAACTTTTGTGGAAGTGAAGCGGCATGCTTATCACACTGCCATTAATGATCACAGAAATTGCGCAGAGGATGCTTTCTTTTGTTTTATGCTTTACTTCCTGACAGAATGGGCGCTGGCGGACGCTTTTTGCGCTGCTTTGGCATGCAGTGAAATATATCCTGTTTATTATTTATTTAATTTTGGTTGCCAAACTTATGTGCCACATGCCAGTGTCTAGTTCATTATCTATTTTGCCACACCACTGCCGTCAAAATCGCCTAACTAGACTTGCATTTCTCTTATTGCCCACACCTGTTGTGGTGTATGCATGCAGACAGTTTCTGTTTTCACTGTTTGGACAATTGAAAAAAAAAGTGTTTCTAAATTTGTGATAATGGTTGCATAGGAAGGTTGTGGAAGTAGTGTGCTATTGTATAACACTATTTTGATAGCGCTTACACTTACCAGAAACAAGTATTGTGGAGAGTGAGAAAAGGCAGACTATGAAGCTCTTTCATGTTATAAATTTCAAATACTTCATGCTCGTATGATAGCAGTTTGTTGCCAGGAGAATGCTAAACTGTTGTGGGACAAGTTTTAAATATTTTTCTCTCATTGTTGCAAAAACATCTTTTGAAGTTCTTGCAGGAAAATTCCATCAGTTTAGGTGTCAATGAATACTTTCTTAAACATGCACTTTTCGTTCACCGAACACACTATTTTACATTATGTTCTTCACATGGTGTATTTTTTAAAAATTCATTATACTGTTGTTTTGTTTATATTGTGAATATATAGTCCCTCCTTTCAAAAGATAATTGTTTAGTCTTGAGAGTAGTTTGCTTGTAGTTTTGCCTTCCATACATATTTTTGTCCTTTTTCAAAATCCAAAATGTGATTTCTTTTAGACATTTCTTTTCACATACAACAACAATTTAGACTTCATTGACACAGTCTTTCATGTTGAGATCCTTTACCCACCAGCAGAAAGCATTTTGGATGGTATGGTTGTACATACATAATTTGTGTACCATTTATCGGCTTACGTTTGCTTACCTTACTTACTATTTAGTCATGTTGTCTGGTATCTCCCTGTGTATTTTTATCCCTCTCCCTTCTCGGCCTGGCCACTTACGTTTGTCGCTGTGCTGTGCTTGCCGCCCGCCCTGCCACCCCCTGGTTGCCTAGACGCTAACTCTGAGGCTACTGATGTCACCACAAACGGGCAGCTTGAGCTCGAAGCTCAGGAGGATGGCTTAGATATCGGCCCCTGCTCGTCCCCAGGTGTCGCCTCCCCTGCTTCGGCTTACGCCCCCTCACCTGACGAAAATTCCCCAGGTGAGCCCCTATTGCACCGCTGTTCCAGGGCACTTTTTGATCTTTGGCAAGTATGGTGTCCTCACTGGCTTTGCTTCTAAATGTGTGTAGGTACTGGGGTGGTAGTAAAACTGGGCTAGACACCAGGTCACGTATTTTCTCTGCACTAACAGTATCTGCTATTCCATGAGTGAAGATAAACCTCATTGTCATCTTTCTTAGGTCTTTGTCATCGCCTCTTTTCACAGATTATCATATCCTCGAAACTATAGTACTAACTCGCGTAGGAAAGACTTTTACATTTCTGTGCGTGACGTAGTTGCCATGATGTACCAAAGTGATGGGAAACCTTACAAAGCATTGGGAAAAAAAGGATACTGAGAATTGTTGTGAGCTGAAATAATTTGTAAGCAGATGATTGGATAAAGCCCAGCAGCTTTGATCTATTTGGATACGCTCAGAACAGATGAAATTTAAAGTTATAAACGTTGAACAAGATAACCAACATTCATTCTAAGCAGGTTTGGAAACGTTAAAATCTATGTAGGAAGTGCTGTGCTGCTTCTTTGATGCTGCTCCTTAAAATAAATAAAAAATATAATCATTTATTTATCCCACTCGCCTTCAACATTAGAGCGCAATCATGATAAATCTGCCATAACATGCTTTATGAGCTTTATTTATCGGATTAGTCTGGTTTGCTGATTAACATTATGCATGTGTGACTGTAGTTGCACTTCTCTCTTTTTTTTCTCTCTCCGCTCCCTTCAATGTGTAATAAGTTTAACATTCATGTTATAGGTTTGTGCTTGACTTAATAGTTTAGACTAGAGCTTGCTACACTAGTAGAGGGATATTAGGGTTTGTCGGGTGGGTAATGTCCAGCGATATGCTCATTGAAACTTGCGTCTTTTTACGTGTTGAACATATTTGTTTTGTGCTTTTGTCCTTCAGCCTTTGTCCTTTAGAACATAACATGAATTCATCACAGCTCCCATCGTCTTCAGCAGCATAGAGGGCATAAAGAATGGCAAGATAAAGTCAGATACATATTGTTAGATACAGATGACATATAGTCTAGTGTGAAAAGGATTGCATAAAATGAATATTTTAATATTCCAGATATCTTATAATCAGACAGTGTACAACAGTTAGAGAAGAGATTTTATTGGTCAGCTGGATGAATTATTAGCAGTGCATCGGAATGACTAGTGGAAATAAAAATGAGAACATGTGTATGTTTATTTTTGTCACCCTTACCCCCTAGCTAGAACCTAGTGTTTACGTCACACTCTAGCCTTTAGACATCAGTGCTGCAGTAGGGGTGGGCTTGAGATGGCATAGATTTTTGGAGGTAGGGGTGTCGCTGGTGTGGACCAGCAGGCCTGGAGGAGGTGCTTGGCACAGGAACTGAAGCTGTCCTCGGGTGGCTTATGAACCGCAGTTCACAGCTGAGGAGAGAGAGCGATGGTCACTGTGTACCTCTGTGTCTAGAGAGATCACCATCTCTGATTTTCAGCTCGTCAAAGGCGAAGCCCCAGTGTTGATTATGACGACTTGATTACCTTAGAGCCCCTGGACCTGGTGTGGGCCAAGTGTCGGGGTTACCCTTGGTACCCAGCCCTGGTAAGTAGCCTGCTTACCTCTCCACCTGCCACGCCCCAACCTCCCACATTTCTCTGGGCCTGAGCACTGCTAGGTTTTCGCTCGTCGCAGATCCGCACTCCCACAGCCGACGCTAGGCGGATCGCTTGAGTCATATACTAAAAGATTTTTAAAAAAGCATCACTGTGTGTGATCACATTATCCCGCTTTTGACAGCGTGTATGTGTTAGTCTGCCTGTAGCATGGGCTGCGGATGCGGATCTGCAGGCAAACGGGAGTCTGGCTTTCCTTTCATTTGCGTTCAGCTTAACCTCTTGGTGCTTGTGACCTTGGTTTGCATTATCCGCTATCCTTTTATCCCCCTCCTCCTCCCTCTGTAACTTCGTATTCTTTGTGTAATGACTTCTTGATGGCTGGTGACTTCGTTTATGCCTACATGTAGTAAAAGGAAATGCATTTTATGCGTGTTTGTGCGCGTGCGTGCGGGTGCTTGTGTCATTTGCCATTCCCTGTACATACTACTTTTTTTGTTATTTGGTCAGTCTCCTAAATGTGTGCATGTTTTAGTGGTGTTTGGTATCCTCGTGACCAAGGAGAGTAAACGTGTAGACAGCCAGGGATTTGCATGTTGTTGGTTTTATGTCTTTAGTCGTCCTTCCCCCTTTACCATCACCTCTTCTCTTGTCACTGATTACTTGCGCTGCTGTCGATAGGTACTGTCACCGACAGTATAAAATCGTACCCTTAATTCATCATGTGTGCTTAAGGCATATGGAGGTCTCATTCCGACAAAGAAATGTTACAAATCTTTGTCACTTGAGCCGACCAGCCCCTAAATCAGGAAGAGGTAGTCCTAAGATTAAACGAGACTCAGAGTGAATGTGCTCACATCGTCTTCATCATCAGAACTTTATAACTTCAGAACTAAACATGGTTTTAGAACAAGATGTTTTTGTCCTTAACTGTGTTTCGGTACCTTTCGTATTGGGTGTCATTTAGCCAGACTTTCAGACCAGGCAGTCTGTGCTGGAGGAGTGAAAGTACTTTAATATAATCCATCAAAAGGCACTATTAGGTCTGAGGATCATAATCTGACATCATTTAGCAGCCGGTAATTTCTCGTGTCTGGACGGAAGTTTACAAGTACAGTTCTGTTGATAGTCTTGAGACAGATCATGTCTAATGTCCAGAAGTTCTGTCTGAACAGTAACGTTAACTGGTCACAAAGTGTTTAGTCGCCTATCATTTCGTTTTGTCTACTCTCGCTTCAGAGCCCCTCATACAACACTTGATTAAATTTCTGGCACACTAATCAACGTTTTGTGCCTTAGTTTTCCAGAATTTGTTTATTGGCAGCTGTAGGATATTTCAAAGCAAAAAAGAATCAGAGCAAAATTAAATCAGCAAACAAGTAGACTTCTGTTGTCTGATACAATAATCAAAGTGCCCGTACTTTGTCTGCCTCTGTAATGTTACAAATCTACAGCTACATATACCGGTAATTTAGTAAATGCGGTTTGCAGTGCTTGCTTTTGTTTGTGGAACTTTGCTCAATTGTGTATAAAATAAAAATCTCTACCATTAGAAACTAATAAGCTTTCAAAACTTGCATGCTTCTTACCTGGGGAGATGCGACAAGTGTAGTTCTGTTGTAGTCAGTGACAGTGTATGTATTTTACAGGAGTTTTGAAATATCAACGATCATGTTTGTCTTGATAGAGGTTTCTGTGCTCCTGCTGTTGCATGCTTTTTTGCAGGGTGGGAGGAAAACCCCATCACGCCACCCCATTATAAAGGCAAGCGTTAGGCCATTATAAAGCAGTGGCCATACTTCAAGCGTTACACCCGTTATAAAGCTGTGTCCAGTCATACTTCAAGCGTTACACCCGTTATAAAGCTGTGTCCAGTCATACTTCAAGCGTTACACCCGTTATAAAGCTGTGTCCAGTCATACTTCAAGCATTACACCCGTTATAAAGCTGTGTCCAGTCATACTTCAAGCATTACACCCGTTATAAAGTTGTGGCCAGTCATACTTCAAGCGTTACGCATTTCGGTCTCTTTCCCCATGCCTCATCAAGATTAAAAAAAACAACCTTTGCTTGATTTCACTACAGTATGACATGCCCAGATTCTGACTTTGATGCTAAATTTAATTAAAGCGTGATTTCTTGTTTGCCGACTCAGATGTCTTGGCTTTTTTTTTTCTGAAAACATTCTCTGTGCGTTAGACTGAACTCGTATACAGTCCGATTAGGACATAGAGTAGCGCAAAATGAGCTGCATCAATATGAGCAAAATTTCTCACACGTATTAACTAACCACACCACACGTATGTAGACACTGTACTTTGTGTCTCCATATATCTAGTCCGTGATCTGTTAGCGTGGTTTTCTCTCGCGGGCAGACTACGAAAGAGAAACTTCCTTTGTCCTTTACGCGCGCGTGATGAAAGAGTAGGTTGTGCAGTTGGATCTAGTGGTCGCCATTGTTTATTTGATAAGTTGTCAAGCCGTGAGACTAAAGGAAAAGTTAACTTCTGCTCAGAAAAGATATTTCCTAACTTACATCGATGTTAAAACCCATACTAACAAGCTTCAGCGCAGACATTCTTCTTTACAATACGTGCTTTATAATGGGGAAGCAGTTCTTGCCATACTTTAAGAGATTTTCACGAAATAAAACTTAAGGATGTGGAAACAGATCTTTTTTTTTTTTTTTTGCTGTTGAACATGTCTTGTAGATCTTTTACAGGGTTTTTAGCGATTAACGCTTGAGAATAAGATGCATTTTAAAAATAGCCTGTAAGTTGTCGATGCTTTATTTTTGGTAGATCATCAACCCAAAAATGCCAAAGACAGGGTACTTCCACAACGGCGTGCCAATTCCAGTGCCACCCGATCACGTGCTGGAGCTGCAGCGCAAGTATGACGAGACCGTCTACCTCGTCCTGTTCTTCGACACCAAAAGGACCTGGTGGGTACTGCCGCTTCGCGTTTTGAGGTTCCACGCTTTTGATTTTCACACTAAGTGCCGTTTCCGTCCCAGCAAGGTCCATAACACTGGCCCTATCTGTCGAATATAACTGCCACGTGATCTTTGGTTAGTGCCCGTTAACACGGTAGCAGTCAGCATTATGCCCAGGTAAATAGTCTGGGTCCAGTCTTGCAGGCTTTCCTCGTTTGCAGCAAAACTTACATTGTCAGATCACATGCAAAGGAAGATCCTTTTCATTTGTCGTAGCAATGAATATGGCACAAAAAGTCCCGTAATATGTGAAGTACATGGCTGTGTCTGGCATTTGCGAACATTGGTTTTGCCCATTAGGTCGAGTAAAGTCTTTTCCTTGCATTCAGAAGTAAAGTATTTTGCTAGCAAAAGTGTAAAGCTGATTTGTGTAGGAAAGTAAGCTATAAATAACGTGGTTGTGTTGTAGACGGTGAATTTTTGATCGACGTCATTGTGCCGTGTATGTTGCAGGCAGTGGCTCCCCAGGCAGAAACTGGAGCCGCTGGGCGTCAACTCGGATCTGGACAAGAGCAAGTTGATGGAGAACAAAAAGCCCAACGTGCGCAAGGCCGTGCAGAAGGCCTACGAGAAGGCCATCATCCACCGCTGCAAGGTCAACGGCGAGCCCAACCCGCTCTCTGGGGATTCCAGCTCGGAAGGCTAGGATTCAGCAGCACGCATTGTGTCAAAAACAAAACAAAAGAAATGGCAGGGGAGCGGGGTACAGTTGAGAATGCGTGTGGTAGTGTGATAGTTTGAAGGAAGGAGTGTGTGTGTGTGTGAGAGAGGTAGAGAGCAAAAGAGCTATCTGCAGTATTCAGACTCTAGAGGGCATCACAGTGCGCAGTGACTGCATTTTCACTAACGCGGATTTCGCTGGCGACCGTTTCCCAGAGTTGGTGAGATGGCGAATGAAGCTGGAGCAATGTGTACGATCATTTGGCCCAGTTGGCAGACGTGACATTGTGGCCAACAACGACAGCGTAATTGAATGCTTTATTTTTCCAGACAGAAGTATCGGATCTGCTCAGAGTAGCAGCATGCGAAGCTTCCGCACATAGATTTGAAATCATCATTCATCTGGTTCCATCATTTTGTTAATATTCGTATTCTCAGTAATGAGATTGCATAGCCTGTTGCAAGGCGCACATTTGTTGATAAACATGTTTGTTCATTGCATTATATATGATACATATTGTACATAATACAAAGGACATCTCACCTGCTTATCCACTTCCATCCATTCAAGCAGACATAAAACATTACAGATGTCTGTCCCGTTTTTTATCGGTGAAGAATGAAATTTTACAATTTTTTTTAAATATGCCGACCCGTCGGAAGACCTCAAGCACAGCACTGCAACAGGGTGAAAGAATGTGGCTAACCACCCAAGTGTACGATGATCGTCTCCTTTCAAAGATATTCTTGATATTGTGTATTTAGGGTAACAGATCTGCTGTCTGATTGGAAAGTGTCAAGCCTGTTTTTCCCCATGGGTTGCTTTATTAATGCTGTAACACTGCATTGTGCTGTGGTGAAAGGAAAAAGTAGACATTTTAGTGCGTGTGTTGTTGGTATTAACCTTTTCGACTTAAGGGCACCAGTACCAACCTGTTTACAAAATGTTTCTCAGGGGGCACTATTTATATTTTAAACATTTCTAAATTGTAGCCATCATTGTATCGTTTGTAACCGTGAAGTGTCTTCACGCCTTGTAGGAGTACAACAGCTTGAGTAGCTAGCTAGCTTGTATATTAACGGACCCCTAGCGTCTGTGTATCTGCCTTGCAATTTTCTCTTGCGTTTATAAAGTTGACGTATGAAATGGCTTCAACGTGTTTATCAGAAGTCCGCTGCCGGCATCAGATGTCAGTTCTCAAACGCCACAGAAACCGGAGAATTTCGCACGTGACCAGAGATTTTGAGCAGTGGGACAGTTCGGTTCTAGAAATCCGCAAAGAAGATAAGTGGTGTCGGGAGTTTATCGCTACAGTGGCAGCTCAGCGTGCATAACTTTTGAGTCCACTCGGTGGGAAACAAGCATTCTGCATCTGATTAAGAGATTGCAGCGCCTAGTGATGTCGATGCCACGGATTCTGTTTTCAAGAGAACAGTTCACTATATGTGTGTGTGAGTATGATCAATAAGTCATTGGCGTGTGACGGTTGCACGGTGTTGACCTGGAGATGACAAGCTCCATCCTGCCTATGGCCGTGCAGTCCTCGACTGCAATTCTAGACGAACAATATACGCTTGCAAAAGTTTTTTTTTTTAAAATCAGTAGCAACAAAAAACCCGTTGGCGTTGCATTTGAGAACAAACTGCCTGGAACACGCAGAGTGTCGTATACGTGGACACGGTTTGAGTGTGTGACACCCTAACCCCTGGTAAAAGAAACTGGCATGGTGGAGACTTGGCTGTGTGCGTGACAGAGAGCCGGCACAGAGACTGAACGCTAGACACGAGATGAACAGGAAGGTGCGCCTTTGTAAGCCGCCAAGTACGGTCGGCCGCGGGATGTTGCGCTGGAACAGCAGCAGTGGCAAGTGTGCGTGAGACGATGGGGGAGGGAACTAACTTTTAGAGTAGGTCAGTTCGAGGAAATATTACTGTACTAGTATAAAGTAAAATATTACTATATGAAATTCAAGTCGCGTTGCCTTCTCAAACTATAGAGTAATATGAGTTTGGTGTTATTCATATATGTGCGGGTTGGTAGGAGGAAATTGATATTGAGATTAGATGCAAGGTTGCAAACGATGTTACTTGTTGGTCCAGATATATCAACGTGTCTAGAACAAAGCCGAGGGCAACATCGGAGAGGCGTTATACCGCGTGATCGACGTTGATGGTATGTAAATATGTAAAGTTAAATTTTCAGATGGTTTGATGTGGTCGCTTATAGTTCATGCGTTTCGTGTCTGCCTAACAGCTGTAAGAAGAAAGAAGCAGAGAAACGCTTTCGTTACGTTCAGTTGTTGTCGCTTGTTTTGTTTCGCGCGTATCTGTTACAGACATGGCCGAAACATATTACAGTGTTCAATTAAAGCTATCGTTAATTCGAAGGAAGCACTACAAACTACAGCGAGCAGGGTTATAAAATATTAAAAAAACCACACACGCACGGTTAATACACAATGCACGCATATACAATTACTCGAAACACCTGCTGCTCAGAATCGCAAACTCTGTTGGAAGTGAATGTGATAAATAAAATACGTCGGTCAACTTTAACCCCTTCGGCTTAGGTCGGGAGATCAACCCCAGCTGCAGCTGGTTACGAGCTTTGCGCAGAGAGCGAAGTACATGTCCCACAATAGCAGAAATCGTCGACAGCCCTAAAGTGTTAACGAAGATTCTGTCTAGTCTTTAGATGGTCTCGGAGAGAGCGACGGATTTGTTTTGTGTGTGTTTAATAGATTGGGTGCCATGCTTGTGGAGTGTCGCCAGTCGACTTGCTCGAAATTTCTGTAGCCGGAGATTTACATAGGCTCACTTTAAGTCTCCCTCGCTTTTCCCCAACCCATTATCCTCTTCTGTTCTCCCTCCCTCCGTCCTTTGTCTGCCTGTCTTTTCTCCACCTTGATTTACGTTCACACACGCGCGCACGAACATGCACATTGTAATAATCTTGTTTAAGGGGATGAATGTTGTGGAGAGGCTAGTGTTCCAGACACTACCCCTGATTGTTGTGTAAATGTAAAGTATTTGATTGTTACTTGTCAGATTTTTATAGTCATCCGTTCAGATATGAAAAAATATATGCATAAGTCATTTTTTAACTTACCCGGCCAATTTCTTTACAGTTTTGCATTTTACATTCATTTGTTTCACTTCATAATCCATTGCAAAGTAGAGTATCCTCAACTGAGAATTTATTTGCAGACTTCATATATTGTCTGGCAATATTTTTCTGATCTTCGAGCGAACATCTATGTATCAGCCACACAATAGTCAGTTTGTTGGTACAGGTATTTGTCGTCTCATTCTTGTTAATTTAAAAGTTATTAAAAGAGTGGTTGCAGAATAATTGTCTTGAAGGCTTTTTGACTTTGCTGACAGATGTGTGACCCTACCGAATGCATGGCTGGCTGGCTTGTTTACAGTTGGAATTGTGACTGGTTCGCAATGGTTACGAAGCTTGGATTCAGTGATCGCGTGTAGTAAAAGACGCTCAAGACTTATTATTCTTACAGTGGCTGACCGAGGACCACCGGGAGTGCAGTAAAACTGATTTGCTGTCAATATTGTTTGTATAGGTCGGTCACGAGCATCCGACATAATGCTGCGATTGTGGCTGCTGTTAGGAAGGGAGCGGTTCGCATCTCCGCTCAGAGCAGAGACGTCAGCTTTATTTGTACATGCCGTTTCTCGGGAAAAACACGAACTAGTAGAATTCTGTTTCAAACATGACATCCTTTGCCTGAGAAAGAAAACCAAATGCCACTCAGAAATGTGTGCCGTTGTGTACTTTAAAGGGTTCATGTTTTCCTGTAATAATGTCACCCGAGTCTGCTCTAAGTTCTTCAAAACAATAATAAAAGTGCTGGGAAAGGACGGTTCTACAGACACGGGTGGTTGTGGGGGTGCGAGGTGGGTCGTATCGGAGGAAATTTGAAGTGCAGCTGTGACGGTTGCCAGGCGTCAAGAGATTCGGTCTGCGGGTCACCTGGGTGCACGACACGCAACACCACAAAAAAACAGTTTTGACAACTGTTCCGTCAACAGACGAACTCGAGTTTTTAGAAACCGCAATGAACATGCTCTCTGCATGGGGACCAAAGACGACTTCAATTGTTCATTATTAATTTTTGTGCTTACTAGCGTCACAGAATTCCCACAACCATTGCAGAATTTCAACTAAATATTGGGTAAAACACCCGCTTAAATTTCTGAGCGGGTTTGTTGCTTTTGCTGATGTAAAAGCCGTTTTAAAAATAAACGTATTGTAAAAACAAGTTTGTGAAATCGCGAATTGCATGCGGCACCCAGCGATTGTTTCTTTAAAAAATTCAGCATCGCAGTTCTCCAGATGCTGGAGGGACGACCCCAGGTCCTGTGTGTGACGTAGGCATGGTGCAGGACGAGCGTTAGAAGCCATTTGTAATCATGTTTACCAGTCTTTCAGTCGGGCCGTGAGAACGAGGGCACATCTACTGACGACTGTCTCTTATCCGCGCAGTCAGCAAGCCCTCGACATTATCTACGTTGTTTTTCTTCATCCGTCTTATCCCCTCATCAGTTACAGAGGAAAAGAATGTTGCGCTGAATTTCTTCCTCTAGTTCTGCGAAAGGCTGGCTGAATGGAGAGAAGATTGGAAGGTTGAAAAACTTCGCTTTACCCTGGTCCTGAAACTGGATACCATCAATATTTACTGGTGTGAGTAGCAGGGGAGGTGGGGACGAGTTGGGGAATCTGTGACAAAGTTAATATAGCAACCAAGGGTTGATTAAAATAAAGACAGTACTGCCAGACCATTTTTCTTAAGACCTACTGCTATTCTCCAAAGTGCAGATACGACACATCACACTTTGACTGTTGAGCATCACTAATTAATCACAATACAAAACAACATTTGTTTTTCCTCGAGTTCGAGGTCTTTGCTGAAAGTAAACAGTAGCTGTTTCTTCTAAGACGACCTTTTTTTAAAAAAATATTTTCTGCGACGTTTAACGAAAGCTGTCGGGGTTAATGCGCTGTACAAGGTTAGCACAAGATGATAATGAAATTGTTGTTGTTGTTATTTTGTGCCAGATTCTAGCTAGAAGCTACTCACCGCGTACAAATATCACACACACACGCAACGGTAAATAAAGACGTGATAAAGTAGAAAAGGTAAAATACTTGATAAGTTGTAATAATTCACCACACTTCACAAAAAAAGAAATATGTACTGAGATTTTTGTTTGTTTTTTTATTTTTAATTTTTTTTTATTATTTTTTTTATTTTTTGTTTTTGTTTTAGGGGATAGGGTTAGGTTAGGTTCACCGCGGTACCACTCTCATTCTCTACGTGTGAGCCACTGAGAAAACAGCGAAAACCTACTTAAGCTATTCTGCACCTTACTGTACAAAAATAAACTGTCAACATATTAATTAAAATTAGACAAAGTCTGAAAATTCTAGAAAGAAGATGTGGTATTTTACCAATTTTCGCCTGGAAATCATGACCTTGTCGAACTTGTTCTCCTCGTACAGGTGCGTGGGGTCTAAGGTCATACAAGATCCCAGCAGCTCGCTGCTGCATCAGACCCCAGGGCAACCGGTGTGGCTCGATTTTATTTTTATTTTATTTATTTTGCAAAATAAATAAACAGACACAAGCGTCTGACCCGCGCGCGCGCATCGAGAATACTATATTTACCAGCTGCTGGATCCCAGATTCACATGAACTAGAGAGACGAAGGAATTCCCTGTTATCTTCATCTGTGAATTCGCTTACAACTCATTTCGGACTATGGGAGGCCCAAAGGGTTGTGTCGGGTGGTGAAGGGAGTCTGTGCGAAGTGAACGAGATTTCTGTGGGGCTGGTGGTGGTGGAGGTGGAGAAGGAGGTGGGGTGGTGTCTTTATGAAGTAAATGCATCGTCTCTCAGGATGAGAACATTTTTTTCCCCAGAAGCAGAATGGATCTTCAGGGATGCTGGATGAAGCGTTTCTTCAAAAGTACAATTTTTATTTCCTAGATGTTTGGGGAAGGTAAGTTTTTTGAGTGTTGGGTGGATGAAGGCGATCAGTGTGTGACGAAGAGAGAGAGAAAAAGATAAACAGTTTATCATCTCCAGTGCGGTCTCATCTCAATTAAACGTTCCAACAAATAAAAATTAAGAGTGTTGCTCCCTTTTCCTCATAGTTTGTTTTCCTTTTTGCAATACATTTTTATTTCTCTACTAATTTTGGGTGGTTCTGTTTTACATTGCCTGTAGTATGTAATGTTGGGTGGAGAGTCCCGAGTGGGTGGGTCAAGTGCCTGTGGCATATTCTTACCTCAATATACCAAATGGTGAAGGTTCACATCAGCAGCAACAATAGCGCGGTTCTGCTGCTGATGACAGCAACGGTGAATAATGATGACGTGACCTACTTTGCGACAAAAATAGTTTCTGTAAACATGCTGCCATTTGTCTATTTCGTCATGTGTCTGTGCACATGTATATGCCTGTTGCTGACTGTAAAACCCCATAGACATGGTAGACATCTGGAGTTTCCCTGGAAACGCCTATTGCAACAAAGACAAAAAAATATCGCACTGCTGCCCCCTTGAAGCGGGAGTGAGCTGCGCTCAGCCTGACAAGCAAGGTGGGGCAGGTGCCTGTGATCAGCCCTATCCCCTCATCGCTCGCCTGTGGTGCCGTGTGCACCCAGTCCTGTGCACACCTGGCCCCTCACTTAATTCTTCTTCCTGGTTCTTCTGGAAGCACACAGGACACATCAATCACACAGGTGATTCAAGCCTGAGTATAATACACACCTGTAGCCGTTGAAATACAACCAAGTCTGATGCAGGCACATTGCAGCACTGGTTTGGATCCATCATCGCAAGTCGCTTTTATAAAGTTAAAAAAGTTTTGAATGCGAGACAAATTGCCACCAGAAGGTCTGTTCATCCTGCCAGTTTATAAGACGAGGCCAACAGGATGATTTGGTAACAATTATCGGGAAGGGTTAGCCTGTTCAAACCAGCACCCGCATAAATGTCCTAGCGAACATAGCGCATTTATATAAAGATAGACAAGTTGTATAGCCGATGTGCAAAACCTACACAGTGTATATCTCAAATTAACAATCTAAAGGAAAACTCATTAGAGAAGGCTTACTAAGAAGCTGCCACAGCCGGCATGTCTTTGCACGTATGGATGGATAGAAGGCGAAGAGGAATCTCGGACTGAGGAAGAATGGTGTCAAGTTCTCATAAATAAGTCTGGCGAAAACTTATGGATGTTCAGTGAATCAGCCACCCATCGTCTTCGTAAAACGACAGACGGTTATTTATTTAAAAACAAATATGCTTCTCGGACAGATGGCACGACACCATAACCCTCACCTGCCGGAAAGGAGGAGGGACTACATAATAATAATGATGATGCAAAATTTGTAAAGCGCATATTCACTCCGAAGGAGCTTGCTCTTAGCGCATAAGAACAAGAGTGAAACATGGACAGCATACGAGGGACAGGAAAACAAACAAATAACATAGTCTGTCTGCCGAGACCAAACCTTAGCCTCTTGCGATGTTCTCCGCTGTTAGTCTCGGCGAGCCGTAACAATGAATGTAAATAAACCGGAAACTTTGTATACACCTGTCTCGTTTTAGTAGTTAACTGGAAAAAAAAATCGTCTGCTAGCAGTCCAGTAATACAAGTTCGTGCAATGACTGTGTTCGCCGCCCCCACCCCACTCCACCCACACACACATACACACGCACGCACGCAGACACACACACACTGTCGAGTCAGGCGGGATTAACTCCAGCAAACAGTCGCTGATTTACTGCACGCGCTGCTGAGCCCATTGCGCTGACGGAGAGCACGTGTGGCGCGCGCCGGGCAGTCTGGGCGAGGTGCACGTGCTCGTCATCTCAAGTAGCCTTTTCTCAGGCGTGACGTACGCCAAGCCTACTTCGGTGCGTGGGTGACGTATGTGCTTTTTGGGCCGTTGAGGCGCGATGAACTCCACCCTCGCACTACAATAAATAAACAAATAAAGTTTTAAAAATGCCGAAATAATGTACTTAATGAACTTAATAAAGGGACACACACACACACGCGCGCGCGCACAAAGAGTTACTGTTTTCCTCAACCGCGGGTACGGGTTAGAAAGACCGGGTACAAAGTCTTTGGATCACATTGCGGAAGAGCGTGCCAAGATATTTGCTACAGGTATGAGTGGAATGTCCGTGCAACTGGGCGTGCAGTCTGTCAGGTGGAACAGAGATGTCGGTGGCATGCATGCTTCTGAAACTGAAACTTTGGTGGACCCTCCTTTGTGGCGAGGACATTGAACTCCGGTTTCATCATGCAATAGTGTTTATATATATATAAGTGCATTTTGGTGCGCATTGTATAATGACAGGGGTGCGCTCGGTGCAAAATATCACAACTCAAAATGTGTTCCGGGTCTACACTCCTACAAACATCATCAATCACAAAAAGAGTGGAAGGAAGCAAGCATATGTGCATGGACAAGCTTACTACAACCACTGGGATGGCTGCGACTGTATATTAATTTTAATAAGGCCTATAGGATATTGATAAGGTTTCTAGATCCTTAACAGCAGTGTGGATATTGTAGTTAACACTTTCTATAAACCTTTATAAGTATGATTGCCGGGCCCTAAGGTCCAAGCTATCTTCCCCCATCTGAACAGGGTTTATAAGGATCGGCTATTCCGCTTCACTGGTAACCAAGAACAACCCCGACCGAAACTCCGAAACAAAGGTTCATGATGAAAAAAACATTCTCATAATGTGATGTGGGAATATTTCCTCTCCTAGTCGATCCTTGAAGCTGATTATCTGAGTTCTTGTTCCGAAAGAAAGAAAGAAAACGTGCAGAATGTGTGTTTACAAGACTGCAAAAAGGTGAGAACATAACCGCTTGGTATGTAGCAAAATCATAAATAATAACTGCTGGGTATGCTGCAAAATAATAAATGGAAACTGAGGTCAGGATACCTTAACTACTCCAAAAAACGAAATTTCTCTCTTTCCGCCCGTTGGCAAGCGATCGTTTGAAGTATTTGGATCCACAGCTTGGAATTCCCTGCCAAACCTCAGCACAAGGAATTACAAGAAAAACGTTCGTGTTCATAGCACCTGAGCCTCCGTCTACTACAATGAAATATTTATTTTGTAAGCGACTACAGGCCTGGCTACGACTATGTTCGCCTCACAAGTGGAAGTAATACCACCTACACGCAAAAAAAAAAAAAAAAAAAAAAAAAATAAAACAAAACAAAAACAACAACAAAAAAAAACACATGTTCTTTTGAGTGGGTGTAGACATGTAGACATGTAGACTTAGTATTAGTCAAAGAACTAGGTACAGTGCAAGGTTCTGAACGAGCATCCTACTCGCTAAGAAGGACACATAACGACTAATTCCGCTGCCAGTTCCTTTCTCTATTTTTGTATTTTTGGTTTATCACTAAAGTAAGAAGGACTGTCAGTTCAAAGTCGTCTGCAACATCATTCACGCGTGAGGGCGGAGGCATGTTGGAAAGTCCGGGCAATATAAGAAAACAACTTTCATTGCTGATCTGCACTAAACCAGCTCCCAGATTTTTATTCAGAACGAACCTTCGGTTGCCTGAACCAGATTCCTCCCATCTTACAAGAACTGCCCAGATTAGACGCCGCATGCACTCTGAATGCGCAGTAGTTTCTGAGAAAAGTGTTCTTAACATCTTCTCGAAGGTTTGCCCAGCTTGGACAAAGTTGTGTGTGATGGTCACAGGAAGACTGTGGCTTCTGAGCTCACTTTGAGGACATTGGAACTGTGGACAACATCCTGAGCTAAGTCTAAACTTGTTTGCCATTACAATACCAATACAATCGCAATAAACTAAGCAAATCCTTGGGACTTGGCACCGGAAGTTCAATCTTTTGCCTTTATCTGAATGGACTATAACCTCCACATCCCTGGTTGGAAGCTCGTGTGTTTTGAAATGTCTAACCCTCTCCCCTGAAGAACATCATTAAAAATCGGATTGCAATGGCCCAACATCCAAATTAACAGCAGTCGGTGTTCCTTTTGTGTGTCGTTCGCCTGTCCTTGTCAAATTCTTGCTCCTTCCCTACATTTCAACGCCATCACAGTCAAGCAGCCTCGTTGAGGACTGTTTACTTTCACTGTTGTTGGCGGCACAGGCAAGGTAAGGTGGCATGACAAATTTTTATGGTCCAGTTATACGTATTGGCCATGTGCCGTGATGGATATATCCTGCCCAGGCTATGGCGGGTTTATGTATGGAGCGCCGAGGACGAGGAGATAAGGTTCAAGAGGAGAAAAGGCATGGGGAGGGGAGGGATGGAGAGGAGGTAGGAATGGGGAAAGAAGCCTCCTGACATTTACAAACATCGCAGTTTTATCGCTCGTGATGGTGACGTTTGGCGTTTTTTGTTTGCTTAAGATGAAGATTAAGAGCAGGATAAAGTGCAGGATAGAGTGGGTGGTGATGATAGCAGTGCTTGTGTGTGTGTGTGTGACATGACACTGCCGAGTGGCTTCACAGCCTGTCCCATACCAATACACTACTAAGTAACCGTAAAGTGGTTACCTGCAGTGGGTACGAGTGCATGGCAGGTTAGCTGCAGGTAGTGACGTCACATAGGTAAAGCAGTTTTCAAAAAAAAAAAAAAAAAATAAAAAAAATTAGTACTTCCCTACAGACAGGTAGCTCTTTCTAACCCAACCTCCGCTTTACTGTCTGCGAGAAGACTGCGCATCCCACTCCCTTGTGGTTCCTCCCTGTCAGCAGTAAGTTCAGCTATATCCTACATAATCATCTCTAACATCATACATCATCTCTAACTCATTTCCGAAAACAGGGTTCAGGCGACTACCTCCTGCCAACAGCATACTATAAAATGAAAAGGTGTAAAAACATGTCTGGCTCTTTGAAAACCGATCCCTTGTCCTGCTGAGGCACGAGCTGCGCCGAGGAGCAAAAAAAGCATCTGCTGACGTCATCACCAGGACATGAATCGGCAGCTTCCGAGGGCGTTACTGTCAAAGACAGCTTTCATCACGAATACTGCGTTGCGTACCAGATTCATTTCTATCCAAGAAAAATGACAGTTGTTGGAAGAAAAATGAAATCCTATTTGCTTCACATCTTATGGTCCCTCTTTCATGAAGATGCGCATGCTCTTCAGTATGGATCCAGGGGGCAACAAAGGGCTACACACTACTTCATTTTCCAGCTTGTGTGTTTTTAGTCTCTTATTTTCCATGAACTATGAAATGAAAGTCTGCTTCCTACCACTGAGGTACATGAAAAAGGACCAACCAGACAAAAAAAAAAAAAAAAAAAGACTGTAAGACGTGAGCAGAATATAGCTAGTCTTATCAGGGGCTAGAAGTAGTCTTTTAATAATCATAGACTGCATGAATGGAAAGGCATTTCTTAACTGAAAGTTTCATCAACAGAACTTGTGCCCCATACAGGGAGCGGCGGTGGTGAGAGAGGAAGTTGAGGAAGAAAAGGTTGAGGATGATGGTAGCTGCAGACGACGGCGCAGGCGCAAAGAATCACACACACACAAACAAAACAAAAAAACCCGTGTAACTAGCGAGGCGAAGAAATTTTTTTTTCTAAAATATAAAATAGTTAAAGGCCAACCCGCGTGCTCATGTCGAGAAAGGTCGAACTCATTCTTTAAACGTCAGAAAATTTGGCTCGCTGCTATGGCAACTTCTCAGAAGATATAATTTAGCCCAATCCCCGCGTGCTTTTTTCGGTGAGAAAAAAATCGCACAGAATTTTGTGAAGAATGTAATCGCATGACTGACATATCATCCTGTCAGTTTGATGTGTGTGCTTCGGGTAGCCTTTAACATTCACTGGACTCGTGAAACCAATTAGAACTCCAGGACAGGACATCTGTCTCGTAGTCAGGTCTTGTCACGATTTCGGAGTTGGTGTCGAACCAGAGACACCCTGACCAGCGTGGTCACTCATGTTGTTATCAGTCTGTGTGTTTGTACCTGCCAGCATGCGCCCGAACTGGAAACAAGATCCTCAGTTAGATAAGTGATGGGTAGCTGAGGTACAGAATGGCAAAAAGCATGTGTAGGTTTTTATTGCTAGTGGGAATAATCTTGATGATGTTCATAAACATGTGAGAGAGAGAAGGATAAAAATAAATAATAAATAGACACCTCCTAGAAGCTGATATTTTCAAGAGGCCGTGGTCCAAGCCATTGGTAGTTGGATGAACAGTGAACAGAGAAGGTGTTGAGGGCAGGAGGAGTGCACGAGGTACAGACGGCGCAGTCAGATGTTTACAGCCTCGTGCCTGTGACGTAGGTGGGGCAGGAATGGCCGAGGAGTCACAGGTTCGGGTGCAATTAGGCCAGCCTCTGTCGCTGCTCGCCTCCTTTCTTGTCAGGATGCTGGCAGGGGAGGGATGAAGCTGAGCTACAAGCAGCCCCAACCCATCCCCACCACCTTTTTCCCACCGTAGGCGCTTTTCCCCTTTTCCGCTCCCTCATTAACGGGGAGACAAGCGCTCGGTCTGCCTCCCTGGGCTGATCCCCCGACACTTCCTGAAGCCCCCATCATCTCACTATACTTGTATGCGTGCGTGGGAGACTTTGAGAGTGAGATCACACTCACAAGCAGGAAGAACAAATCTTTGAGTTCATAATTGTTATAATGATAATTACAAGTGTGTAAAACAATACTGAAGGTGAGGGTAAAACATTCTTCTCGTCTCCATAAACTCAACTACCTGCTACACACACGTACACTTTCTCACCCTGACACTAAGGTCGTTCCGGGTATGGACCGGTGCTGCCTCTTTCTTCCCCACCCCTTTAACCCCGTCCCCACCACATGCGTCTTGTCTGGTCCCCGTGTTTTCACACTCTGTTACCTCGCATCAAGCAGCTCTCCTACCCCTCCACCGAGACACACACACACAAAAACAACCCATCTCCCACCTCATAATAGCAGCTACTTTTACAGACCTCGACACCGAGGTGAAGAGTTGTCTATCGTCAGCAGGTCGGTAGGTGGTGGGGGTGTATAGGGGTAGGAGTTAGTGGGGAAGACGGGTAGCTGGGTGCAAAAGCGCAAAAGGAAATTTTTGCGCACAAAGCGAGGAGGGGATGACTTTCCGGACCAGTGCAACCAAGTGCTCGAAAGTGTGGAAGATGGAACAAAGAGCCTCGTTCTTTAATCGGTCTTCCTGGACGAATCGGGGTGTGAGATTACAGGCGCGAGACATTCCAGTCTTTTGTACCCTGTTCCATCCTCTCCTCGTGTCCGGGTGTTTTTCTGACGCACTTGAACGCAGGCCCGAACTTCATGTTTCATATGTGTATATACTTTATATACTTGCCTTTTTCTTCATAGGAAAAGTAACTTAAAATGTTTGTTTTCTTGCTCCCCTCACGAAATAATGTTCATGATGCTGAATGAGGACGGGAGTAGGGGGCGACGGGAGTCATGGTGTATAAAAGTCATAAATAAACACCGGAGAAAACCAGTAAACAAGTTGTTGTTGCCTAGTATGTAGCCACCACGCGCACACTATGGCATCCATTGCTTAATCGATGATGACGAGCGCCGTGACTAGCGAAACAACTGAGCTAAACATGAAAATAAAACTCGTACAAGATATTTACATAGAGAAGAGGAATGCCAAGTAAATAAAGTGAATTCATCCTGTCACAGTTTTGCATCTGTTGGTGAAGTCGCTCGATCCTTACATTTACATACATCTCCCGCCTACCTACATGAAAAAATCTCTAGTTCGCATGCGCAAAGTTTTAACACTACAAACGACTGAAAAAAAGTATCTTTGCACAAACAACTACGAGAAACTTATCTCCTCTTATCTCCTTCCTTCTCTTACGTCTCATCCTCTTCGCCCCCTTCCTCCCTCCCTGCCTCTCACTTTTCTTTCACTCTAGTTGATTCGAGTTCTGACAAGTACCCTCCTCCCCAATATCCTCCCTCCATCGCTCTCCACCCCGCTACGCTGTTCTCCTCGTTTGTTCATTCCTGTCTTTTAGGTACATTCCTGCTGCCGTGCAACTGATTTACCTTTACCTGAGTCAGAGGACAGTCGGTACTGACAGTCAGTAGAACAAAGCAGGGCAAGCTGACATTAGGTATTACAGTGATACCTCGGTTCTCGAACATAATTCGTTCCGGGAGGACGGTCGAGAACCAAATTGTTCGAGAACCGAAGCAATGAAACCCATAGGAAATAATGGAAACTGGATTAATTCGTTCCAAGCCCCAGAAAATGCCTATTTACTGGCCTAATTTGTATATAATATGTAGAAAAACATGAGTCTCAACAAGAAATAAGAAATAAAAGTGTATTTATTAAAACAAAAAAACAAAAAAAAATTTACTGTACAGTACAGTAAATTGTGTTTCATTTACTGTACCTGTACCAAACTTTATGGCAGGAGGAATGAATGTGGAGGGAGGAGGGAAGGGGGATGGTATTGTCACTGATGACGCAAGCAAGGCGCGCTGGGCCGAATGAACGCCATCGGCTCATCTCGGACGTTCGGATGTTCGAGTTCCAAATATTTGTTCGGATTCCAAGACAAAATTTTCTCGAATTTCCTGGTCGAATACCGATTTGGTCGAAAGTCAAGGCGTTCGAGAACCGAGGTATCACTGTACTAGTTTACAGGTTACAAAAAAGAAAAATCTCCATCCAGCTGCTTTTTTTTTCTTTTTTTTTTTTTGGTCACGCACGTGTTCTTTGACTGAACTTTAGGCTCCATTTCTCCAGCAACAGTAATAAGAGTACAATTGTTTGATGGAAAGTTAATAAAGGGGAATTACCTTTAAGTTTCTGTTATTCTGCGATTTTTCTGCGATTTTTATAGAGTATTGTGGAAGGAAGGGAAGGCTGCGAGGGAGAGATGGTCACCGCCCTCACATAAAGGTAGACCAGAGAAAAGTGAGGTTTTTAACCCCTCGCTCCCCAGTGACCTGAAATAACCTCTGCCATACCTTTATTCCTCCCGGGATGACCCAAAAGGGCCTCTAACTCGTGAATGGGGGATGGTGCAGTTGATGCAGATGGAACCTCACACCACTCAGCCATTGGGGAATGTACAGGATATAATATCACGTGATTATCCCTTGTTTTATCTTGAATTCGAACCTCCGCCTCATTGGTAACCTGCTCAGTTGGAAGAGAAGTTCTAGACTACAGAACCATCTGGGCACACGATAACATGTCAATCTGAATTCTGTTTGAAACATGCAGAGAGACTTCAAACAGACTGGTATCTGGATCCTTATTTAAAACACATAGACACACACTGACCTACACAAAGATACAATCTGAGAGAAAAGAAGCCGGGGAATGGGAGAGGAGAGATGCTGGAGAGAAAAAAATCTGATTCTTGCATCTTGTGCTACTAAGGAGGAACTCCTTCAAGATTTTGCAAGCAGTCTGGAGGAGGTGGGTGTTTTTCTTGAGACAGCTTTATGTGCAAGCGATGCCTTCTTCTGCCACCTTTGTACTTCAGGTAGACGAACAGCGGAGACCTGTAGTGTGGAGTGTAGCAGCTACTGACTCCTTCTAAGACATGGTGCCAAACCAACCTGAAATTCCTGTTAGTTTAAAGGCCACGCAGAGAGCAAAATTATTTTTCAATACCTGTGTTCAGTGTAGATATTAATTCCTAGTCCGTTAGAAGCTACAAACATTTCAATGTTGCAGTTCACACCTGGTTGTTTAAAAGATGTAAAAATTTGGTTTTCTTCGAATCTTACCAACATCACAAAAGTGTGTTCACCTTTATATCAAGCTTCCTGAGTAGCCCAGGGACACCAGGCGCGCCCCAGGTGAGTCGCCTGTGAACTCTGAACTGTGACGTCATCATCAATAGACAATAACTCATATTTACAAACTCACTAGTTGTTGTTTTACTAACTTGACAGAGACAGTTGCAGTTTTGTTTTTTTTTTTTGACTAGAGTTCTTCTTTAAAACGTTTAACAGCATTGACCACCTAGCCAAAAGAATTCTCAATGGAGAACGCAGGAATGTGTCACGACGAGTTTCAACTAAAATAAATAAACAAATAAAAGAAAGAAAAGGAGAAGAAAACTGTTGGAAGAAGTGTCTGAGGGAGAGTTTTAGTGCAGTGTTGCACTAGAGCCAAGAGTTACACTCTTAGCAAAAATTCCATCCTCACCACGCAGGCAGTCCCTTGTTGTTTATATTTCCACAAGCCAGGCTATTTTCTGCAATCAAGCCAGGTAAGACACCAGAACACTTGAACTGCTCTTGCCACCTGGCTGCCGCTACCCTCAATGAATACACTCCTCAACCCTCGCTTCCCACCTACCCGCATCTTTGAGAGCAAGGGAAGTGACTATAAAGACAGCAGCAGGGGCAGCAGCAGGAGTCTGCAAGATGAAAGACAACAATATAAATTTAAAACAAATCTTAAGAGCAGGGACGGGTAAATCTCGGTTAAAAGCCACCGAAACCACGAGTAGACACCCGTGGGTAGCTGACTGTAGGCCGGGTGCGTGCTGAACAATTACAATAAGTCAGTGAGGATAGACAGACAGTCGCACAAAATGAGAGACAGAGTCGCGGATAGACAAGTAAGCATCTCTTACTTCACGATGTATAGGACAGTCTGTTTTATTTCATCCTGGCAGATGGAAGGAAGAATAATTCTCACATAATGTTAATATACAAATATTTAATATTCCTTCTCTCGCTCGTTCGTTTAGTTTCACCTTACATTAATATTCCTCGCTTGCTCACTGGAGACAAAGACAATTTTTTCTGTGCATACAGGTGGAGTTTTCACCTGCAATTAACTCGTAGCGAGCGGCTCCCCCGTTCACCTGCAGACCACCCATCCTGGCTCCTCTGCTTCCAGCTCATCATCACTTTTATTTGGCAAGAAGGAGTCTTTGATGAGCTTCTTCGTGTTTGTTTTGAAATTCCTTTCCGGCATTTTTCTCCTCCTCCTCCGGCACGGACGGATTAAAAAATTTTAGCTAGAGTAGGTAAGAATTTCAAAAATGCGACAAATGTCCATGTGTTGCAGGAATGTAAGAACTTTAAAGCGATATTCAAAACGAACAAAATTCTAATACTTGTTATATTGGGTGGTCACAGATTTGTCTTTGAGCTCTAATAAAAAGTTCGTTGGTGATGTCAGGGATTTCGGCTGTCTTACCGGGCGTATCCGGGTGGGTGAGTGGTTGAGTGGGTAGTTTTAGGATGAATGAAGGAAGAAGGTAAAAGAGATTTTTGTTTTTTGATTGCTGGCATCTTTGGTAAGACCTTACCATACCATAATACCATCTCAGAGATGTCTGAATGAAAGTTTTCCCCCTAAAATCTCGAGACAGAGCCTACGTGCGCGTGCGTGTGTTCGAGAGAGAAGTAGGCACACAGGTGAGTGAAAATGAAAGAGGTTGAGGTGAGTACCTGTGGGTGACTGGGGCAGATCCTGGAGACAAAGGCAGGTGTCAGAATGTAGACCTGGCAAACATTTGGAGCAAAGCACTGGCGGCGATGAGATGGACTGATTGCAGGCACCTCTCCTGGCGGAGGTGCTCACCTGAGAGTAGTTGCACGACAACACCTGATTTACAAGCTCAGGCAGTTCACGCAGGTTCAGGCTGGGAGAACTCTTGTGCAACATCAAAAACTAGTCAACCCCATTTTTCGAACACTCTTTGCTGCTAAAAACATATCCATTTTTTCCCCAGCATGTATTTTCTTTTTCGCAGATGAAACAAATGTAGGCCATTGCGTCTGAGACTTTGAGTTCTTGACTGTTTGTCTGGATACAAAGGACCGTTGTTGTGCTTGGTGATGGTGGGTCTTGAACAAATAATGGGAAAATGTTTTTAGGATCGAGTGGCGTCGAACGACCAAGGAAAAGCTGCAAGAACACTTTTAACTTATTTTTTATTTATTCAAATTTACAAGATAGTGTAATATTACAAATCACCTTCGGGTCTTTGAATTTGTTTCTTTCTTTTTTTTTTTTCACAATGATGTAGCTTGTGTAGCTGGCATTGAGCACCAATAGCCGACCATCTTTAGACAATAAACAAAGACAGAACCCTTACTCCTTATTCTCTACCTTTCTGAGATAGAAAATTAACACCAGTAATAAATCAGTATAAACTCATCAAGATTTAGTGCAAGTCAGAACAGTTCAATGTGACCTGGTTTTTTTCACGGACAGGCAAACTCGGTCACCATGGAGAGCAGCCTGGTTCCCTGACACAATTGGAATGAGAAGGGAGGAACAGCCGAGCAGTCTGACCTGATGACGTGGGAAGGTATCGTGTGAACTTCGGAATCAGTCCCACTGACCGAATTATTTTTGTGTCAGTTTTCTACGTCACGTGGCCTACCCGCCTTCCTTCATCCTCCAGCAGCCCTCCGTGTCTTGCAGTCAGTTTTCTCTCACGTGGGGCGCTCGTCTTATCCCTAAACTGGTTTAACGGAACTTTCTCGCAGGTTGCAGAGGCAGCAAAGGGTAACGGAGCCAGCCAGATGTAGGTCGCAGGAAGGCGTTGTTGCCGGTTAACCGTTCGCCTTTCATCTTCCACCTCAGATATGGGATGTGATTCGCGTTAATTTCTGGTATGGTCACGTGTTTTATTTCTTTTCCGTCCTGCACGGGGGAGTTCTAGTCCTGCTGCACTGCGTGTGGTGCTTCAAGGAATGTTACACAAGATCCTCACACCAACAGCAAACTGAACAGCCAAGCTCCGGAATATGGATCCCCTTCAAGAACTAGTGGAGTGTACTTTTTTTCTCATGAATGGGTAAATAAACTATTTTCCCGAATGTGGATGTACAGTCGTTCCATTCTCGAAATTCGACATGACCATGCACTGAAAGAGCCAGCAACCCAGACGTCATGCTTGTGCTTAGATACAATGTTATTGAAGCATATCTGTGTACAAAGGTGACGTCACGATTTTGACCTCTGGTGGTGGGAATGTATATCGAGAACGGCAGGATAGAGAGGGAAATAATATTAACTATCTTTAAACAACAACAACAACAACAACAACAACAACAACAACAACAAAGTAAATAAAAAATCTGTGCTCCACTTGTCCTCTAAGCGATTTTTTAAAGCTCTTGATTTCTTCAAAACTCGTTTGCTTCTTGCAAACTCAATTGTGTCGTTTATATGTCAGTGTATGGATGTGGGATTATTGTTGATGTTGAACAAATCTAATAATACTCTACTGACAGTATTATTACTCTACTGACAGTATTATTACAGTAGTACACGGCAGTCTCGCTACACTTAAAGTATCATGGTCAGGAAGCACGCATTATTTTTGTTGTCATTATTTGTTTATTACCATTCCTCTCATTCCTTTTTTTTTTTTCTCCTCTATCATCTTTTCTTTCGTTTATATTCCTTCCTTAATTGCCTTCTTTCATTCTGCCAATAAAACAGACAAGGGCTGCGCTCAGCATGTGACTGAGTCACGCCCGCAGGCTGCTCCACTGTCTTCCCCAAACAAAGATGTCTGTCATCGACCTGAGCTCTGAGCTCCATTGATGCCCACTGCGACTTCCAGCAGCATATCAGATACTAGTCTCTGTTTTCATCCCAGACAGCAACAAAAGGAGTCAGTCATGTCAGTTCTTTGCATGGTGATACAACGAGACGTACGCGAGACGTATGCGAGACGTATGCGCGACGTACAGCACGTGCACCTGAAAGGGCAATCTGTAAGAACACGTCATTTCTCGACACAGACCACTGCACTGTCTTGACCCAACATTTATCTGCCGGTGCCCTTGCGGCCATCATTAAAAATGTCTCAGAAATCGGGCTTTCAGCTCCACAGGTAACCTGCACCGACGAATGATGCGCGACACCCTTTTGCTTGCATCCTTCACAGGAATCTTAAAAGGTCTTCAAATGAAGTCGAGAGTAGACGGATCTGACTGAGATGTTCTATGTGACGAATTAATCGGCCATTTTGATAAAAAGAAGCGTCTGCCCTTAATGGCCTCCCCCCGAGTGGTGTCTGAGAGAAAGCTTTTGGCAGCTGGTCTTCCTCCGTAGCCTGCCAATGACCTCGATTTACGAGGAGGGTGGGTAATGGAGGCTGAGCGGGTGGGTGCAGTGCAACAAGTATTTGGAGTGGCGTTGAACATGGAAACAGGAAGGAAAGCCCCGGATGAGGAACAGCAAAACACGGACAAGAGAGGGAAAAGGTGTGGAGTCATCGACAATGGCGAGACAGGTATAGGTGCTGATAGGCAAGACAAGGGCGGTCAGTGATAAGACCGAAGCACGAGCAAACACTGATGATAGAAGGAGGAGTGTCGTCATCGATAACAGCGTGAACGCTGAGGATAATAAGCATAGCGAGACACGAATAGATGATAAGAGAAAGAGACCATCGGAGATTTGGACTGTTCGAGAATAGCAGACCCAGACACCACTTGAGTGTGAGTCGTGAAGAAAATTAGTCCATTAGAAAGAAAACCAAAGACAGACAGCAAAAATTGTAATGTGAAAGAAGAAGAAGAAGAAGAAGAAGAAGAAGAAGAAGAAGAAGAAGAAGAAGAACAGGAAGAAAGCATCTTTTACACCTGTCAGTGATACACCACCTGATAGTCAACAGTCGTGATGAGTGCTATAGTTGATATTTACACCTGTTGGTGATACACCACCTGATATATTTACACCTGTCAATGATAGACTGACATAATCTAGTGGAATCTGTTGTAGGTGGTGCGTGAAGTGGGTGGTGTCGGTGTTGGTGGTGGTGGTGGCCGTGGGATGGGGAGGAGCTGCTGGCACTGTTGTAGCAAACGTCTTTGTAAACTGCACTTGTCAGGATTGAGAGAAAGGCGCAGAAATGTGGGACAAGAATTAAAACGAAGTGTGGTTTGAGCGTTGACACTTCAGGTTTATTTACTACAGGAAATATTATTTTCCGCTAATGGCTATGCAATTAAATACAGAGATATCTACCTGTGTGTGTGTGTTTGTACAGAAATGAAGACAGGACTAGTAAAGAAATAAAAATTTTGTCAAGTAAGCAATCCGTATACTTATATATCCTTTGAATATCTTTCTGATGCACACACACACACAGTGTACATCTGTACAGACGCATGCATATGCACGCACGCACACAAAGCACACAAACATACACGTACACACGCACACACACTTTCTATTCCTTTTCTCTCTCCCTCCACAATCACTCACCCACCACAATCACAATCATACACACACAGACACAAGCACACCCATATATATACACACACACACAAAAGCACACACGCGTGCTCACACACTAACACCACCACACCCACTTACCAACGCACGCGCACACCGGGATGCCGAGTCCACCTGTTCGGCGCGTGATAAATATAAATAACACGTCGGTTACCCCGACACCCAGCGACGTCAGACCGCAATCTTTGCAATCGTTCAAACATGCTGCTTCCTGCCTCAGGAGACAGGTCTGCTCTGGCAGATACCCCAAATGAAACTCAGCGGGGCCAGATCTCTTACATTCTGCAAGTCCGCCTTCACGCCACGCTTTCTCTTTCTTCTTTTCTTTCCTTTTTAAAATTCTTCGTTTTTTTGTTTGTTTTTTTTTTTGTTCATCTGCGAGGAGAGTGAGGGAAGGGGTGTATTTTATGAGATACCCTTGGTGTGCTCAGCATATACCCCCTAGGCAAAAACAGCATTATCTGAAAGAGAAAAATTTAAGAAAATTAATATAAATAGGTGGTAGTTAAAGATAAATGCTTTTTGTGCATTTTTTTGGGTGGATGTGGCTCTGGGTGTGTGATGGAGTTCGGTGGTGGGATGTTAACGTAGGCACATTTTCCCTTCTCGATTGTTGAAGCCAGCAGGAGAAATCTTCACCATGGCCATGTTTATGAGCTTACAAACCTCGGTCTGAATCTTATTCGCCTGCCACGACAGTTGAAAATTCATTTCTTCCTCCCTCTCTCTCTCTCACACACACAAACACTCTCCCGATCCTGTTTATTGTCATGTCTCGGTGCATCCAACAGCAAGCTCCGCGAAGCTCTAGTGCTGTGACGTCTGAGTTCTCGTGAGCGAGCTGAAGTCACGCGAAAACAACGTGACGAACGAGAGTTGTGATCGCATGTGTTACTGAAAACTAGTTTGTTTCCCTTTGGAAAAAGTTTGTTCGCGGTGAGGAGAAATGCTTTGAAACACAATTTACAGGTGTACGATTGTGCTGACATGGCGTTTACATGTTTACACAAGGTTTACAAGAAGTGTAGGTCTGTGTTTACATGTTTACACTAAGTTTACAAGAAGTGTAGGTCTGTGTTTACATGTTTACACTAAGTTTACAAGAAGTGTAGGTCTGTATTTACATGTTTACACTAAGTTTACAAGAAGTGTCGTAGGCTTATGTTGTTGTTTACACGCTGAGCAGAACCGTCTTGACTAAGAAGTGTTTACAAGCGAGTAGAAAAGTATTGACGACGAGCAGACACCGTGTTGATATGACTGTTTATTGTGATTAGCTTTATTTCTCCATATTCCTCAAGAGATGAATGAATAAAAATGTCTGATGTCTGATGTCCTACTCTAACGCTGCTGTCTCGAAGAGTAAGGAGTCAGTAGAGGCACTGAAGTGGTTCACAGTCTCTAATGCATGGAAACCTTTCCTCCTGTCGTCTGATGAATCAATGTCTCATCTTTTTTTTCTGGACAGCTGCTGGGAGGATTTGGAGTCGCAGACCCGAGCAGGTTTGGAAGCTGAGTAGTCCTGCTCCACAGTCAAGGGCGGTAACTTACAGGATCATTGTAGGTAAATGGACATAGGAGAAACGTGAGCGATACAATCACAAACATACGCGAACACACCGACACACACACTTATCACATTTACTTATCATCTCATCATTCCTCTAAAGAGGAGATAACACGTATACTTGAGAAATTGATCTTGGTCGTGGGGCTAAAATTAACCGCCCCTGTTTCTGCCGATTCAGCTCGATTCAAGACAGTTTTTTTTAAACGGTTGTCCTTAAGATCTTGGTTTAAAGACATTAAACACAGGGAACATCTAGCCTAAAAATCTCCCAGAAGAGTTTTATTTCTTTCTTTTTTCTTTCTCGGCGTTGGCAGCCTGTCTGCCAATCACGGGGCTGGCTTTCAATTTCTTTGCCCGCAATCCCAAAGCGCTGCAAGGCACTGGTGCAGCCGTTGAATAAATGAATGATGGATCAAAAGTTTATTTTAGACCTTTGAGATTGATGATTCATTTGTAAGATGTAGGACACCGATCGTCTGCCAGGAGTTGCCCCAGGAGACGATTCTATCAGTTCTAGCGGCCGTCTGTTCTGCACTTACTTGCTGAAGTTGACGAAAAACCAAGAATTCTGGGTAGTCTTTTTTTTTCTTCTTAAGCCCGGTAGGTTGGTAGAAAAGGAAGTTAATTACAAGAAAGAACTGTAGAACTGTCAGAGTTTGGTCTGAACCTTGCTGCAAGTCTCCATGTCTGTACGTACACGTCATCAACGGCCATCAGTCTTTGAAATGTGAAGACCTTTTCACCGGATGAAAGACGCTGTTTGATTGGCTCCACACAACTCGCCTTGGAAAGTTGGATGTTCCAAAGGTTCCACCTTATGTAAGTTCATGCATCGTCATGTAGTAGTAGGTTTATAATAATTTCCTGACTAAAGAGCCACTCGTGAGTATTGTACTGGACTGAGGGACCTCGACACTGTGTTAAGCTCGTAGCGGGAATGCTGGGACAAATAATTTTTCTTGGCATCCGGAGCTGCAAAAAAGATGCGTTTACTTTGGGTCTGGTGCAAGGATGCCGCTATGTTGGGCTCTGCAAGCATCCCTCATCCTCTAGACATCAAAAATAGTAAGAGTGAAAACTCACATGTCAACACGTGATCAGAAATAGGATGCTGAGGCCTTTCTGAGGATTTGCTGATGACATAAGACTGCCAGGTCCCTCTGCATGGTTCCGGTGATCTTGGAACAGATATTAACAAGGGAGACACGACTGTTCCTGTTCGTTAAGGAGAGGCCGTGGAACCAAGAGATGAAAGAAAAATTGATGAGACTTTCAATGAAGGACTGATAGAACCGAGTGAGGATGGCAGAGCTGACAGAGAAAGATCTGAGTTTCCGTAGGAGGCTGTTGGCTTTAACGGAGGATGTCAGTGTTGGTGTCTCATTTCAGCTTGTTATCGAAGACAATACCGAAATATTTATGATTTGATTACCTCGAGGACATCATCATGGATAGTACTGACAACTGCCTCAGGCTTGTTCGTCCGGAAGTCGAAGATCTCATAAGTACGCTCACGAAGGACCATGCTCTACGAGAAGTAGGAAAAATATTTTATATGTATCACACACACACACACACACACACACACACACACACACACACACACACACAGAATGTTTTTCTTCTAAATTGATTGAATCAGATGTATCTCACGGGCAGGACAGAATAATACAATGGACAAGCATGGGTAATCCTAAAGAAGTAAACAAACTCACGCAGATATTTCCACATGCACGCTACCTCCAGTCAGTAGACACCGTTGTGGAGGACCCACCGCAGTGTAGAGACCAAACTTCCTGGTGTAGTGACTGTCGTGTGGTGAAGTAAACAGCTCTACAAGTGGACAGGCACGACTGTCAATTAGTGACCGGCCATAGTCGTGACCTTTAACTCTTGTCCTCGCGTTAAGGGACTGGACACCCTTGTCTGTCAGCCATGCCATGCGATATTTTACCAAAAGCAAGGTTTTTGTCAAATCTTTTTGAGGAAAAGACACCTGTTTGACCTACTTGTGTCTGACACATACCAAAATATGTTTCGAAAACATGTTTCTGAAATCGTTTTTCTCGTTTTGCGCTTTACGATGATCAGCATTTCGGGAGACCTTTAGAATTCTTATCACAGACGATTTCGTGCGCGATGCTTTGACAAACATGATCGCATGTAAACACTACACACGTCTAATCAGCTGTCAGAAAAGTTTGAAGAAAATAAAAAAAACGAGAAAGAAACAAAGATAATGATTTACATTTACAAGAGGTCGTACACATAGGGGCTCAACTCTTTGCAGTCCACCGAGCAGACCGTGATTTTTGTTCCAACAACCTACTTTCATTGGCTAACCGGAAGTTAATTCTCTTTCCTCCTACTTAAGCATGACATATTTGTGTTCACTTCTGTTTGTCCCAATATTACTTTTTAGTACAGAAATAGCCAATTATCCTCTCTTGTCTTATTCTTTTCTCTCCGCGTGGGGCGTACTAAAAGGTCAGTCTCTAGGGGTCAGGCAAGGTAACCTGCTCAGTCTAACCCTGCCTCGTTATCCTCGTCCCACAGCCTGACACTGGCACATGTGACCTCCCTTCGGCTGCGCTATCGCGGCCGACAAGCATCAGGCCCGAGCTGTAGCGACTGCACCACGTGACGTGCATGCGCGTGATTTTCGCGTTTCGCGGAAAGGTGTGAGCAGGCACACTGCTGGCAGGGTGAGTATCCGACTTTCACTGCTTTTCTATCAATGTCTGCAAGGTTTTTTTTTCCCTTCTCTCTCCCTCCCACTCTTGTGTCGCCCCTCTCGCTCGCTCTCGCTTGACGGGAGATAATTGCGAGATTTACGTATGTTTCCTATCAACTGCTTTTGCGGTCCACACTGATATGGCCAGCCCTACATGAGGCACTTAGCCTCGCAGAGAACTGGAGGAGAGGGGAGCATATTGCCCAAGCCTCTAGGGCAAGTACATATTTCATGACCCTGTGCTGCGGAGGATCATCCGTCTAGACGAAGAGTAAAAATGTTTATCTGTCTGCTTGTCTGCTTGCCCATCTGTCTCCCAAGGTGCTGCTGTTCCCAGAAGACCTCTGCTATTAGAAAAGATGCAAGCAAAGAAGATTTGTTTGGTTCATCAAGTACGTTTTTCTGCCTTAAAAGACTCTTTTTGTCTTTTGTGGTCAAACTTAGTTTGGTGTTTAACACGCTGGAGGCAGAATAACAAACAGGAACGATCAAGTCACGAGCGCGTACATACACACGGACGCAAAGAAAGAAATCCTTTCAAACCCTAGCTTAGAGGATATCAAGCATCTATCCTTAAAATATTCACGAGTGTCAGAAGGTTGACAACTATTCAGTTTAATAAAAAAAAAACCCTAGAATAAATAAAAGACAACACACATGCTGGGCCTCAAGAAGAAACAAGTTTGTGAAGAAAAGATAAGCCCTCGCCATTAGGTTATTTTTTCCTAACTAAACTCAAATCCCATACACACGCTCTGGGACTACCTGACCTTACCTACCTACTTTATTGGCAATAATTTTTTTTAGGTCTGCGAATGCGACAGTTTCCCAGGATCTTGTCTCTGCCCCAACCGCCACTAAATTTGAGGTATCTGGTTTTCGTGAGTTTTCGTCGTCTCCTTCATTTCTGGAAATCTCTAGAGGACATGAAGCTGATGTTTGGCGTTAATTGGAAATAAACCAACATTCCTTGTCAAACGGCCATGCATAGTCGGGGAGTAGGAAGAGGGGGTTGTTTTTTTGATTGGAGGTAAAGATTTGATAAGAATAGTTAGTTGCTCAGAATGCCGCCACTGTGGCGAGTGTTATCATGAACTGCTGGACAGGGCCGTCATACAGCCTTCCCGTCATAAAAATGAGAGAGAAAAAACGGGTCTGTAGAATCACAGCAACTTTCTTCTCTCCATCTCACTCACATACACATTCCCACTGCTTTCTAATATTTCGATGTGTATCGATACCACCGCAGCGTGTAGCGCTTCACCCCTACATCACCACCTGTGGTCCACTTAATTTTATTCACTCATCAACCGATAATAGTTTGCGTCGCATGTTCTGACCACCAAAGTTTTATTTTCTTATTCTGTTCATGGGCTTTTCTTAACCAGACAAATATACACGAACGACAAATGACATTAATTAATTTCAACAGACAATTAAGCTTGGGAAGTGTTCACAAAAAAATAAATAAATAAAAGCTACAAGATGATGCAAGTGGTGCAGTATAACTGTTTGCTCTTTGCGCACCGGAAGTGGGTGGGTTGGGGAAGGTGGGAGGATGTTCACCTCACCAAGTTGTGACGGAGTCATGCCGCGAGCTGCGCGCGCTTCTTTATCATCGCTTGTTCATCATCGCCTTCATCCTCGGCTGTTCTGTCTGCCTGAACTTGTTTTCGTTACTCCCTGCAGTGTTTTCATTACTGCGTGTTTGGGTTTTTCTTTCAGGCTGTTCCGTGTCAAGGATGCTCGCCAGTCTGACGGTAATTAAAAGATATTTTTTTCTCTTACGTAAGCCCTCCTCGTCGAGGTCATGCTTGGAACTCTCATCACAGCTCGTGCTTACGTGATCATCACTCGCCCTGACCTTGTACCTGTCTGCACGTGCTGTCCGTACTTGACTGTGTCCTTGAGTTATGTTGTATATATATATAGTTCTCACCTCGAGTAACTTTCCTCCCTGAACTATTCTCCCCACATCGTGTGTTTTTCAACCATCGTCTTACTGCGTACCCTGGGTAATCCTGTCGGAATGGCCGTTTAGCACAAGTACAGTTCGTACCGGGGACAGTATCTCAGACCACATGGTAGAATATCCTTCAATTCTCAGGAAATAATTCTGTCAAAAAGAACCTCCCTCATTCTCCTGAAAATACCACGCAGAGGTAAGAGGTCAGACACGTGACTTCCTGTTTGTTCATGCCTTGTAAACATAATTATCTCCCCAGCTCTCACATTGTCTGTAACTTTGACGAAGTGAACTTATCCATGAACAAATTCCACACAAGCTTCTTTTTACAGACCACGACTGGATGGAACTCTCTGCCCCCAGTCTCTTCCAACTGTCTGTCTTCCACCCCTGCATGTCCGGCTTATGAAATATTTTGCATAATTAAGTGAACGGACTCCTTGCATCTTCACTTTCATCTATGCGCTTAGTTGATGTTTGCCATGGTGATACATGTTTGCTAACACTTGTATTTGTCTCTGTTTGTAGGTGTTTGTGTTCATCACACTGAACTCTAACCCGCGCGTATCAATAACAATCATAATTATTGTTGTTACAATTCTGAGGTCCTTCTGTCGGTCGTAGTAGCGGAGATTTGTCCAAGGTGCTACATCAAGTGTGGATGGAAGTGTCTAGATTGTGGAAACACAATACTTGTAACAACTGTTACATGTATAAAGATTACAAGATTTTTTCAGCAGAATCAACAGAATGTCCGACAATCTCGTTTCTCACATTCTTGATGGCAATCGTTTTAGTTGGAACACCTTCAACATTTCTGGAATTATGTAATCGCCGAGAGACTGCACAGGTGACCATAATTAACGATACTTTTGCCACCGAGGGCTTAGATAACCTCTGTGGTTTCGTCTTTCTCTTGATATGGAAGATACCAAAACTGATTTTTTACAACTGACCTTTAGGTTAAACTGAAAAAGGATACGATAGCAGAAAGGATGATAAATAACCTGACCAAATTCTAGCCTTTTGTTAATGATTTACTGCCATGATTTTTTTAAAAGAAAAGGCCACACACATCTGAATATAAGTTTTAGCTGAAAGTAACTAATTATGCTGATGTCTGTACCTCATGAAAAGTTTAAAACCTTTGTGATAAGAAAGCAAACATCTCCGCAAAGCAATCAGTCGGAGGAAACACCATTGAGGTGGGTTGGGTTTTTTTTTTTTATATCTCAAGTCTAGATGCGAACCCAGGACAACTAAGGTCAAACTGCAATGTCTCTTTGCTAGACTTTGTTAATGGTGGAAGCGACAGTAACAACTCTTGGAGTAAACAGAACCGAAGATAAACCGATTAAAATGGCGGAACATGGACTTAGGGTCACATCCACGTCGTAACACTACATAAAAACAGACATACACATCAACACAGAGTTGTAATTAGCTGTAGTCTGAGGAGCATAGAGTATCAGGGTGGGAAGGTATGAGTGGGGAGGAGGGCAAAGTGTGGCGAGGTCTCGTCAATGCTCGGCGATGTTTGGAGATGTTCGTAAACAGGATCGACAACAAGTGAAGTGACATAAACTTCGCGACCTGTGAACTCTTCGGTGAACATGTTGACCTTTGTTACAGGTACAAAATTAGTGCTGCTGATGTTCCTTCTTTAATGTCATTGTAATGATAAGAAATCTCCTCGCTAGGAAGACTGGAAATGTTTCATTATGTGTATCATCATTTTGACCTTTCATATGATGCAAGTGTGTGTGCGAAAAGAATCAAAACAATGTAAAATAGAACATTGATATACTTCCTAGGGAGAACAGTTCTTATCATCATCATTATTTATAGGGTGGAGACACACACACACACACACAGAGGAAATGAATAAATGATACGTGTGTGTACGTGTGTGTACGTGTGTGTCGGTGTCTGTCGTCCTCACCTACTCACTAACATATGCCAGCCCTCGCTCACGACCTCATACAGAGTGCATCTTCATAATTTTGCTCACAGAGCCCAAGTCTGCCAGTGCCACGATGCCGGCCCCACTGTTACTGTCTCAGATAACTGCGTCTGCACTCTGTCAGGGAGGTGAGAGTTACCTTCCCTTTGCCCGCCGGCCGTGTTATCAAGGCTGACCTCGAGAACGTGGGCGTCCCGCTGACCGTGGTATTTCCCTCCTTCCCCTTCCCCTTCTCCTCTTCCTCCACAGGAGGAAAACAACTGGCGCTGGAATCAAACGGACCCTGAAACCCCTTCCACCTTCTTGTAAAAACATTGGGACCGAATATTTTCTGTTCTTGTTTTGAACACACAGAAACGGTATTTTATTGACACAGATTCAAAGATATTAAAATTCTCTTTTTGTTTTTATTAGGAAGACTGAAGAGATGGATTACATTACAAGATATTTCTTCGTTTTGAACATTAAAAAATGAAGTTTGCGTCTCAGTCTCCGATGGCTCCATCTTTTTCATTAGCTGTAGCCTTGACAACGAAGGCGTTCCATACACATTCCAGACCCTCATATATCTAGCCTCTCTCTTGTACAAAGAGCTTGTACTTGGAGAACGAAAGGAGGTTATTAATGTAGATTTGTGGAAGTAACCATGTTCGTACTGAACTCAACTCACTGATTTGAAAAAAAATGTGAGCTATGCCATTGGATATTGGCTGGCACTGTTGTTCCCCTTTAATAGGGCTCATTGAATAATCGCTGTTGACGCGGGGTGAGCAGGATTCACGCTACGACCACTTGCTGCAAGCCCTCGGCTCTCTCGCGCCCTCTCCCGCCAGGAAGTTACAGAAAGTGTCAAGACAAGCGAGGAGCATGCTGGGTGGGGAGCACAGGGAGAAAGGATAATGAAATAAATTAAGATCGTTCAGTACAGAGATAGTGCACACGGACCTGCCCTGACCTTTGTCTGAAGCCGTGCAGCTGCAGGGAGCAGGGAGCTGGGAGAAGGGGAGCAGAACCACTCGTTCGCTCTTTTCATTCGCATTAACCTCGCGATTACGAGGCCAGCGACCGCTGGGCAGACGATAGCAAAGAGTGGTAACTCTCGTTTCCGTGTTATTTTTCCCCCTGCCGCGAGGTAGCGCTTGTATCAGTCACGTGCGCTCCAGCATCCTACTGATTGCGCATGCGTCGTGATAGAAATAGGAAAGGGCTGGCCGCAGCCTGGCCTTGGCTATCCTGGGGACAAAAAAAGTATATTATTTTGTTGTTAATGTCTATGTGTGTGTGTGGAGGGCTCTACTAATAAAATAGGAAAGAAAATGTTTGACTGTGAATTGTCAGGAATGAAGCGAACCATGTCCGGTGGAGGTGGGTTTCGAACCCTGCGTTCTTTCGTTAATTCAGTGTTGAGGATCACGGAAGGGCAGTGACAAGGCAAACCGCTCAGCAGGTCGGCCAAACCAAGAATGAAGAAGAAGACTGATCCAGCGAGATAATGATATGAAATAAACCGACAAAAGGGAGGGATTTGTGTCTTCACGAAATACAATTTACGAACGATTTAAGACACACTCATAAATAGAGTTAGTAGACCGGAAGTGATCACAGTTCAACCCCTCACCTCATCACAAAAGTAAAATCAACCAGCAGTTAGATTCTGTGTTTGTCTGTCAGCCGTGAAAGTTTAGACAGGGGAACAAGAGACGAAGGCAGGCCTCCTCCAGCTCCCTCCCCAGACACAGATACCCACACACTCACACGCACATACACGTGTACCTCCCCTCTCTCAACTTTTGACCGGCTCTGCGCACTGGGAGATCACAGTCACCCGGGCGACGCCGGGAACCTCGACTTCTTGTTGCTGTTGGTGGTGTTGTTGTTGTTCTTACAATCTTACAGCACAAACTGTAGAATAGCTCTCACTTGAGGTCTCACATCGGGGTTCTACTTATAGTTATACAGGAGTGTGACCTGAGGACTACCCGAAAGCAGCATGGGAAGAGTCACGTGTGTCGCCTGCTGTCCAGTGTGTCATGGCGCCCGGACGTGACGGACTCGCCTGCAGCATGCACTACTACACAGCAACCTCTTGTCTCCACAGCCAACTGCTGGAAGATGACACCAACCACGTGACCTGCTCGCTCCTTCTTTCTTATACCAAATCTTTCCTCCCCTCTCTCTTTCTGTCTGCCTGGCATGCGCGTGTGTGTGTTAGCACGTGTGAGTGAGTATGTGTGTGTGCGCGCGCAGACCTCTATTCATCGAAGAAAGTTTATTATCTTCGTAGACGAGAATAAAAATATTCCAGCATAAAGACCACAGGAATTATTTTCACCTCTGTGTGCCTAAAAAAAAAAAATCATCAAGACTACACACGTCCGGCAGGATGCTTTAAGTATTATTTAAATAATCACGTGACCGCGTACCGACGTCACAGCAGTCAATTAACGTATCCGGCGCCCATGCGTCACATCAGTTTTACTACAACATCGGCTTTATCTTCACGTTTGATGTTCATGGCCCTCGACAAGAGGATTTCGAAACGTCTGGAACACGCCATCGCTCGTTCTCATTTCAGGTTGTTAAAAATGATGCGAAATTGATAAAGATAATGTACGAGGAGGAAATTTCGAACGTCACTCGAGTGACAGGAAGAGAAATGAAACAACTTCCGGTGAAAACATAAAACAATAGATCAGCAGTTTTAAAAGCTGGCTGCCCGCTAGTACGGGACGCAGACGTAATTTGTTTTTCTCCATCCTCTTCTTCCTCGTCAGCGTTTTCTGTCGCTCGTAATCCGGGGACCGAAGACGCATCACCACTTCCTGCCGGTAAGAGCGGCACCAATACACTGGCGTGTACGTCACAGCGTCACAGCAGACAACGGAGCACGTCACTCATGCACGACCACACGTTGAACGCGGCAATAATACACACACACTCACACACACTTCTACAGACTTCAGAAACTACAGGTTTCAGCACGCGCTAGACTCCGCGCGTCTTGATTAGGACCTTTCACAGTTAATTGCTCCCCCGCGCGACTTGTGCGTGCGAGACCCGCACGTGCAAACAGGAAGTGAGGTCACACGATCAGAGAGACGTTGCGCGCGCAAACGATACTTCTGTCAGTGGCCCGAGAAAATTTCGCTGATCCTGGTGGTTTTCTAGGGATTTTTTTTTTCTTGAGCTTTCCCTGAGCTCACGGGGGAGGAACGAGCCCAGGGTAAGCATCGAGACAACGGGCCCGTCGATTCAAACGTCACGGGGTTAAATCCGGAGTGAGGAGCACGTGCAGGAGGTTCCCCAGGACCACCTACCTGGGCTTGCCTGGCTTTCATGAAGATTACGTAGTCTCATTACAGACTGGCTCACCCACCTACCCCTCATTGCTTGTCCTCCCGCACACACACACACACGCACGCACGCACGCACGCACGCACGCACACGCTTGTGTCTTATGAGTTGAATGAAACACGGTTTACACCTTTTAGAGGGGATTCTGTCTTTCCTCTCTTTCGGGGTTAGGGTGGGGTGAGGCTATTTACTTGTTCCTAACTTCCGGCATGAGAACCGAGTGAGGATGCTACAACACGTCACTGAGCTGATCGCTCAAATAGTTCTGTATCTTGCGACTTAAAAAAAAAAACCCAAACAAAAAAAAAAAGAAAAACAAACAAACAACAAAAAAAAAAAAAAAACACAAAAACAAAATAAAACCCAACAACAACAACAAACCAACAACAAACAAACAAAAAATTAAAGTGCATTTGTCAGGAACACTTCCCTAGCAAACCCTCATGTCTCATCAAAGTCTACTTCAGACCTTGTATTACTGCCTGCTATAGTCTTATCTGATAGTTATTTATTGTTGTTTGAGATGTTAATGTTAGAAGTCTCCATACATATTATATATATATAAACTCTGTTAGTCCAATATTGCCGCGGTTCAAAGGTCGTTAGTCGATTATTTTCGCTTCCAATAAGATTCCACCCAGGTGTCTGTTTGATGCCAGTTGAGTTTGACGTCATACATTATCTATGTTTTTTTTCTAAACTTGAAATCTCTGATGTAGATGTTGACTGATGAGGGCGAGGCTTCCATCTGCAGCTGCACAGACCTACTTTGGTCAAGGTGAATGTCAGTTAGATGTTATCAAACTGTGATCCCTAATATACCTGTGCTTGTGTATGGCTTACATGCTTTGTCTCTCTCTCTCTCTCTCAAATGCATTCTCTCTCTCTCACACACACACACACACAGAGCATCATCATCAGTTGAACCCCTGCTCCTCAAGGGGAGATAATTCTAATTCGCTTTGAAATAGTAGCCGGTGATTAGGGGCGTAAAGAGCGATAATAAACCAGGCCGGGAATCTGGTTTAATTTCAGACGTGTTTCACGACATGTTCCCCTCCAGACCGGAAGCCGGTGTGCGCAGACCTGCCTACCACAGCAAACGATATGCGGCGGCAAGGGTCGTGACCTTTGCTCTGTCATTGCGTAAATTGCGTTTGGTTGCCAAGTCAGGTTACCAGGCGGCCATCTTTGTGTCAGTCACGTGAGCTACAGCAGTCGCATGAGAGGGTTTGAAATAATGGCCTCTGAACTGTGCAGTCCCTGAGCACGAGGACTAGATTTTCTTTAGCTTTGATTAATTCACGTGTTCGTTACGTTTCATATTCGCCATGGTTACGAGGCTGCTCACGTGATCTGGCGTAACGGCTTGTGAATTGGGAGATTGAGATCTCGCCTCCGGCACACGAGAATGCAAGCTTTACATACTTGATACTTTGTGACCAACTCTCTAGCAACTTAAATGTCAATGGTTTTTTTTTTTTAGCAATGTTTTTTTTTTTTAAGCGGGGTGGGGCAGAATTTAGGGGAAAAGGGGAGAGGGAACTCCTGTACTCTTAGTCAATCTGATCTGTCAAGCAAACATGATAATTTTCAACCGCCGTCACGGTACACGTCACTGACCTCTGACCCAGTTCCGCGGTGCGAAGAGCGAACAGGAAGTCGGGAGGGTCGGGCAGCGAATGCCTTCAGCGAAATGCGTGACATGAAAATTGATAATGACTTGGCATTGAGTACATAATAGAGTGAGAGAAAATGTCATCTGCTGCGAGTTAGAAAATAGTTGCGAGTATGAACAGCGCTGTCTGCACCGGGTGCATGTGTGTTCTCTCTGATTTTCTTTACTGAGCAATAATGTCTGTCTGTGCCTGTAAAGTTTATTAAATAATAAATAATAAATAAATGTACTTGTAAGGTCACCGTTTATATTCCAAAAGAGTCTGTCAACATCAGCTGTTTGAATGTTGTTTAGCAGGATAAGTACAGACTTGATGTGAGTCACCCAAACATAGAAGACTGACCGACAATGTCCAAGCTTCGTTGGCAGATTTTTTTTGTTCAGCTTTTCAGGTTGGGAAATCTCGGTTTGTGTACTTTTCGAAGGAAATTCAAGCTTCACGCCAGAACTTGCGAGAGAAGTTCTTCCACAGGAAACTAAAATCACACTCGTGTTTCCTGCTGTTATTTCTAGCAATGAGTATCTCAGACCAAGGAGTCGATGATCCATTCAAAGAAGCTTTTGTTCGCCTCTCAACTGTAGACACCTACCCGACACCGCGGAGCCCAGGACCTACACGGGGGATACAAAAGCCTTCTTTTCTCAATACATTGTCGAGGCTGGACATCCAGTCTCCTCGCAGCTGCTCTTTCTCGAAGGTGTTGATGGGAGGGAGAATCCTTTCTGAGTCATTTGTGGGACAGCCTGTGTCCAGGGACAGCTGGAGTGTCGGGTGCTCACCTTTGCGGAAACTTGAAAGGTGAGAGTCACTGGGGTCGATGTACACCCGTGGGTAGATCACAAAGCCACAGCGGGTGGAGAGAGAGGGGGAGGGAGGAACTGGATGGGAAGTAAGCAGGCAAATCTCATGCACTGTCACAGAAGACTGCGCATGCGTGCTTTTTCTCGTGCCGTCACGCAAATTCTCACGAGACAAGATGTCGACTGGTGATGTCACTCTCCTTACAGAACTGCTAGACTGTTAGAGGCCCTTAGCAACATCTTCCAGTCGTGGCGGCATTACCCACAATTTTTTTAAAGAAGAAAACTTTTTTTGGGTGGGAAGGCGTGTTGAACCAGGTCAGGTCAGGTCAGGTCAATCCCATGCCCGGTCCGGGCGTAGGGGGGACCGTCTGGCAGCAGCAACAGACAGAATTTTCCACCCGGTCCTGTCTTGAGCAGATGAGAGCAGTCTGGCATCTCGCGGTCCATTCTTTGATGTTGGTGACCCAGCTTTTCCTTGGACGACCACGACGACGGCTCCTTCGAGGGTTCCTTGTAGGATCGTCTTGGACAGGGTTTGTGGCGGTGACGTGACCGAACCAGGCGAGCTTGCGCCGCTTCACTGTTGCCAGAAGGGGCTCATGTGGGCCCACGAGAGAGGTTACGGTGTTGAACCAGACTATCTTACAAATGAGTTTGCTGAGTTGCTGGCCGCCATATCAGAGGGGAACAAGTTATGGATTTATAACTGTCAGAACAAAGACAAACAAACATGCAGGTAATGCGAAATTCTCGGAGCAATATCTGAAAGAGTTTACAAACTTGGCGAAGTCACAAAGAATTCTGACACCTAAAGTGTGAGTAGAACCCATGGCTCACTATTTCCAAGTATGTCATGTGCTTCAGATATTCGAAACTCTGCTGCTGACCAGATACGTCCATCACTTCCTTAATCATGAAGAAAATAGTCTTCTAAACAGTCACATCTCTAACAATGAAAAAAGTCTTTCAGACTTCAAACTTTTGAAAAAGCAGATTTTTAAAGTTTTTAAAACTTTTAGGGAATACTCAAGGTCCTCTGATGCTATTGTTGTCTTTTTCTCTCTGGCGAAAACAAATATTCTCAAGGGAAAACCCTGAGCTTTCTCGCTCCATTATCTGGTCAAAGTGTTTCTTTTGTAAAACTTACCAAATAAATTAGCACTGTTTTTCTAATTCTGTTTGACCGGTGTCTTCTTTTAAGCATTCCTAAGAGACATTGCTTAAGTTGTTTTCCCGAGTTTTGATAAGATTTTTGGTTAAAAAAACTTTCAAAGAACGGAGCTATGCAGCAACTGCAAGTGCCAACAGGCGTGTCCGTTATACCTGCAGCTGCTTATAAGAAAGACTAGGATAAACAGGAACAAAACTCACATGTTTTATGTATAGTTTATCAATGTTTTGATATAAATAGGCTGACGGGAATACATCAGAAATATATCGGGTACGAGTGGTTTGTTGATAGCAGGCTGCAAAAGAAGAGTAGAATGAAATTAGTCAATAAAACTAGATTGTTATGATGTTGTTTACTATTATATATATAATTGGTTATTAACAAGAAGAAAGCATGACACTTTTACAATGGCAAAAAAGAATAGGACTCACAAACACACACGCGCGCGCACAAGAATAGTCAATCACATCATCGTGTAAGATTAAATCAACGACGAACTTTAATTAATATCAATTAATTAAACATGAGATAACATGGACACAATCCCCCGCGGTTTCACACCAGCATGCCAACAGAACAACTGAGAGGGAGAGGCCATTACAATAATAATAAAGAGTGGCAGGTGGGAAGAGTCTGAGGACAACAGTCTGTCGGCTGGGAGGCGAGCCCCATGGGTGATGTGTGGAGAAAAAACATTTTTGTTTCTAGTGTGAGTCATGAGATGATCTGTGACGACTACACGCCGGTGTCACCTGTGAAGAACACCTGAGGTACCTGATGACTGCAGGCCTAACGACTGAACCGTCCCCAGTCTGAGCCTGACAACCAGCGAATCTCAGGGGAGGACTGGGGTTTGAGTGACTGTACAAGAGAGAGAGAGGGAGGGTAGGGAGTCAGCTAACCCTACAAGAGAGAGAGACCATCTACCTATACGAGAAAGATGTATATAACATGAGATAACTTCCTATACGCACTTTTGACAGAATCATTGATAAATTTATCGGACTAGGCCCCCCGGTGTCATGTTACACTACCTATATCAGAAGAAATGTGAAACGTAAGATATGGGAGATAATTTTGTTTTTTCTAAGTAGTCTACCCTGCCGGCAGCTGACGTCGGCGCCTACTAGCGGAGTTGATGGCGAGGTCATCACACGCCAGGATGCCCAATCTGCTTCCGGTAGATGGCAACCAATGCTGAGGTAAATGACCTGTAGCGCCCTCTATACCCTCACACAGTCCTACCCAGCACGGGGCGGTCAAAGTAGAGATACCCGGATAAAATAAACATGGTGAAATCTGTATCTTACCCTTGTGTACGTTTATTATGCAAAGAAGAAAAGTTTCAATCTGTCTTTGATTTATTTCATCGTCCTAAATTTCAGTTTTACAATGTTTAGCTGCCAACCAATTTGACTTTGGTGGTGAAGCCGCTGTGGTGGTAGTGGGGATGCGATGGGGTTGGCCAGGGGTGTACTTCCATTTCTGTTCCAAAATTCTAGAATATCGCGCCTGCGTCCCTTCAAATCTCATTAAAACTTTAGATGAAGCCAACGTGCCTGCACCCGACCACAGAGGATCAAACGGGAGGTAGGAGAGATGATATATTTTTCTCGGATTCAGAAACTAATCCTGCACAGTCGGGGTGAGACGTACCCGACCTGATATGCCGCTTTTCGGGTTTCTAAGACGAATGAATGGCGCTGAGTGTGAGGGAAGTAGAGTTAGTTACCACGTGACCTACCCTACACGTGCTGGTGGCCGTGTTTGTTTTGCGAGGGTAGATTGCGGACCTACCTTTTCTCGCCGGCAGATGGCTAACGTCAAAGCTACTCTCGAGGTAAACACAGCTTCTCTCGTCTCCCGGAGGACAGCATCTCCAGGGTGGGGGAGGGTGTGGGATGGATGTAGTGGGTCCGATGAGAAAGACGGGTGTTGACACTGATGATTGCTGTACCCTGTGCTGCCACACGAGTGTCAGAGGTCTGCAACTCTTGTGTCCAACATTGGATCCCATCAACAAGCGAATTTTCTTTGTCTCTTGTGCTTTAAGGGATGGGCGGATAACAAACAACTTTGAGAGAGAAAGGAAGGGGAAAAGGATGGGTGATAAAAAAGAGAAAAAATGTACGAGACAGTACTGATGGTGTGTGAAGCACATAATCATCAAAGCAATGACTCTCTTCTCATCTGGAAGTCTTCGAGCTAAAGTCTTTGGGGTGGGAAATCGACTTTCGGGAGGAGGGAGCTCGAATGTGGGAACAGGGAACATGACACGGATTGTTGGGTTAAGTATAGGACCTTAAACAGAGCAAACAAAGGACATGACAAGTGTTGTCAGACAGTTGGCAGCACCCCGAGGGCGGGGCCAGTGCCTGTGAAGTGGCTGACAGCGGTGACAGTCGCAGTCCACGTGTTAATCTCGCGGCGACAGTTTTGTAATGATTCACGCCTCTTGCTTCGAGCTTACCTGCGCGGCATCAACTCTCTCATTCTCACCTGTGAAAGAACAACCTCGCAGTGCATTGTCAGCTGAATGGAGTCTGGGGACCAACTTTTAATAAACAAAGGATCGGCTTCCCGCTGGTCGCTAGTCTCCGAGAGATTTACTTGAGGTCCGCGGTTACAGTCGTGAATACCTGCACGAAGATCTCCCCAGGGGCGCCTCAGCCGCCGTGACAGCCCCGGATGTAGGAAGATTACAAGGAAATGACCCCCTACCCCCACTAGACAAGCGGGGTGGGACGGTGTTACAGGCTTGTGAATGGCTCCAAATGGAATATCAGTGACAGTGAGGTGGAGGATGAGGTCAAACGCTGGTGACCCCGCCGTGGAGAGGCCAAGGGACATAGCCGACCGATGACGAATGAGCGCAAATCAGTTGAAACCTGACCTCTGTCGGAGTTTTCGGAAAATCCGTTGTTCCGGGTGTAGACCAGTCGAGCGGCGCCATTGTAAGTCATCTCACTGCAAATTACGAGGACTTCAAAAGAAGTAGAGGAACCACGGAATATGATCTCTCAGCTCTGCAGGTGTGTCACCAACATGACCACACTCTCACCTGGTCTTCTAACTTCAAGGATATCGCCAATGTTATCATACTCTCAAATATTCTATCAGCTCTCAAAGACTAATCATAACATTGCCATCAATAGTCTTCCCAGCAAAACAGGTTCTAGGCATTGCCCTTAACTTTTATCTTCATTGAGAATAAATAAAATTGCTCTACCGTGACTGGCAATGATGTCTCTGGTCATCGTCCTCAGCAACAAGGCAACAGGCGACCTTCTTCACCAAGCGCACTAAACCCTTGTTTACTGAGTCCCCTCCTTCTCTATCCTCCATCCACCCGTTGACTGTTTAACAGTGAAATTAATTGTGGTGTCTATAGCTTGAGTACAAACTCTTGTAACTGTTCAGTCTTTGCCTGTAGACGCAGAGAAGCATGTTTGTCACTCGTAAACTCGTTAATCACACGGTAGTGCCCGGATGACGAGACACGTTTGTTTTCCTGTAGTCAGACCCTGGTATTGTACGCACAGCAGCCATCATGCAGTAGAAGTAATTTAAAAAATCTTATTCTGTGATCTGAACAATTGTCATGACAAAATTTATGTCAAAGGTGAAAGGGTTTCTATGTTCTCAAAATATCATTATCTGAAAATGTAATCCGAATTATATCAACTAAATAGCAGCAGCATTGACTTGCTTTGTTAGCCAGATAAACAAATAAACAACAGTTATAATAACATAATTTATTTTTCTATTTATTTTTTATTTTTTTATTTACTCAGTTATAATAACATAATTTATTGTATAGTAATGTAGTGGCAAATATCCCCATCTCTCGTTTCTGCACACCCGATAAAAACCAGAGCGAATATCGATGAACAAGTTTAGAATCGGACGAGGTAAAGAACTGGGCTGACATCTGACCTCGCACCTGACCTTGTGACCCGAAAGGCGCCTCCAGGTGTCACTTTGATCAGGCGGCGAGGTGACTCATGCGCGAAACCCCCTCCCTCACGCCCCCCAAATAATGTACATGTATATATAAAACAGCAAGGCGGGTAGGGGAGGGGTAGGATTGCAAGCACGCACTAATTTATGAGAAATCTGTGGTCCACTGTTTTATGGGGCCAGGACCTGTATCCTCCTGAAGTGCTATCCCAGCAAACCCTGGGAAGGTTTACCTCAGAGCTCAGAGACCTCTTCTTTATGGCTGGTTCTCAGTTTTCTAGTTCAGTACCTGTACAGAATGTCAACACGACTCAGTGAAGTAGTGGATGTCGCAGTTTCTACAAGTTAAAACAATTTAAAATTGTTGCACTCTTTGCTGTCATTTATAAAAGATGGTGAAGATGTTCCTCCAAGGCTGGCTCGGGCGCTCTCTCTCTCTCACACACAGAGTAGACCTCAAAAAGACATGAAAGAAATTCTGAACTTGCTTTTTAGTTTTCAAAAAAGAAATAAAGGTCTTTAAAATCAAGAAGGAATTTTGTTTTGTTTTTGCTTTGGCCAATCGCTGTTTCACTAAAATATTGAAATACGATTTTAGAATTTACTGCGGGAAAACTTGAGTAACTAGATGACAATAACTACTAAACAAGAAATGCAACTATTAATCAGAGAAGAGTATAAGCCCCTTAAACTAAGAGTTTTTGAGATTCTTCTTGTGCGTTTACGAAGCTCACTCATTAAGGACAGAATATTGCCAGCAGACAGGTCCAGTATTATCACCAATGTCAAGAAAAGATAATATGTCTGTGGTCGCTTTAATGAAAGTAGTTTCAGTACTGTGAAAAAGTCAAACTAGTGACTGAGCTTGCGGGGTGAGCTGGTGCTCTTGTGAGTCGCCCAGAGCTGTGACAAAACTACTTTCTTTGTTCGAAAAGACAAGTTGGAAACTGGGAAAATATTTTATAATTATAGAATTAATTGTATAGTATAGAATGGATTTTACAATGTAGTATAGTTATCTAATGTATTTTATAACTTTTCAAAACGAATTGTATAGCTACAGAGAGAAAAATATAAAATCTCCCCCCTTGGTGCCCCTTTACTTCTGTCCACCGGTCTGTCTTTCCAGTTCATCCTTCATCCAGTCCACGCAAAAACCTCTTTTTCGTTAACTCCAGGCCCTGACCGCTAGGTGTTGCCAATCTCAAACTGGACTTGACAGGGAAGATTAACAACAAAACACTTCCCTAGAGACCAGGAACCAGACCCCTTCTCTCTTCTATAACCTGGAGAGAAAATGAGAGGATTGGATGCACGAGCGATACTCGGCCCTCGTCCTTTGTAGTCCACAGTGACCTTTCATTATCCTCCCTGTGGGTCGCCGCGACGTTTGGACCCTCGGTGATGGAGGCGGAAATAGTTGGCCTGTGAGCCATCGAGATGCTATTTCCCTCCCCCGCCCCCGAGTCTTCACGCACTGATGACCAGCGACACGAGGCGAAACACCGCGACTTGCACACCTGTTATCAGGCCAAAGGGCAAAGTGCACAAAGGGCGCGTGGCTTCAGTCGCCCAATATGGTGTGCACACCCCAAAAAAACAAAGTTATTGTTGAAAGATTTGGATTAAAAACAAACTTCATGGCCTGCGGTCTGTCATCCATCGTTTGTGTCAACCCACATTTTTTTGTAACAAAGGCTTACTCGACTTTTATTTCTAGGCCATTGCTAGTCATTCATACCTGGACGCCCAGATTGCACGATTACGGGGAAGATGCTGCAGGCTGAGACACTTGTATGAAATATTCATCTACACGTCCCTGTGTGGACTCTACCCTCGTATTTCCGGAGGTCGCACGCACGTAGCCGCCCCGTAGTGTTGACAGGTCTCGGCTGTCACGTGTCTGTTAGCTCACCTTCACCGTCACACCTGTCCGCTGGCATCCTCACCTTCCTATCTCCCAGCCCACCATCTCTACACTGACTCTAGTCCCTTCTACACTCCAACATTTATTGTCTTGCCTGGGGTTCAAATGATTTCACATGCTTTACTCGGCCGGACGTTTCCCCCACTCATGATCTATTCCGACATTTGTTGTCCTGAGTATCTTTATCTTGGAGTACCTGTCCTAGATTATTCTCTTCCTACTGTTGTCTTCCTGGGTGTCTTTATCTTCTTACAACACCTGTCCTAGATTGTCCCGCTGGAACACTGTTGTCTCTCTGAGTGTCTCTAACATCTTGTGGACCTGCCCTAGATTATAATGTTTCATCATTGTTGTCTCTCTCTTGTTCCTTATGTCACCTGTCTGAGATTATCTGCTAGCCCACCATCGTTGTTTCTCTTTGCTTGTTATCGTCTGTCACTTGTGTTAGGTTATCCTCTATTCCAACATTGTTGTCTGTGAGGGTCTTCTTGGTGTAGACTGTTTCTTCTCCACCTCCTTGAATTTATACGATTATTTGTTTCTCTCTTCCTCTTGTCCTCTCTCAGTTTCTCGTCCTCTTTACACAGTTCTTCATATTTTGACTCAGTTTCATCCATAACGGAGTCTCCATTAAAGTACCTTCCCCTTTCCCATGTAAAGCGACTATCTGAGGAGAGAAAAATGTTTTCATTCCTTCTGTGTGGACCTGAGTGGCTCGGTGGGCAACTGAAGAGTGGGGTGCGAATGTGAAGGTTGGAGGCGGCTGGGGGCAGTTCATTGCCCCGTCTCTATCCTCACCACGACCTCTTTGGGATGTGACCTGAAATGACCCCTATCTTAATAATATATTATGTGCAAACTTCACCTCCCTCCTGTTCGCAGGCCTCACACTTTTTCTTTCATGTTCCTCGCCAACGTGTGAATTGTCAGAGGGGGCGTACAGTCTCCTCCCCTTTCATGTCGCGAGATTTCCCAAACACGACCTCCTTACCCTCCTTCGTCTGCCTGTCAGGTCGGACTTTCTTATAATTCCACAACCCCTCTCTCTGTTTTTCTCTTTTTGTGTTTGTGTTTTGTTCTCCCTATTCCTTCGCTGTCTCTCTCTCCAGTGGTATTGCCAACTCTTTCTCTGTTTGTTTGTCTGTTTTTTCTCTCTCTCTCTGAATTGTTCGCGTTCTTTATAACCACCTCATTGTGTGAACAAAGAGTATAACATTCTAGACACCAGTTCCGTGTCTTTTCTTTCAGTTTTATTGTTGCAAGCATAGCTTTTCTTCCCTTTTTATTTCTTTTGTCTCTCAAGCCAAGCATTATTTTGTGGTTCTTGCCCGCTGCTACTCCACAATAGTATTCTATTTCTTCGAGGAAAATAAAACCAGATTACAGAATTCCCGAGCCTTTATCACTCTGCAAGATTGCATACTGTAACTCTTCCCAAGAATGCAAATGGCCGGCAAGTCTGTGCAGATTACCCGGATGTGAGGCCCTCTTCTACGTGGAAATTTATAATGGTTCTTCGCTGTTTATTCGCCCAGAAATTTGTGAAGTCCTGAGTTTTTGTCTGCTGCTGACACCGGTGAACAGGCTTCACATCCTGCATCCTAACCCTCAACCACAGACGCAGCTGCTGTGCTCCATCGCCTCGATGACGTCACTTCCAGGTCACTCTGGAGCAGTTCTGTAGAGTGGTCTCCCTTCATCTAGCCTGTTGAACGATTCTAACTCGAGCTTGTTGCACAAGAGTGCCTCGCATAAACAAGTGGTTGGAAGAAACTACTACAGCAGACCTCAATGGGCTGATTTAAATTCCGCATTCCTTGCACTTGAAGCTCGGCAGACAAGCGGTGAAGAAAAACATTTGAAGTGTCACTAAAAATAAATGTCAACACTACAAACTCTTTTTTTGACTTCTATTTATGACCACAGATATTTATGATAAAAGAAGGGGAAGGATGAATAGTATGAAATAACAAGTAATACACATTGTAACATAGTTTATATTTATACATATACTTTAAAACAGTTATCATATTTAATAATAATAATAATAATAATAAAGTTAACTTATACCGCCATATCTCGGCCTTATGGACAAGCTCTTGGTGGTTAAAAAAAAAAAAAACACGTACACAAACACGCGGACGCACTCGACATAACACAATAATTGTTGTCTATCGACTGCCACATGGAAGAAAGTCTATGTGGCCAGACTTTGTCTGAAGTTGAATATGTTTTTGGAATCTGCTTTTTACCTCTTGTCTCTACATTTCTTGTTCATTTTTGTGATTTCTGTCTGTTCACCCTTTTTTGTTTTAGCCGTCTGCTTTGAGGGTGATGGCGATGTCAGCAGGTGACCGATGATGTCGGTTGATGACGTAAGTTCGTGTGAAGGAACGAAAAGCCTGGGCTACCTGTACCCGCCTCCTTCGTCAGGTAAGTATGATGCTTTGAAGTGGAGTGTGGAGATGGAGGGCACACACACACACACACAAAACCGCAGACATCCGCTTCCTGTAAACAGGAAGAATGCTAAGGTTCTCTCAATCAACTAAAGTGAGAACATGTGACGTTCGCCAGATCGTCTCTCTCCCTGTAAGGACCACACACGCACGCATGTACAGTGCACCTACAACCGCCACCATCACTCAGTCTTATAGACTGACCGGAAGTAGTCAATGTGTGAGAGCGAGTCTTTCTTCTTTTGCTGGATATACTGGGAAAGTGCAGGACATCTTGCATGGCAAAGGTGTCTATGTAATGGAAGTTCCATTGCTCTAAACAAAGAAGGAAAAAAAATCGTTCGTCGGGCAATAACCTCGGCCAGCAGAAAAATCCCAGTTGTCTCTGAGACGGATGGAGGTATGTATATACCCGACATTGAAGGCCATGTACCTAACTTGCGAGCTTCCTATAGCTTGTTTCTCCTCCGTCTCCAAGACACGCCCCACCCGATCACGATTCTGCAATATGTTACAGCTTGGGGTACATTCAGACAGATTTAATGAACTAGAAAACAAGTGACAGACAGAGACAAGATGTCAACTTACAGTGCGGTATTCTACTTGTAAAATGAAGTTTTTGAAATCTTTTCCCTTGAAAATCTCGTCTTATCAAAGGCCTTGCAAATTCCTCTTCAACCAGGGTAGAGCAGCTTGTGGTGAACGGGTGGCAGGTGGCGAAAGTTTCAGCGAAGTTTCATTTCAGTCTGAAGAGAGAACCGCTCAGTTCACCCGACTGTTGATGCGGGGATGTTTAAAGGCCTAGTTGGATCGTTTTCGTATAATAATAATAATTACCCAATTATTGGGTAATGATCAGTGCAAGATACTGATTCCCAAAATGTAAGAGATGACTACTCTGCCCATTTCCATCCTCGAGATACTTACCTCTAATATCCTCATGTGCAGAACAAGGTTTACAGCAGAGACCTCAGACTTGTATACAGTATAGGGATAAATTTAAATTGTTACAACTACAGCTAAATGGCAGATTTATTGGACTAGACTTTAAAGGAATGTTAAAACTGAACAAACCTGAGGTCACGAGTTTGACCTCATTCTGTATGTGTATCTCGAGAACGAAAGAAGATTGCTCCCCGCTAAACATTCTCTTTCACCGAGCATTAATCAGTCATTGAAAAAAAAAAAAAAACCTGCATCCCACTAGAGCTTTAAGGAATTCTGGAACGAGGAACTTTTCTTTCAACATCCCAAACCGTTCTTGAGGCTGTAAAGTGGGAGGCCGGTTATGCAAGGAATTCTGGCCAAGATCAATTACTCCAGCCTCTGATTAACGATCGACACCTGCTTATCCCTCCTGTTCTTCCACAAGCGGTGCACCGAACCAAAGAGGTGTTTTGAGAGGTTGATTTATCTCCTACATGCGCCTGCAGGCCGCTTCTACAGGTATTTGAATGACATCAACGGCTCTCACCTGTGGAGGGAGGTCAGGAGGTGGTTGGCATGGCGATTGGCGGTGCAGCTGGTCATCACTCACCTTTCCAAGGTATCTGAAGCTGGAGGCACGCAACTGTCGCTTTATGAATGAACATAGGTGCAAAACGGTTTCGCTGTACTTTGGCCAGAAACAAGGTGTGTTCTTTGCTTTTGTCAAGGTTCGTTTCCAGATAACCTCCAGGCGTGTTTATCATGTGTAGAAACCGCAGAGCAACAACAGCAACAGGACAGCAACCCACCTTGGTCTTACCTCTACTGATACACCTGATACTGTCGGGAACATTTTCACGCGATGGGCTTTTTTTTTTAATATGTGATCACCATAAATCGAGGTTTCAGTAAAACGCAGATTCCTCAGTTTATAGCAGTCTGAGTGACTGAGAAGAAGCATTTAGTGTGTAGAAATAATTTACCTGTACAAAGGTTTTTATTATTGTTTGCAAATTTAATTATTGTCGTGTCGTTTGGATATTGTTTAATTTAAGAATATCTTCGTGGTACACACACATGTTGTTCGTTCAAAGATGGCGATCTGCTTTGTTAGAAAGGAAGGACTGGAGAAGCTGACTGGGAGAAATATGCCAGCGCCTGATGTCATAACACTTGTCTAAAGACAGGAGCTTACTTCGTGAACATCTACAGCCTGAATCAACTGAAACAGCTTTACTTGTTGACAAAACCAACACTTGGGAGGCGTGTTAGGCAAATCCCTAACTTCCATGACACAGGGAGCACGTGGACACCAGTGGGTACGGCCAGTCCACGTCCACCTTCATGCAAGACGAGACTATGTCCACAGGCGCTCGTCCACAGACCCTTGTGTCAGGCCTGTCCTGCCGATCTGACATCACTTCAATAATTGCGGGTACTTTGCCGGGGATTCCAATACAAACATTTCAACCCTTTCCGCCAGAGAAGAGACTTTTCTGGATTAGAAAAAAATGTTAAGTGCTACTTACCTCCCTTGTCCCCGAGGCACACACACTACACACACACGTACACACACGCACGCCCTACTATTAGAGAACAACACACAACAGCAACAACAATAACTAATAATAGTAAAAGCAATAAGGTTTTTCATATTGCTGTTTGCTGTACATACTTTATACTTTACTGTTGCTACTGGCGCTTTACAAGTGTAAACCAAAATTTACAGAGCTTGCATGCAAGAAGGCCAAGAAAATATTAGAATACTAACATTTATCGACTGCGGTAAAAAGATAGTGAAAAACATCCAAAAAAAATACACGTGACAACTGAGTTACAAATAATCCCCACCTCATCTCTTTGAAAAATGTGAGACGGTAGAGATGATACACTTTTAAACTTGAAATGTTTTTAAGTGTCTCCCAGGCAACAACATTTCTCAGATTGGTGGACATCGCATTCCAGAAGCTCCCTCTCTCTTTCTATCTTTCTGTCTATCTTTCTATCGTCTCATCTTTCTATTTCTTTCTGTATCTCCCACCCACTCCCAGCCACATAGAGGTTCTCGACTTTTTCTTCTTTATCCGTTTTTGGCTCGAGCGAAACCTTTTAAACGGAGCAGGCCACACTCACCGCAGTATCGCAGAATTTCAGAACAAACAGACTTTCCAAACAAGCAAGGGACTCGAAGAAACAAGAACTGCATCAAGAAAAATAGACGCTGCTGGGAGGTCGCACCTCAGACTCGTCAAAGAAGACATCATTGACGCTCGTCGTCAGCGGCTGCAAGTTAATGAAAGGCTGGCACCCTGAGCTGGAGATGTTAGAAACAAAATACAGAGACCCCAGAGTGAACCTGAAAGTCTTGCTTTCAGGTTGTTCCCGAAAAAAAAAAAACAAGAAGCCATCATTTGACAGGTTGGAGAGACAATGATCGGCGCCATGAAGTCGTAGGTCAGAATCTTTATTTTTTCTTTCCATGCTCGATACTAGATGTGTGTGTGAGTGTGTGTGTTTGGGCAATATTGCTCATGTTCATCATGGTAACAAGAGGTTACTAGTGATACACTCTGTGCAGAGCGGATGTCACCTGCCCAAGTCTTGAGCCAACCAGACGATGAGGCTGGGACTACGATGGTGGAGGTCTCCTCCCAATCTTTGGCGGGAAGTGAACGATACCCTTCCCCTCCCCAAAAAGTAGTCCAGCTGTAACATCTTAATCCGGTTTTGATTATTGAGTGTAGTCACCTTCTGATTCCCCACCTCCCTCATCTTGTAGGTGGAGGGAGAGGACCCCTCAAAAAGCTTCTTTGATCGAATGTCATCAAGCAGTCATACGGGTAGCCATCCAGGTGGAGTTCTCACCCCATTCTTTAGAGGACAAAATACTCACACACTAAAAATGCTTTCATACACCAAAATTCTCCTCTTTTCTGGAGACCGAAATGAAAAAGGAAAAGGCGGGCCATTAGATGTCGTCGTGGGTGGTTCAAAGCCAGTCGGGTTCAAAGCTTGCACCGAACTAGTGAGAAACGACCAGTCCCGGCATGCCCAGCGCGGCGAAGGGTAGGATGTCGTTGCATCGCCCCTGGTGTTGTAGGTTTACATGGTAAATAAGAAGCTGGAAGTTTACCTACTGCCTGCAAGGTTTATGTACTGTTTACAAGGTCCACACCGAGCTGTAAGATAAACAAGACGCTGGAAGTTTAGTTTGTCTGAAAGGTTTATGTATTGTTTACGAGGTCAACACCGACCTGTGAGTATGACTGCGATGAAGATCAACAGTAGGGTACGGTTTGTGTGTTTTCCTGTTCGTCTGCCACCAGCACTCAACCTGCATCTTCAACTGTATAGGAAGAGTGAAGTACCTCCAAGACCTTGAACCCCGAGTCGAGTGTGCTCAAGAAGATGTCGGAAGGAAGTCGGGGGAAGGGTTGGTGGAGAGAGAGACTAGAAATACGACTCTAGTTGATTAGACTATCGCAAAGGAGTCATATAACGATGACATTATTGTTGACAGAAATGTGAATTAATTAATTAGAATTTTTAATAATTTATCTTGAAAGAAAAGACTAAAGTAGATGCACGAACACCGACATAGAGACGAGAAGATTATAAGGGTACCGAGAAAGGTTTACAAAAGCAAACCTGCTTACTAAGCATGGAGTGTAGGAAGGAATATTTTTCAATGACACAAGTGGCTGTTCAGCCAGCACGTGTGGCATTTCTAGACTGGAAGTGAGTGCCAGACAGGTCAAGAGCCTGCACGCCGCTGGGAGTAGTGGTGGAGGAACAACACCATTGAAGCTCATTCCACCCCTACCCACCCGACGAACGCTCTGTGAGGACGGTGCGACCACTTAGACCTGTGAGTACATCCCGACAAGCAGCTAATTAAGCTTGTTAGCGGACATGGTCGTAGGCATTGTGGCAACAACCCTGCTCTTCGTAAGTACACCACTTCAAACCTTATAGGTATCTGTGAAAGTTCTATCTCTCTACCCCTACCCTAGCCTGTCTCTGCCCACACCATGACAGGTCTGTAAGAATTTAAATACAGATTTTAAATACAGCTTTAAGATAACTAATTTACAGTTGTTTTCATTCCTTGGCTGTTTAGTATTCCGCTAATTGGAGCTCACGTTTGTAAAGAACGTGCAAGATTCGTGAGTCTGTGTCAAAAGGATTAGAAGTGGATTGTCTTTCTTGGTGAGGACCAGAGTTGTCGTTCGTGGCGTCAAGTCAGGCAGGTTGAAAGGCAGCCCTACCTGTCCTTTGTATGCCATTGTCCAGGTGGGCTGTGGGCGCTAGAGCGGTACCGGGGTGTCTGCCCACACATTCAGTCAGCCGCCGCCACCCGGCACAACTACAAACGATCAGAGCGAACGTCATAATCGCTTGATCAAAGGGCTAGCACCCGACCAGATCCCACGAGGGATGTTAAAGGAGGGTGGTGGGAGGAGGAAGGAGGAGAGGGGTCACGTGTTACAGGTGTTTATTATCGCCAACGATCATCTTTGGAAGGCCACCACCGGCCTCGACACAAAGACCGAGGGTGACTTTGACGTGGCCGGCAATGATTCCGGGTGGCGTACGGGCCACCGCTGCCTGCTTTCAAGCGGCTTTTATGTGCCGTGTGTCCGGTGTACTCGGATGACTTTTCGGGGTGGGGGAGCGGCCAGTTTGTCGCCAAAGTGTTGGATCGCGATAAGGTATGTTGTTGATTCAGTTGTTCCGCATGTCAAAATTCTTGGCCTGGGGGTCCTTGGGGCGAAAGTACCTGGTGACATGGATGGCCTGCGGGTTCGTCGTGTTTGACATTCTCTTGACGGGTACCAACACCCAGCTTTAGCCAGTGTCCAGTCGTTGCTGATCTTTCCTAGCAACAGCGGTTTTTCGAGAGAGATAGAGGGAGAGAGAGATAGGCAATTGGTGGGGTAGTGTCGGGGTGGCATGATTACATCTCTCACTAATTCACAACTCGACATCGGTATACCGGCTTCACCACATACACACCCTATACCTATACATTCCTCCACACACACACACAGTCCTTCATACCAATATATCCCTCGACACAAATATACATCCCTTCACATTAATACACCCTCCATGCTAATACATCCCTTCACTACACCCGTCTACACCAATACATCCACAACAATAAAACACACACAGGTTTGCTGCGCTCTGCGGGAGGCGAGACGAAGAGCAAGGGAGGAAACGAACAACGACAACATCGAGAGGTTGAGCGATGATGTCAAGATGGAGAAATGTCAACTCAATCTTTTTCGTCACAAGATCGTGGGGTTCAGATTCCGGTCACACCGAGGCACAGGTACTCAAGTCCTGGATGCGGCACCTGTCGTCCTGCAAGGCCCAACCGCTCCTCCCCTTCCTGCAGACTCCTGGGACCATCCCGCTCTTTGCCATCTTAGCCCCACAGCTTCAATAATTTAGTTCCATAATTATCAAAGTGTCGCCCAAGGAGGTTGGTCAAGAAGTCGTGTCCGGTACAACATCGGTGACATTCTGGCTCGTCATCAAAAAACTCATTAATGATCGTCAGATCGTCTCAGTGCGAAATCCCCAGAAGGTGGAAGCACTTTCCTATCGACAACAGCGGCCATGCACCTTCTCCCTCAGGTAGTAGTCTCTAGTGAAGAACCCTACACACAAAATTAAGATACGGGTGGATGTGGACGATGTGAAACAAGCTGCAGGTTTGGTCTTTGGGGTTGAAGGACCAGATATTTAAAACTCATTAAAAGCCGTTCTGAGCAAATTGAGAATGTTACGAACTGAAGTGTGCTTCGGTCTCGTTCCTTGATCAGAGAGATGTCAGCTAAGTCCTCGTGATAATTAATGATAGAAGATACAATCAGTGTAATTAGACTAATTAAGGAGCGCAAATTTGCGAGCAACAGGATAGTCCTTGCCTTTCATGAGCACGACTGAAAATGTCAGAAGGAAATTCTGCTGGTTTTTTTATTTTTTAACCGTTCTTGTAGCGGAGTAGACTGTTCAGCGCTCGAGCAAGAAAATTCTTATGATCTACAAACTAATTGCCGGCTGTGATGTCACAGGCCCACATAAAAGCAAAGTGGAGTCTGGTATGAGTGCCAGAATCTGTAGACCTCTTACAAAAGGTTGGCCCCGGATTTTCTGGCAAGCCTCGTTGTGGAACGAAGAGACGGAAGTGCAAAACACACGCGACCACTGGAACTCATTTCCTGTAACAGCTTGTCACAGGAGGAGAACAGCCTAGAAGGGAGAAATAAAGTTGGGGCATAGTTTGGAAGCTGCTGTTCCTGATTGTGGGAAGGTAGTGGTGTGGTAGCGACGGTTGTGTGTGTGAGAATCTAGACACAGATGCTTCATACTACACATTGCATGTCCAGTCCCTCTTCAGTACTGAAACAATAAATAATAATAAAATTTCAATGCGAATGTGTCTTCATCGTTGGATGTGTGAACGCACATACACATGTATATCCATATGCAAATATACAGATACTCTCTTTAACACACACACATACACAAATATAAGTATGTCAAAAAGAAAAGAGGATTTTACTTTCGTTTTTGTTTGTTTAGTTTTTCTTTTTAGCATATAGAGCCCCCTACTGATTTCTTCTAACCTCACGTTGACCCTTCAGTGTTTGCCATGAACTGGGTCTCTTATCAACATTTACAACACCCTCTAGAGATGAAATGCATTTCTTTAATCTGTTTCACGGGAGATAACACAATAATGCGGGATAAATCCTCCACGACCGGTAACGTTAGCGAGAAGAAGGACACTGCTGCAGCCACGACAGTTAGTAGACACAGACATCGCTGACAGGTCTCAAGGTGTAGATAAATGTGTTGACTGCAACGACTTTATCTCTTACGGACGACTGGCAACACGCCCCGCCCCCAGCCCTCCCTCCCTCCAAGCTTTTTGTACTGCACGAAGACAGCCATGATGTAGATAGATTCGTCGCCTAATTCAATGAGGAGTGATATTTTTACCATTGTGATTTAATATTCAACCGAGAGGTGAATGTTGGGAGGGGAGCTATGGAGTGGTGAGTAAGCAAAATTTCCCCCCTACACATGCAAGCAGAAGCGGGCAGAGAGCCAGCAAATGTAGGTACCACCCTGGATTGGACGGGGTTGAACAAATGTCATGGCTGCTGTTTCCCTACAACAAAGTTTCAGCGTCCAGTCGTCATCGGCGTCCAAACGTCCAAACTGTCGCCGACAACAGACCACGAACACGTCAGCAGCCTCGTTTCAACCTCTGTCGTTGTATCACAGGGTCACATGACTTCTCACAATCCTCCTGTGTGCCAGCGCCGATTGCCCAACCTCCATCTGACCACGGACATGCGTAGATGGACTAATGACTGTCAGACCAACCTTAGCATCTTGTGAAGTTCGTTGTTAGTCTCGGCAAGCTTCAACCATGAATGTGACTAAACCGGAAGCTTTGTGCACACCAGCCTCGTTCTCGTAGTTAACGGGAAATAATCGTGTCCAAGCAGTCCTTTGATACAAGTTCGTCATCTGACTCTCCACGAGATCTTACACGGGGGTTAGGTCATCACCGGACTACCGGCTACATCCCCTGTAACTATGTGAGGTAGTAGCTAGATATTTTCATTTTGATCTGTACAGAGCATTGGATATCATGGTCTGAGATACCGGGGTATCATGGTCTATAAGAGATATACTAGGGTATCTTTGTCTTTAAGAAATATTGGGTATCTTGGTCTTCAGCGTGTCGTCTGGTACCGCAATGAAACTGAAATGTTTTGCCAGGGTACGGTTAGGTCCACCCAAAGTGAAAACTGGGAAGTTGCTGAAGTGCAGGGATAAAATAACATGCTCATGGCTTCAGGCAGTGGGAATGGAACCTCGCATGTCCTGATCTTATTTTTCCGCCCCCGAGAAAACGCCCCGAGTGGGCAGTAGTCAGCTCCGCACCTTCACCATCCTAGTCCCACACGTTTTATATTTCAAGGAGGTTTGACCTGGGCAAGTCCACACTTCATTGCTTGTCTCTCTGATTGGTTGTCTTCATGACTTGCGCAGTTTCGCAACTTTTGCACTTCCGCAAAGCAGGAATAAGCTGGTAAGTCAGAAAACGAGGCCAAAAGTCGTGTTTTCTTGACATATTTTTTTTTTTGCTGAAAAAGGGCATTGAATTTTTTTTTTTATTTTATTTTTAAAGAATTTTCCCGCCCACTCCATTCCCTGAGATGAATCTGTGCAAGCTGGGCGTCAAACAAAACAAGTAGGTCTTGCTGTAGACAAGTCCTCAACACCACAAACACGGGACCCGAGCCATCGTCGGTCGCAGCGCCTACAGCGGCTCGCGCGATAAGTCGGCCCTAAAGGTCAAGTGTCAGCGGTGACTAAAAGAGCTAACAGCAGCCGTTTGTCGTTTACGAGAGAAAAAAAGAAGGAAAGAAAGAAAAAAAGTGAACTCGGTCATTGTCAGCGTCGCGTCCTAGAGGTCGGCGGTTTATTTGTGCACGTAGGTCTGCTGTATCGCTGGCTTGCACACCCTGCGGAGGAGACGGGGAGGAGACGGGGAGGGAATGGTATCAGTGTTACATCCTTTACTGCAAAGATTGGACAGGCTGTGCAGCTGTTCTTCCCCCTCCCTGCTTCTTTTTTTATATTTATTTTGTAGTCTGAATGATTCATGCAGGTTTAATGTGGAAGTGGCGGGTGTCATTTGACAGAGAAACTGATTTCGTCTTCATCTCTTTCTCAATCCTCATCATACGCCCTGCAGGCATCAGAAAACTATTTATAGATAGTTTTTTTTTTAAATAAAAAAAAAATATTTGCGGATAGGGGTGATTGAGAAGGGTGCTTCTAATGTCACTGCCCTCGCTACAGTCTGTTACCATCTTCAAATTTGATGTTAGGCCTCTAATTTGTTTTCTCTCTTTTTTTGCAATATCCAACTTTATTTAAGAACAGAGGAGGCGACTATGTCCTTCAGGTTGCCCCATGAGAAAAGTTTTCCATTAAGTGGGTTCTTCATTAACAAATACATTGAGAGATAAATAAATAACAATGGCAGCAAACGACCAGAATTATTAAAACAAAATGTAGATAGATACACGCAGAGTTTAGTGGTAGACAAAAATAATGAAATCAAAATATTAAAAGAAAAATTAATGATATCAAAGGTCTTACGATTTAATTCAGTTTGCCGGTGGCAGGGAAATGTTTTTATTATTATTATTGCAATATAAAATGTTGCGACATAAAAAAAGACGAGAGGGGATAATTTGTGTACATTACCAAGCAAGGACATGCAAAATACATACAAAATCTTCCAATATGTAAGGATGCACTCATAATGTAAATGATATCCCCCGTCCTTAATAAATAAGTAAAGGTAGGTACAGAAACATTTATAAACGAATGCGATGACATTTGTGATGTCGATTGCGTGCCCTTTCGTAAACTGTTTTACTTTACAATCCCGATCTGTCATCGTCGCCTTCATTATTTTCTGATGTTAACAGCGCACGATGATTCATTTTATCTGAAGAATCGTCGTCGTTAAAACGAACATTTAGCAAGGGTCTAAAATCGTGACATGATGGCTAATAAGACAGTGGGGTACCGTAGTGACCCTCCATCCCACCCAACGACCTTTCCCCTCAAAAAAAAAAAAAAAAAAAAAAAAGAAAAAAAAAAGAGCCTGGAGGCTGTTTGTGGTGATCGCGGTCACACTTGATTGAAACAAGTTTTTTTTTTTTAAATTGAAAAATGTATTGCATCAGTACCAGTGGTGCTTTTCCCTTCAGGGCTGGACTGAGGGTGGGGTGGTGGTGGTGGTGGTGGTGGTGGTGGTGGTGGTGGTAGTGGTGGTGTGAGGTGGTGGTGGTGGTGGTGTGGTGCTGGTGGTGTGGTGGTAGTGGTAGGGGTTGTAGAGGGTAGGTCATTAGGCAACTGACAGCTTTACGAGACCCGACGCCTTGCTGTGTGTAGGGGTGGGTGGGTGGAAGAGGTGGACAGGGGGAGGAGGTTGAGGAGAATGTAGCCGTTGGCGTCTGACTAGCGCCGTGCTGACGTGCCACGACTGAGAACAACGTCGACCTTTGCGCACTGGACCGGCACGGTGCGCTGTAGTGAGTCTTTAGAAGTAGATGGTCCAGTAAACATTTGTGATCCAACAATGAAGTACCATTAGGACCAACCTACCAACCTACCTTACCTAGGAACCTATACTTAACTCGTTAAATAACAGTTTTAACACACACAAAAAGTGAAAGGAAGTAGCAAGGAGAATACAATCACAAATGAGGAGACATGACAGTGCGATCAGAGATCTGTACAAGCAATTAATTAGTCACAGACACACATATATATATATGCACAGGTACCATAAACCCATCTCAGGTGTGTCACGTGACCTTTCAACTTTGGTCAATATACTTTGTAGGCTGCATGAAGAACTGACTCATGAAGACTGAGATCGGAATTTGTCTCCTGATTTGCATAAATCGTCGTTGTCAAACTACTGGCTTCACAATTCCCTGAGTGAGAGAAGAGGGAAAACGAGGGAAGAAAAGACAGATATGGTCGGCGAGGAGTCAACTGAGTGCAGACGTCTTGGACACATCGCTGTAACGGTCGTCGCAGACGAATTTTTTGCTCTCTGCGTGTTCAGTGTACAAGTGTAGCATTTCCTCGTCGTCGTTAGAAGTGTCGTCACTTCCTGCGCTGCCTCCCAAGGGCAAGCACTCCCCCATACTCGCCTTGACAATGGGCTGCACAGGAACCGGAAGAGGGTATGAACGGGGTTTGGGGCAGGTGGGGGGATGAAGAAAGGGGACGCCAGTGGATTTTCTCTGACCTACTTTCTCTGACCTACTTCTAACATGCAAGTTGATTCAGAACATTGTCATGACCAGTGCTACAGTTACCGATGTCTCACACTCTCTCTCTCACACACACACACAAACCGTAATTACATACTGTCACATATCGTAACCCGCTGCACCACTTCTCTTGTCACGTGTCCACTGGAGTGACCTCTGTTGGATTAACCCTTTCAATGATGACGACTTCCCTTGACGATATAGAGTTTTAGTTAGCAGAGCACGAGACAAGCAACTTAGTTTAGAAGTGGTTCACTGGGCAACAGCTGGGTGGAAGGCGTGTAGAGGTGTCACGTGCAAAAGACCAAGCAGGCCCCATCCCGGGGTGGGATGATGGACAGCCCCAAATATTAACAATATTCTAACGGGTAGAGCTTGACCTACCCCGGATCCCCTGATGCATCAACTTCAACCCCGACGTCCGGAGCTCGGACCTGCAGGATGACAACGTTTGGTCTCATCCGGAATGTCGCCCTCATCGCGGCTCCAGTCATCGGCGACGTGTCGTCTGTTATCGGTCTGCAAGGTGGGCCAGGAGTTATCCACAGGTGGTGGAGAGGCAGGCTCGTGACATTATCATTGTTCCCAGTTGATTTATGTCTTTTGTTTTGTTTTCTCAACAGCCTGAAACACGGCGTGCGCAGGTGAGAGTGACTGGCACTAGAGGTATGTACATCAAAGGACCTTCGGAGGTTGACGGGGGAGGGATAAGTACGGGAAGAGGTCCGAAAAGGGGAAGGAGGGAAAGTAGATGATGGATTAATGTCTCCCTTTGTATTTAGACCAATGGTCCAACGTCGTCGGCTGTTCGTGCTTGACCCTGACACGTGCCGGGTTACAGGTGACACGTGTTCAATAACGCATGACACCTGTTCGGTCACACCTGACACACTCAACAGATGTCTGTATATTTGCGGCACTTTGGTTAAATTGGCTGTAATTATGTTTGATATTTGAACCTCGTTTGCCGGTAGGAACGTTGTTTGCTGTTCGTCAAAAGAGATGGTGTCCCCCTGGCTTACTAGCAGGAGCTATAGACATAAGTGGTTCATCGTGTCCAGGACGCGATTGTGGTGGATGCTTGACCCCTTTAACCGCATTTATGTCCCCTGATAAGGCACCATCAACATCGACCACGATGTCACACAGTTCCACGTCCATGTATTTGCTTATTTCTAACAGCTTGATGTATCGGTGACACGTGTTAGCTGTGAGATAATTGTACTCACGTGACACGTTTGCTTAGAGTGGCATGTTTGTGGAGACATGGCGAGTGTTTGTTAATGTGAGACTCAGTAAGCACACGGAGCGCTAGACCACAGCCAGCTACCCGTCCTGTACCCTCTCCCCACCCGTCTCTCCAGTCTGGCTCTTTGAACAGGACACGGGCAACTAACTCTTGTGACAGTGCTTACCTCCCTTTCACTGATTCCATTCACTCGCATCCCTTTCAAGTCGTCTCAAGGGTCCGGTTAGCGACGGTGCCGGCCTCGTTAGCTGAGATGAGGAGACGAATCAGTGCAGAGGTCAAAGTTGAGCGAGAAGATTCAAGTTCAGATCTCGGTGGTCTGATGTCTGATGTCGTGGCAACCTGAGCGGCGTGCGTTCGTCTCTTCTGTGCCGCGACGCGTGCCGGTGAAGAGCTACAACGAGTTTTATCAACGTCCTGATCCTGCTGACGAGGGTGAGGGCGTGGACAGGGCTGAGAACAGAGGTTCAAAAGGAAACATTTTTCATTTGGCCAGAGAGATGCCTCTGTCTGCAAAGCTCTTTCAAGCTTGTTTAACCCTGTGATCAAAGAAGTGAAGACCAAGAGGAGACGGAAGTGAAGAAAATAGGAATAGAAGAAAGAGATGAGATCTGAAGATATCATTCAACGACAGCTGAGTTTTAACGAGCATGTCCGTACTTCTGACCCTCTCGTCAAGTGCAGGCGAAACCTCCGGGCGTATCTAAACGCTGCGCATGCGCACGAAGCGAAACTTCACCATTGCAAAAGCAAGATCTGGTTTTTGATAAATAAACATCCGTAATGTTTTGTAAAAAAGCATGCGCAATACGCCCGGAGGTTTCGATTCGTTACACAGGCAGCTCTACTGGAAAAATTCACCAAGGAAATGTCCGTAAAAAGAAAGTGACGGATGAATGAGAATGGAGGGTAGGTGAAAAGGGCAGGTAATGAAAGAAACAACACAAAACCCAGCAAAATCCACAGCCTACTCATCACACACCTGTCTGTGAACTGGAAGGATAGTTTTCTAAGTCGGAACGCAGACAGTACCGCTACCCACCCATCCGTTAGTCGTGCCGTGTGTGCTGTTTTGAAGTGCCGACCGACAAACCGTTACTAAGTGCGCCGATGATCTCCCTTTGCTGTGAGTCACCGAGCACACGTAGGCCCACCCGGGCTTAGTGAGGCTCGGGGTGGACTGTCAAGCTGGTGGCGAGGTGATGCCTCGGTGTCCATAGTCAGCGCCCTCTGGAGAGCGGTTAGAATGTTTGGTGCCAATATTTGACGTTTGCTTTTTCTTCCGTCCTCGTGACTTGGTCGCGCTTGCAGAAAAAAAGTGATTGAGGGAGCGGATGGCGAGAGAATGTTTTAAGAAAATTTTCTAGAAGCCAAGAGTAAGAGTATGTTTATTACAATGTATGAATTAATTTTTCTACGTGACGTTACACGTGATGCCTACCACTGTCTCGGTGATCACCATTGATACACCCGCAGTAGCTACAATAGGAACAGTACTGGGGTATCCAGTAGACCTTCGTTGAACTGAGCTTCGATGACTCGGACGAGACCCTCTTTGATGTAAGTCGTAAAGAACAAGTCCTGTAAGAAGTGAACAAGTGAATGAAACCAAACAAGAATGCAGTGTGAAAGTGTGAATCTATAGAACGATATAAAGAGTGAGACAAACAACTTTTGAGGCGAGAGCAAATATCTGTTTGCACCTCGAACGTCAGGATGGATGAGCTGCATCAGTCTTAGTCGATGATGATAGAAGCAATGCTTAAATGCAACGGTTATTGGTAGATGTTGGTTTGCACCAAGCGGTAGGGTGTTGTTAAATATTTAATTGACAGATATGAAGGCAAAAATATTGTTAAAGGGAGAGCACTGTGTTGAATGGCAAGAACACGGATTGTCTCCCATTTACTTTTATCGTCATTCCGAAGTTTGCACCATGGTTTTCATGTTGGTGTGATCAATACATAAATCATACACACACAGTGTCAAGAAATACTGAAGTAGTGTAAAGTGCTCTATAATAATAATAATAATAATAATAATAATAATAATAATAATGATAAGAAGCATATAACGGCGATTCAATGCGCTTACTGAAGGTAAACACACAGAAATATAAGGTGTACATAAAATAAATAGTGTGCCCACAGAGACACCCAACATATATACGGAAAGGCAACAACGCAGCCTCAAGGGGGAAAACAGGCAAGACGTGATGTAAATAAAAGTTCAACACTATGTCTAAAGTTCTGGAACTTGTCTTTGACAGCGACGACGACGACGACGATGACGATGGCGATGACGAAAGCCTATGCTGAAGTATGGAAAAAAAAAGAAAAAATTCTTGAGGTGACCACAATACGTTGAGATTCATTTGTCATGAGTTGGGTACATGTTGGTGCGAGATTCACGCCCTTCCACCCTTTTCCCGATACAACTCTTGTGGTGCATTGTACCCAGGCTTCCATTTGTAGTTTGGTTAGCTAACACAGTGGGTGACCTCTGACACGGGTGACCTCTCGCTGAGGGTCAATACTTTAGACTCCGTGATGCTGATGACGCAAAAACTGATATTGCGAGTTTATGACGTCAGACAATTTCTTTACGTAAAAGTGTGTTTAAATGATCGTCACCAGCCGTCGCGCTCTCACCCTCCATGTTGATCTTGCTTCAACCTTCATTCTCCTCTAGTGGTGGTTCATTCATCACTGCCTGAAGGTCTTGCCATGAAGAAAAAGGAGATGGCTTCCCAGGCGGTTGATGGGAGCAACAGCGCTCTTCAGAGCGACGATAATCGGAGTTCTGAAATGTTAAATGAGGAAGAGAATGCGCAGTTGAGCAGGAATATGCCGAGGCAAAGCAGCAGAATGTCCGCTCTGGATGTCAACATTCCCGTGACGTTGACATGGAAGGACCTGGAAATATTCGTCAAGGAACCTAACACGGAAAGTTATCTGTCCCGCTGCTGCGTGAAGAAAGCCGACAAGACAGAAAAGAAACCACAATCCGATGTCGGCAACGTCAACGAACAGCCTAGGGAAGAGCCTGCTTACTCGAGCGGAAAAACTCCATTTCCTCGCCCCACTAACGAGACAGGTAGCATCAACTCGGAGGACGCGCCCCAAACAGGGAACAGAACGCAGAACAGTCTCTCGCCGCAGAACAGCGCACAGAAGATGGCGCCGGCATCAGACTGGGCATCTGCACATGGAGGCCGAGGTTGGAAGAGTTCGGCCGTCGAGCCCGGTGACGTGACGAACAGCAACATCGCGGACTCCGCCAACAGGTGCCCGCCGGGCATGAAGCAGATCGTGTTCGGGGTCAACGGGATCGTTAAGGGGGGCACGATGCTGGCCGTCATGGGGGCCAGCGGTGCCGGAAAGTCCACGCTGATGAACGTCCTGGCCATGCGCAACCTCAAAAACTACACCATGAGGGGTGAGGTCAGGGTCAACGGCTTCGCTGTCACCAATGAAATCCGCAACATCTCAGCCTATGTCCAGCAGGACGACCTGTTCATCGGGACCTTGACTGTTCGCGAAACTCTGATGTTCAGGGTGAGCTTTTTTTTTTTTTTTCGACCTCCCGCAGTTGCTCAGCTACATGAAAAGTATGCAGCCAAGGGTCTTCTCACATGGACTAGAAGCTTTCAAAATACAACAAAGGCTGGAAAAGTTTGATATGGCGGTCATTGTAAACAATATGTACGGTTACAAGGGCCCCAGGAGACAAGCATTTCGCTAAAATGTCTTTTTAATGCTTTTAATGGCTGCTTTTATAGGTTGTTACTTTGCTCTGTGCATGCAGTTTGTTAGATTATCCATATAATCTGAAAACCATAAAAACAAATACTGTATAGGTAAGAACCAATATTCATTAAGCTTTCTTTTGTAGCTGACGCATTATTCTTTCTTTCTTTCTTTCTTTCTTCTTGCTTTCTTTCTTGCTTTCTTGCGTGAAATGCCTTCTGCTTTACACATGGATAAAAGGAATGGGTAGGAGGACATGGCAGCGGCAAACACGCTGCATGTGGTTTTCCTTTCTCCCCTATTCCTTCGTCACTTTCAGGCTTACCTGAGGTTGGACCAGCGCTTGACCGCGCAAGAGCTATCCGAAAAAGTGGACGAAGTGCTGTTGGAGATGGGGCTCCTTAATTGCATGAACGCATATGTGGGTGTGCCTGGGTCCAATAAGAGTATTTCCGGAGGAGAGGCCAAGCGGCTGTCCTTCGCCTGCGAGATGCTGACCAACCCTCCCATCATGTTCTGTGACGAGCCCACCTCCGGCCTGGACAGCTTCATGGCCAGGACCATCGTGCGCACCATGCAGCGTCTGGTCTTTCTGCATCACATAGTCATCTGCACCATCCACCAGCCATCGTCAGAGGTCTTTGCCTTGTTTGACAAGGTATCATCATCATCATCATCATCATCCTCATCCTCATCCTCATCATCATCATCATGAAAAAAAACCCAGGTACCTATGATAACTTAAACGAGGAAGTAAAAATTGTCCTGTAAGATACGTTGAAATAAAGAAAACTATAGCACCACTAGTAAATTTGTATCTATTGTGGGTAACATCTTTCAGAACTCTTTCAGTCTGTCCCTCAAGTCATACGTCACTTTTTGCTTCAACATCAAATATGACTACGAACAACTATTTTGTATTTTTACCATGTGGCTCGGAGGGTGGAAAGAGGAAAGCTGTCACCTTTGGTTTACTGGTTTCGTCCTGCTGATATTTTATTTTTCTTTGGCAACAGGTGCTGCTTATGGCAGGAGGGCGAGTAGCTTTCATGGGGACGTCTGTGCGGGCCATGGAGTTCTTCAACACTTTGGGCCATGTCTGTCCGTCCAACTACAACCCGGCTGACTTCTTCATCCTCACGCTGGCTATCGCACCAGAGGAAGAACAATCCTCCCGCAGGCGCGTGGCGGTGATCTGCGACGCCTACGAGAAGACCCCAGAGGCAGCTCTGATGCGCAAGCCATTGGACCAGAACCTGACGACGAGCGATGAACTACGCAGCAAGCTGTTTTCTCGCTCCAGAAAGTACCAGGCGGGCTGGATCAAGCAGCTGGGGGTGGTGTTATGGCGCAGCTGGATCTCACTTAGTCGGGAGGTGTGGGTGGTTCGCGTGCGCATCGTCACTGGCCTGCTCGTCTCGTTCGTCATCGGCCTCATCTTCCTGGACCTGAAGTACGACCAGAAGGGCGTCATGAACATCGGCGGCGCCACCTTCTCATTGCTTCTTGTTGTCTCCTTCAACAACCTCTTCAGTGTGCTGCACACCTTCCCTCCAGAGATCCCCCTCTTCCTGCGCGACCACGGCAGCAATCTGTACCGCTGCGACGTCTACTACCTGTCCAAGAGCCTCGCCGAGCTGCCCATGCTTATAATGGTTCCAGCTCTAGTGGTCAGCATCGCCTACTGGATGATCGGCCTGGAAGACGACGTCGGCACCTTCTTTCTTGCCGTCATCTACTTCATCCTTGCCGGCAACGTAGCCGTCGCCTTTGGGCACATCGTCGCTACCGTTTGCGCTGATGAGGGCGTCGCCGTGGCCTTGGCCCCGCCCCTAATGACTCCAGCCATGATGATGGGCGGCTTCTTTCTGAACTCTGACTCGATCCGCTGGTACTTAATCTGGATTAAATACTTGTCCTGGTTCCATTACGGCAATGAGCTGGTGACCGTCAACCAGTGGAAGGATGTGGAACACATCCAATGCGACGAGCCAGGCTATCGTTACGGAAACGTCACCCTCCACATAAACACCTGCATGTTCCGCACCGGCCAGGACATCATTGACCATCTGGGTTTCAGCGAAGACGACCTCGATTTTGATATCGCAATGCTTTTTATTCTCTGGATAGCTTTCCGGCTGCTGGCTTATACATTTTTATTTTTACGTGCAAAACTAATTTCGCAGTAGACTGGGCTTTATTTCTAGACAGATTCGCGATGGTTCTATCTGCGGATATAAAATAATCTTGAGGCAGCCATTTTTTAAAGAGACAGATAATATTCGCTCTATATTAAAGAGTGTTACCGTTAAGAAAAGAAAAATCGAAATAAAAGAAAGAACCGGAGAAAATGTTGCAAATTCACGAGAACAATCACGTGAGATGGACAGAGGATCGTCGTTAAGTACACCACTCATCGCTAGTTACAGTCTCAAAGTGTTACGTCATGCACGCCGCCATGTTTGTAAAGGCGATGCGTGTACACTACTGTTGACCGATGAGAGCTATCATCATCTACCTCCAAACCACCACAGTACTTCTCAACTGAGCAACATAGCGAAGTTTCTAAATGGTGAATTTTTTTTTAAGTGAATCGCTTTTGTATTTACGCGCAAATGATGTACATCACGAAATAAAAGTGTCTAAAGGTGTGTAAGCTTGAGACTGTTAATGACGTAACGTTGACATCCTTCCGACCGCTAATCGAAAAAACTCGTGTGAACACTATCCATCGCTAACTAACAGGCATTCATACACCACTTACTTTGACACAAAATTGTCCTTTGCTGGATGGAGGGACCTCTGGATGCTCTGAAGAAGCTGACGTCACACACACACACAGACACAGCAGAGACTTGATTATTTTTCAGCATCGACACAGTCTCTCTCTCTCTGCAACTTGTATCCTCCCAGAGCGGGAGGACGAGGCGCTGACTCTGGTACAATGGTGAATGGGCGGGTTCAGGACCTGGCATCGTCCTTCAAACTCGCACCCAGGCTCAAGCATATCTACGTCACACACAGACATCCCACCCCACATCGTAGTTAGGACCTGCCTTTAGCATCCTTTAGTTACCTGAGATCACCTTACTGATCCTTCCAAAGCAGCTATAATCCGCGTAGTCCCTCAGTTACTATAGTGTGGCGAACTAACGGACCTGTCAATACCAAATCACATAAGTCGGTAGATATAAGGCTTATTTGCCCCACCCACTATTCTGAAAGATGTAAGGGTTAGGTGCTCCATTCCCTCGGAATCACATCCGGGTACTGACATGCGTATTTCGCTAGCAACTGTCAAAGCATCCCTCACCCCACGCTCTCACACTCTATCTACAACTTACTTGTTCGGTTACGTGCTTACGTGGGTCCGAACTTACACCTTTCATAAAAGCGAAGTGTGGTTTTGGATGAGAAAGGATTAGTGTTAAAAACTGGAGACAACAAGATGCTGGTATGAATGAGAGAGAAGACAGAAAGACAGATTGATAGAGTGTGGGGAGGAGAGATAGACAGGAACAGAGATGTAGCGAGCACCCTGCATGAAATAACACAAAGTTAGCCTGACGACACTGAAAAAATGTTAAATCAACAAATGTTCCGAAAAGTTATAGCGGGGCTTGACATCCTTTCCACCCGAGATTCACATGAAATTCTTGCCGCTTGTCGCGCGGTAACGTGCTCCTCGCCATGTCACGTCCAGCACACGTAACAACAACAACAACAACAACAACAACAACAACAACAACACTGCTACAAGTATCACGGGTCTGTCCCACGTCACAACATCAGGTACATCAGGGTCGAGGTCTTTATCTCTTGCAGAACCCAAAACGACAGACGAGGGGAGGCCCGCCATCGTGTATATCCTTCTGTAGATGAGAATACTTTGTAAGTTGCGTTCGTGACATGTTGGAATGTGTTTAGTTGTCCTGGGGCATGTCTTTCTGCAGAACTATGTTTATCCAAGAGGATCCCTTTAGTCTCCGTGACAGTAATTACCGGGCTGGAGCATGTCCCTCACCTGAAATCTTGTGTAAGTGTAGTGGTGGTGACTGTGGTGGTGGTGGTGGTGGTAGGGGCATGGGAGTCATGCTTTAGTAATGTGAGGCTCCACTGTTTCTTCTTTTGCTGATTATTTGTGCTGTGATACTGTCAAAAAGCAAAGCTACACCCAAAGAAAGTTTGGAAGTATATATTTATCTCTCTAACAGCGACTACACAAATATCTTCAAAAGCTTAAATATTTTAATATCATTGCCAATATCGACAGTTACAGTCCTTACCCCATACTGGCATGCACCCGAATACATCAGCCAAAATCTGTTTATTTTTGTTTCAGGTAAATCTGTTCTCTAATATTTTATTCTTGTATATGTAATCTTGTGTTTGTGTGTGTGTGCGCGCGTTCGCGTATGGAACAAGCAACTGGAGACTGAAGTAAGTAGCAACAAGTTGTTGTGGCGAGATTTCGCAAGGGGAGGAAACTACAAATCTAGGAGGGAGGAATCCACCCGGAGTGTCGGCGACCAGCGTGGATTGAGTGCAGGCTTTGTGTGGGGACTCAATGCACCGCCAGGCTGTAGCCAGCGAAGACTCGCCGACCTCTGAAAGGAAATTGTGTTCACCTCATCGCAGGTCATTGAGGCTTTGAGTGACAGGGTCAAACGCTGAACGAAAGAGTTTGAACTGAGATTAACCGACTCGGGGCTTTCAGCGGCACTTCATCTGTCAGGTAATGGTGGAAATTTGCTTGGAACTTGCGGCCCATCAACACACATACAGGTAAGGTAAATACCTGGAGCTGCTCGTTGGTTATTGTTATTAACGTGTTGAAGAGCGGTTCACAGCCCTCCAAAATGTATGTGTGTGTCTTTCAGTTCTCTTCTCTCTCTCTCTGTGTGATAGAGAGAGATAAAGTAGTGCAGTTTATACACAAACACACCCTTGAACAACAAAACCTTCTGTTTAACTATGTGATCAAATTTTTTGGCGAAGCTCTCGTAAAGGTTTGCTGGGTAAACTTGGCAGCAGCTTCCATCTGAACAAGTTTACTAGAAATCGGGGTCGGCTGTGACCCCTCTCCCACCACCACCAGGCGAGCTCACGCACACTTTCACATAGTATCCTCCATTCCCAGACACAGTATCCTCCGTACCCAGACAGTATCCTCCGTACCCACATACTGGCGCTAACACGTTGGCATCCACCACTCGCGCGGCGCACACCCGTACACACCCCTATCCACACACACACAACACATGTACAATCTTCCTGTTTATGCAGTCATCTGTCACATGCACATGCACGACACATTCTCTCGTGCCCGCTAATAACAGATCCTCGATACTGAAACCTAATGACACGTCAGCTGGCAGCCAGGCGGCAAGTTATCATTAGGTGAGCTTCTCCAGCCAAGTGTCGCCCACTACACAACCCGACATATCACCTTTCCAGGCTGGTCTGTGTGGAGTGGCTGGTGAACGGGGTGGCACTGGCCTCATTGACGAAGACCGGGTGGATGCGAATTACCTTTTGCACCCTGATGAAGTCAAACGTGAATAATATTCTCAGGACGGTTTTATATCATCGCCTACATCTATGGATGCATGGTATTCTTGGAAGCTAACGGTGAGTGGATGTTAGTCACTGAGAAACATTTTATGGGTGGGTCAAAACGGGTGTGAATAATAATTATTATACCTAGATTATCGAGAGTCTATTCCCCACGAAATAAATGTTTCTTTGCGCTGTTCACAATCGAGAACCCGGGATAAAACTACTAAAAGAGTGGTAGAATCAGAAAATTTATAAATCTTACTAGTCGCTTTCATATAAGTAAATCTCAAACATCCAGGTAACACACGTTTGTATGTCGCAAAAACATTCCTTTTACAAACTTTACTTCGAACATCGTGATTTGAGACAACAATAAAGAGTTCAAATCGTACAAAATGTCTTTAATACTCTGCTAGACGAGGAGCGGCGGTCCTTTTCTAAATAAGTAATTTCTGTAAAAGCAAGACAAGGTAAGACAAGATGGCGGTCTGCACTTACCTTTGATGAGTCACCGTGAAAGGCTCTTCTAACATTTCTCAGACCCAGTCAACACAGTCAACAAAACAGCAGTTTTATTTGTTGTTGTAATTCGTATTTGTGATTTATTCTCAGCCTAGTTTATTAATGGACATTATATCTGTAACAATTATAATAAATAACAAACAAAATAAAATTAAAATAATAACTCAATAAAAATTTAAGCCTCTTGAAGACATGTAAGCAGAAAGCGGAAACATTAAGATAAATTAAGGATAAACTGATAGGAAGAAATGTGCTTAGAAAAATAGATACATAGAGAATAAAAACAGCAGGAAGTAAACCAGTCAGTGAGATAGACAGACAGAGGAAACAAACATTGGCTAGATAGATACTTGAATAGACGCACAGATTAACAAAGTGGAATGAGACTTGTCGGTTTGTCGACCTGATTTATTTTCTTGCTAACGAAATAAAAATATTTAGAATATAAATATATCAAATGGTAGAAAATATAATGTATGGAAAGGAATATCGAGGAAATGTTCAAGAGACTCAAAGTGGTCAGGGACTGGACAGAGAGAAAGTCATACCACAGCAAGGAAATGAATTAGTTTCAAGGAAGAAAAATCAAGTCTGCTGACTAACCGAAACAACAATTTGGAAGCTGCGATATGAGTAATACGGAGATATTTACTCAGACTTAAGGTCGTTTTTGCTGAAGTTTTTGCGTCCTCACCTCAACACAGTTCAAATCCAACATGGACGTAGTTAGATAAGTATGTCCTACAGATTGAATACAGATGCCATTGTGTCTCCGGACTTCAAGCTAAGATTGTCAAAATGTTGGTACAAAGGCGGTATGACTACAAGTGTTGGTCAGAAAGTTCGTCTAGAAGATAAAATATTAAGAATAGGTTTTGTTATTTTGTGAATCTTTCTCAAGTACTCTAGCTTTGCTCGATGTACACTCGTGTTCTCCACAATCTTCAGTGAATTTTGTCAACATGTGAACCCCAAACACTTCTCGACTATAATTTCAGCCAACAGCCTGCTTCTCGACATCCGATGGTCTTAAATGATTGGGATGGGTGGGCAGGTGGGTTTTCATTTTATGACTGAAAGTAAGAATGGTGTATTGAGTTCCCGAAGACTGGAAGAATAAAGAAAATGTGAGAATAGTAGCCTCTTAGAGATTTCAACAATTTCAAGAGGTTTTCTGGTCCACCACGACTCTACGAATTTTCCGACAAGTCCTCGTAGCCTGGGAGTTAGAGCTTGAATACTGGTTACTTTTTTTTTAAAGATATTAACATTGTGACTAAGGAAAAAGCGCAATTATTTCTTCATTATTCAATTAGTAAGACATAAGAACTCACAATAACTGCAGGAATGGCGAACATTTGAGCAGTTATTAAGGACACATTAACCCAAATAATTCCATCTTATATTATCAAGTCCTTAGCGAAAAAACTGACAAAGGTCGATGACTTTTGATAATTGTACATTTAAATGAAGATTGTTTTATATACTTAGATTGTAGTAGATGAAACAAATTTGTCTGGAGTCTGGTAAAAATTATTGTCCAACTGAATACTTTGTTTTTGTATTTGACTTATTAAGGACAAACCTGTTCTTGTATTGGAGGCTGTATCTTCGGCAACTACTGTGTGCCAGATGGAAGCTGCAACAAAGGTAATACAAATATCATTATCTATTATTTACATCAGATAAGCGTTAATGTAAAATCAGAGTTGTCTTTTCTTGTTGCTGTTGTTGCTAATCGTCATACTGATATAATTCCTGTTGGTCTCCTTTTCTTTCTCCTTCCTTTTCTTCTTGTTTCTTCATTTTCTTTCTTTCTTCTTCTTTTCTTCATTATGAATTTAATAAACTTTCTCTTCTCCTGCCCCATATCTTTTTTACTCTTCGTTGTTTGAACAACAGCAGCTGAGCCTTTCAACTGTCAAAGTTGTGACAGATTCGACCACCAGGTTACAAACACAGTTTTAAACCTTCTGAGATGTGTTGTCTATGTGAAGATGAATAGACAGGCCACTTCACTGACATAACATGGGGAACGATTCTCTTTCAAACTTCCGAGAAGGTTTCGCTAAACCCAATCACGTGGGGCCTCACAAAATAACGAGTGCTGCTACTTGGACACAGAAAAAAAGCTAATGTTGATTTTCTCCTCAGGTGTATTGTCGTTTGTTGAAGGCTAACATCTGCAGGTACCTCACAGCCCTCGTCTTACATTCACACACGCTTTACTACACACATACACATGCACTACAGGCACACCCCTACACATAAAGTTAAAATCCTACACATGGAAGCCATTTTAAAATGATTCATTCGCCAGAGAACGTGCCGTGGGAAAGATGGCCAACATGAGTTCTTACTACAACAGCTCGTCAAGCTCAACATCGCTGGAGACATCAGGTCCGGCCTGCCTGGCTGTCAACGGCAACACCAGCTCCATCTTCGCCCCCATCAACATGTACCCCAGCCACCCGAACTGCATCAGCACGTCACAGTTTGACGTCAACGCCACCTGGCAGGTAGACTTGGGGCAGGTGTATGCCGTCAACTCCATCACCATCTACATGAGGGCCGGTCAGTGACGTGTGTGAACTTTAACCTTTCTAAGTCGCGACAGGACTTACTGGTAGGGATGGACAGACTGAGAAATGGACAGAGAAATACCAGGGCAGAGGGATGAAGGGTAGATTGCTGTAGAAGTGTCTACTACTACTACTGATACCAATACCCATGACTTGTTGTTACAGACCTGCAGGAGCGTATGTCAGGAGTTGAAGTGCGGGTGGATGGAGTGCTGTGTTACGAGTTCGGGACTGTCACCAAGGTGGCGCTCACCACGAACCCCACAAACATCAGATGCACGTCACAGCTCAGCGGCAGATCGTCAAGCTGACGAAGAATAATAACGTGCTTGACCAGAACATGGTGTACATGAAGCTGCTGGAACTCTGCGAAGTTCAAGTCTGGGGTGTGTTTTTCTGGAATATCATTTATAATAAATGTTTTCACTTTGCTAAATGTCTGTTATAGGAGTCTAAAACTATAATGAAATATACACCTGCCTCTCTTCTGGTCTACCCACACCTGTATTATTTCTTGTTTACATACTCCTGCCTGTCTTCTTGTCTACGTACATACCTACCAATTGTTCCCTATATTTAATAGTCGTCTTGTGTACCCATACCTGCTTTACTTCTTGTCTACATACACCTGTCTGTCTTCTCGTCTATTTTTCTGTACCTACACCTGTCGTTTTGTCCACATACACCTACTTACTTCAAGTCCATCGACATTTACCAGTCTTTTTGTCTACTCACGTATTCCTTACACTTTGTCTACTTAACACCTGCCAACAACCTATCTACACTTGACCTTACTTTTGTCTACCTTACACCTAGATGCCTTCTAGTCTCCATATATCTACCTTCTTGTTATGCTTTTCTGTCTACTTTTCTACATTTGCTTGCCTTCCTTTCTATCTACGTGATTAAATTTGTGCACACATAACAATTTTTTTTAATGAGAGTAGATGAATTTTTTCAATCTGCCAGTCAGAGTGCAGGTGACGTATTTGTGCTCTACGTTAGTAACATACTATACAACTCTCTCGCATTTCGTGCTATGACATCCAAGTAATATATAGAGTTCTTACACTCATTTGATTCTTGTTATATTGCTGTATCACACAACACCGCTAGATACATATTTGTTATCAGTGTGTAAGTCCGGTTTCTATGGAGATAACTGTGACATGAGCTGCGTGCTTGTCCGAGCAACGCCACCTGTAACGGCTGGAACGCCTCGTGTCCAGAGAGTGAGTTGAAAGAAAAAAGTACTTTTGTTAGCTTAAAAAATTGGATAAAGGTTGGCAAATGTAGGGTACATATATTCAAAATGAAGTGATATAATTTTTTGAAAGGGGAGAAATTTATCTCGGAAAATAGCGGCATTATGTACTCATGGTGGACTGCATCTTTACGCCATCTTGATGTCCGTTCGCGATAAATCTAGAATAAAACTTGTTACTTTTTTGTTACCAGTAATTAGTAAAGTTTTGCTTCTCAATACCACACTGTATGGTGGATGCATGCAGTTGATGTATATACTTACATGTTTGTGTTTGCATGCGTTCTTGCGTATTCATGTCTACCAGTAACTACAACAACTCAACTACGACAGTGACAACCATTCCACCAACAACGACGACCACCCAATCAACCACATCCTCAGCATCAACAAACCTGACTTTGGAAACGAGTGTACCGACAACTACCGAAATCTCCAACAAAGAACCAGAAATCACTACAAACTTCGCGCCCACCCCTTTAACCACAGAAAACCGAACGGAAGAAAGAAGAGAAGGAGAAGCAGCAAACAAGGCTGAATTCCCCCTGTACCCGGTTATAGGGGCGGCAGTGGGAGGAGGAGTGTTGATGATAGTTATCGTTATAATTCTCTGCCTTGTAATGAGGTGAGCAAGTATTTATGTTTATTCCCACGCACCAACGGTGGGTTACAAATTTTTTTTTTATAGACTATAGACTCGCTATACCTTGTCACACTGAAATTGTCAGCGAAAGGAGGAAGATTTTCTTGCAGATTGAAGAGAAATAATAATAATTTCCTGCTGGTGTGTATTTATAAACCATTGTTATGAAGAAAAATATTCCCTTTTGAGCGGGTAGTCCACAAGATGACTAATACATTATTTTCAATTTTGTGAGGTTAAAAAATCTGTTTTTGTGAAAGCTTGTTCCTTGGAGTTTTACAGGAAGTGAAAGTTTTTTTTTTTTGTCGTTAACCAGTGCAAACTGTGCGAAGTGTGGTCATGTTTGAACAGATATATTTCCTATTTCACAAAAAGTCGTCAACAAAAAGTTTTCGCCCTTAGTCCGTACTTACAAATTAGAGGTACATGCGCACCCAGGGTTTCTCACCTTCCTTAAATAACAAAAGCTTCAGGAGCGACATCTGGGACCGTGCACACGACTAGGACCACGCAATGACAAGCGACCTCTTAGCTCCGCGCCTGTTTGCACATAAACATATTATAACTACCCCTGGGGTATCGTTATCTCTGCTTCATGCTGTGTGAACTATGACCTCATGTATCTAAATACGATGACAGCAGGATGACATGCATCTTCTAAACGTTTCGACAGGAAAAAGCTTGGCCACAAACTGGACGTCCAGGAGTTGCAGGAGAGGTCCACCACTCGCCGCGACTCCGAGTCTCAAAGTGTCTACGTCATCAAAAAGGGTTAGTACGTAGTACACAGCTACAGTGACGTCACCAACATGTCACCTGTCCAGGTTAATCATCGAACATATTGATAAATCTGAATAAGACGATGAGGCGGAATTTGTTGAGAACAAATCAAATAAACACAAAACAAAACAAAACAAAACAAAACAAAACAAAACAAAACAAAACAAAACAAAACAAGTGACGAGATATTAAGGCAGATATGTGTAGTAGCTGTAAAGCTGATCCATTCTTTCTATGAGCTGTAACCTTTGACCTTCTATGCACCCCTTTCTGAAAATGCGACCTGGTCGGCAGAAGCCAAGAAGAAGGCGGAGGTGAGGCCAGCGTTCCTGAGGGTTCCCAACAAGTTTGGACAGAAGAACGGCTACACCAACTTCGCCATGGACGAACAGGCCAGCAAGGCAGGCAGCGTCAGCGGCGACGAAAACGGCGACTACATGGTTATCTACGACAACGATGACAGCATCTACGCCACGCTCAAGGACGGCAATGCGCAGACGGACAACGCAGTACTCAGCTTGATAGACTCGCTGGCTTCCGGCGAACTGCCTGATAAGTATACCGTTAGTGTTCCTTCCTTTCTTTGTTTCTTTTTGTGTGTAAGATGAAATTCATAAGATGCATTTTCCTGTGTATGTATGCATAGATATTTGTATGTATGTGACTAATTTACGTGCGTGTTGCAGGAACTTCCAAAAGGATTTCTGCATGAACACGAAGCCGGCAAAAGTCCGCTCAACTGTAACAAGAACAGGGTGGCCTCAGTTGTGCCATGTGAGTTTAAGGATTTATAAACAGATTGCTACATATAGTAACACCAGTAGTTAGTGATGATTGCAGCGACAGCAGTCGTAGCAGCAGCTTTGTAGCACTGTCTCCTATGACCTATGACCTATGGTATTATTGTCCCTGAGAGATTGCAGACTGTGTAGTATTAGGTTCTCGAGAAAGCTGTGTAAAAAATAAGTAAAAGCAAAAGAAAACCAAACAAACAACAAAATTAATGAACAAAGAGTAAAGAAGGAGTGACTGTCTCCCACTAAGTGTCTGACAAACAACATCCTATTTTTAAACATTTGATTTTGGGAAAAAAAAATACCCCCGCCAAGGAAAGATAACTCTGACGATATGACTTTCGCAGACGACTACAATCGAATCGTTCTCAAGGACGGGTACGTGGCTGTGGAGGCAACAGACTACATCAATGCAAGTTATATTCAGGTATAACTGTTTTCGCAACACACATCATGAAGAAATCATTGACATCCAGAGAGAAAATCTCCAGACACAGACTGAAATAAAAATGATCATAAAACATAAAATGAAACATAAAATAAAAAGAAACTGGCACATCATTAGTCTTAGCAATTTTTATATTAAATACTTATGTTTCTTGCAGGGATATCAAGATCGAAATACCTACATTGCAACTCAAGGTGAGCTTTTCGTGTTTTTTCAAGATAAACCTGCAACGATCCTGTCGGCAACATTGTCGGGCATGAGTAGAAGAAGCAGACGAAAGATGAAATAAATGGGACGAGTGTCATTAAAGTCAACTAGCCTTTCATTTACCTGACCAGGGGCTTAGATGTCGGGAGAGTGCGAGCGTTAGTGGTGATAGTGTAAACAACAACAACAACAACGATCACTGGAGGCTAACGGACTGCATTCCTGTTTCTTATGATGACGAAATTAATACAGACACTCTTGATGTGAAATGTTTAGAAATAGTGTAAATACTTGCTTTCAGCAGCAGTTTATTTTGAATGTTTATTGAAACACTTTGTGATTACAAGGACCACGTGACAACACCGTTAGCGACTTCTGGCGGATGGTGTGGCAAGAGCAGATAACTCAGATCGTTATGCTGGCCAACATATCAGAAGGAGGACAGGTGTGTGTGTGAGTGAGAGAGAGTGAGAGAGAGAGAATTTTACAAGCAGAGACATGAACCGTGTTACCGTTATTAACCGTTTACTTCCTTCGTCATTTGCTCATTCATTTTTCTTTTTTTTTTCTTAGATACTCACAAGATGCGCTCGCACACACATGCTGAAATAATAAAACCACGCACATACACATCCAAATATTTTTTATGTACAAGTATTTTTTTTACATTTTAGTAAAAACGCAAGCGAAGTGATTCTGTACCTTTAGAATCATCTTCTCTACTTGACCTTCCCTCAATTCCCTCGGAAACTGCATTTTGCAGGATCAGTGTTGGGAGTACTGGCCCTTCGCGACAGTTCTGAGACTCATGGTCCAGTGACTGTGACAGGACTGCACGTGGAGAAGCGGGCTCACTTCATGCACAGAACCTTCTTACTGAAGGCGGAAGACGTGAGTATGGAGACAGGGTGTGGAGGGCCGACTGACTACACTGCGTTTGGTTCATTGAAATGTTGCATCTCGTCAGCAGGAGGAGTCAGTCGCCCATTAACGGGAGATGATTTGTGTGACAGGGAGCCCAGGAGAGGGAGGTAGAGCAGTACCACTTTCAAGTGTGGCCGGAGGTGGGGATGCCGTCTGTGACGTCACTGGTCAACTTCTGGCGGCTGACGAGGGCGCGAGCTCCTCAACATCCTCCGCCCCCTGTCCTTGTCCACTGCAGGTCAGTCACAGTGTGTTAGTCCTGTGTGAACAACTGTAGGAGAGAGTCTAGAGAGACAGTAATAAGTGAACGAGAGAAACAGTGGTGGTGGTGGTGGTGGTGGTGGTGGTGGTGGTGGTGTGTGTGCTCGCTTTTGTCATATCCATCTCATTAATACTTTCTTGTCAAACTATTCAATTCCTCTTTAGCAATGGCGCGGGCAGAACCGGGGTTTACATCGGCCTCGACATTGTCCAGCAGCACCTGAGATACGCAGGTGAGGTGCACATTTTCGAGGTGGTGAAGCAGCTACGCCAGGAGCGGTGCATGATGGTCCAGGATGTGGTGAGACGTCATCGGTTGTTATTTCTGTTAATTCGTGCCTCACTTTCAGATCCCCAGACGGTCTATCTTCTTACAGACAACACTTTGGTCAAAATCCTCATATTCTCAGAAGTTGCGCTCGTCGTATTTGTATTTCTTCCTTCGTAAGCGGAGTGGGATCGCTTCGATAAGCGACAAGGTGTGCAGCAGACGACACTAGAAGACCGAGCTTCAGCCAATGGACACTGATTTGAAATATCAGAGAAAATTAATTTTTTTTTGGTGGGGGGAGGAATGCTCTGCTTTTTATCCTTCATCTACATCCACTTGTTGTTGTTTGTTTGCTTATTGTTGAGCAAGTGACTTTGTTTTCATTTCTGCTAGAACTGCGCCATGTTGTTTCCATGTCGACCACATCTTCCTTAAGAAAAGAAAATAATCTATGTGCACCTCCTTGTAAACTTCTGGTAAATGTTTTCACAACTTTAAATGATTTTTTTCCACTTTGCACTGCCCCTAGACTTTTTTGACGACAAATATTATTGATAGTCAGTCAATTAATCGAAAATTAATGATGACACCCATCCAGGGTACATAACTACTGAAAACATATTAAGAAAGCCATGATATGAAGTTGTCTCCCTTTGTATTCACCACCAGTGCGTTCTCTTTTCAATATTTTCCTCTCATCTCTGTGTGGTGTTGCTTATCGCACCACAGCATTTTCCGGTTGGCGGATGTGGAGCGATTTCTGACCTTCCGTCTCGAGCTCTTGACCTTTTTATTTGTAACTTTGGGTCAAAACGATTTGCCACATTTGTACAGTCAGTACATGTACTTGGTGCAGCAGATAGGAATGACAGATTCTTACAACGCATGAAAACTAAAGTAGATCTTTCGGTGGTTGAGGAGTAAGGGTTTCAAGATGCCACTGTATTCGAAACAAGATCCTTTTGATAATAATATAGTTAAATAATAAAGCGCTGTACCCCACCATCAAAGACTATCTCAAAGCGCATAACAACAAATAAAAATAAACATATTATAATGATCTCAGAAAAAGTGTTCATTATACTTACGGTTAGAGTATCTACACATGTTGAGAAGAATCATCTATCAGCATAGATGTAATCACTTCAGGACAGTAACTACTACCAATTATTCAACCGTCGGGTCAACTGGGAGCAAGGATGCTACGTCACACGGGTTGTAAGCGTGCACCAACCTTGCGCTCTGACCGTTCGGCTATCCACCTCCCCAGAATAATATGTAAAGAATAACCATGTAAATTTTTATGTCATTTACCTGATATCTTATTTCGGTATTAAAGGTATATGTAAGCGTAATGGCTGTATACAGCTTATCACGATTATTGTTTACATGTTTCTACTAGTTTTATCAAAATTTGAAATATAACTTATTTTTTTATCAAGCAATTACCTTGCTCTGAGATCTATCAAAAATGTCATCTTCTGAAGCTAGTAATTTCATAATTATTTCTTACTGGGACTATAATTTTGGTAATTTGGTTATCAGATACTTCTCTTTGCAGTTTTCTCCCTTTCTCACAACATCAATGACATTGACGAGTGCTGCAGGTGATTGATTCATTTTTTTGTGATGCCATTGAAGGTAGGTCAAACAAATATATTCTGTGTTCGAGTGCTAACGATTCTGACATTTTCCACAGGAGCATTTCGTGTTTCTCTACAAACTCCTGCTGGAAGCCTACGCGGGTCGTGACACGACAATGGCCCTTGACCTTTTTGAGGCAACCTTCCAGCGACCAATCAGCGCCAAGACACAGCTGTCACGAATCGACAAAGAGTTCCAGGTGATGACAGTGGTGACATGAGGACAGAGACATCAGCATGCATGACTTTGGAGAAAGTGGACTTCTTTGGACTTCACTGGACTCATTAGATTTATACTGACTGTTCTTCAGTACTGAGTAGTTTTCATTTCCAAGTCTTAGTCCACGAAATTATTAGTCCAGTATATTCACTAGATGAGGAACATTTGGAGCGTTATTTATCGATGAGAATAAATCTGTCTGATTGACGATAACACACCTTGTTTATCACCAACAGACGCTGATGTGGATGCACAAGCTAACTGCAAATCGCACGTGCACGGCAGCAGAGCATCATGAAAACCTGAACAAGAATCGGAACAAAGACTGTCTTCCAGGTAAGCTAACGAGTTTACACGTGTGATGACTGATTGTTTTCAATTCCACACTACACAACACAGTGCAACAATGCATATAAATAAATATTTGACATCACTTGTAGATGTTACCAGGTCAGTTCTAAAACTGGAACTTACTTTTTCAGCGGACGATACCTGGTGGTCCTTAAAAGACGTTTTGCCGGCCGCAACAAATACATCAACGCCGTGTTTCTCTCGGTTAGTAGGAATTATCTACTGTTGAGAAATGTAACAGATTCGTTACATGTTTTTTTTTCTTTTTCTTCTCATACTTTTTAATCCATTTAAAAGGTAAATTTATGAACCATTTAATCAGAAAGACAAGAAATGTAAGAATTAGTTCAGGAATGGAGCTGACAACGTGCGTTACGTCACTTCCATTGCTGAGCTTAACAAAGGTTTCTGTGTAGACCTTCCGGGAGCGCAATGGAAATTTCTCACGCAACTTCCGCTTCCGGATACTCTGGTTGATTTCTGGCGTATGGTGGATGAAAACGACATTAAGATTATCGTCTCCTTGGGGAGCGAAGAGGAGGAACGTAACACGAAGGTATCACAATCTACTTTAAAACATGTAAGGAACGTCACAATCTACTTGTGACATGAGAGTAATGTCAGAATCTACTTGTGACATGAGAGTAATGGTAGAATCTACTTGGACACGAAGCTGACAGAATCTACTTAGTAATGTTGCAGTGAACATGTGTAACAGCGCATTAAGAGTCAAAATCCTTTTTCGTGACAGTCACGTAGTTTGACAACGCGATGTGACGTTTTGATATGTTGACGTCAGGACTGGTGTCGGTACTGGCCCCGGCCTCCCAGCAAGATGATGGAGATCGGCGCATACTGCGTGACGCTGCAGAACGTGTCCAAGATCGGGATCATCTGACGTCATACGCCGTCAGTCTCAACATGGAGGTAAATACGGGAGACAACTGTCGGTCACGTGCAGGTTGTATGGAGTCACTGATGACACAAACGTCATCAAGGACTGTTTAAAAGAAAAATTCGTTTAAGAGATGACGTCAGAGAACGAGCAATATCTCAGCTCTCTGATTGACAATGACAACCAGGATGACAACAACAACAACAGCTGTTTTGCAGTGACGATTTCTAATTTACTAGATAAGGAATTTAGCGACCAAAAAAAAAAATGAAAATAAAAAGAGAAGTAAATGAATAAGTGAGCGAGCGTGTGAGAGAGAGAATGAGAGAGGTGAAAGGATAATGATGTGTCAAAATAAATAATCAAAGTTCTATAATATTATTTACCAACATATTTCTATTACTTTCTTTGTATTATTTTATGCAACATTTAAACATGTTTTCAGCGATTGTTTTTAATTGTTATAAAAGAATTTCACTGCCATAGACTTTTTCACATCCTTCACAGCTATGAGAAAGTCTAGACTGCAAAGTAAACAAGTCGATAAGAATTCATAAAGCATTTCCCTTCTGGATGTTCTAACCCAAATATGGAAAGTCAGACTTTCGGGTTATTTCTCCTGTTAAAACGGATTCTAGTTTTAGAAAGGGGTAGAAAAACACCCGCAATGTACACTTGAAGGCCACAGTGACCACCCACATCTACAACTAATGGTCACATGTTGAGTTTTGTTTCTTGGCACCATTCAGCACCGCTCTGATGGGTCACGTGATCTGCGAGTGCTTCACTTCGAGGGGTGGGAGGGTGACCTACCCGCCAGCACGTCCGAGCTGCTGCACTTAATCGACACACTTGAAAGTACCCGGGCACACTTCACGGGTAGCCCTGTCGTCATTCAGTGCATGTGAGTACATTCTTCTCCTCCTCCTTCTTCTCCTCCTCCTCATCATCATCATCTTGTTTGTGCGTGTTTCATCCGTGCGGTTATTTTAGGGTTTGCACAAATGTTGATCGACTTGTGGTTTAGAAGTATGCCAAGAATTTTATTTGTTGTATCTGTCGCATTGTACATATTTATTAGTTGTTAATTAGTTGTTATAATTTATTTATTGATACACTTCGTTTGCGGCTTTACATGTCCTTGTCCCGTCACGTGATTATTTTAGATTGACAGCACTGACAGCAAATATACTTGTATTGAATCGTGCGCTTTTGAATATTTTTTCTTGCATTTAGCTTTTTTTTGGCAAATTATTATTTTTCGTCTTCTCTTACTTTCTTTCCTTCATTCATTCTTTCTGTCTTTCTTTCCTTTTTAGCATTGATTTATTTAGTCCGTGTAAGCAAGTCAATATTTTATTCAAATTCAAGCGTGATACCTGAGAATTAAGTGGTTTGTGATTTACGCTCAGTGACGGTTCGTCCAAAAGCGGTTTATTCTGCGCACTGTGTGACGTCATCAGCCGCGTGACACATGACAAGGAGGTTGACGTCTATTTGACGATCCGAGAGCTGCACAACGTCAGACCCCAAGCCGTGACGTCAGTGGTACGAGTCTGTAGAGCCGTTAGTATGTTGTGGAGCTACCACGTGATCCAGATATTACAAGCTGAATGCAAAACACAATGAATCTATCTTAATGCAGGCTTATCTTCCCTGAATCACTCTTGTAACGGTTCTTCAACACCGTTAAATTGACATGATCTCGCTTATTTGCGTTTGTTATGTAATCTGTCGTTATTTTGCTTTATTTGATAAGAGAATTAATTTGTGCTTAAGGTAACTCGCGGCTGTCTTTGTGCTCAGGTCCAGTATCGCTACTGCTACGAAGTGGCACAGCGCCGAGTGAAAAACCTCATCATGCAGACCAGCACAGCATTGGGCACTAACATGTAGAGAAACAGGACACACAGGATTGCCTTGTAGAGCAGCAGGACACACAGGATTGCCTTGTAGAGCAAAAAGACACACAGGATTGCCTTGTAGAGCAACAGGACATTGAGAACTTCCATGTAGAGCAACAGTACACAGAAGAATGCCTTGTAGACTAAAACAATATTGAGGACTTCCATGTAGAGTAACAGGACACAGAAGAATGCCTTGTAGACCAACACTTCCATGTAGACCAACAGGACATCGAAGACCACTGTGTCGACCAACAGGACACTAATGGCCACCATGTGCTGCCATATAAATCAGCCCGACACTGAAGACTGACACAAACAATATGAAGGTGGAAACAACATTTCTTGCGATAGTTTTAAGCCTAATACAAGAGACTACTACAAGGTGATGTTACTCTGTGTCTAAATTACCCCGAAAATAGTTCCCAGGGATTTTCTCCACCAGTCACCACAATGTTGCTTTATCTGTGTGTTTTCCGGAATGTAGTTCCTAGGAATTGTCTGTTTGATGACTCGACCCTTAGTCTTGACATAGTCTCTCCTGCCGTCTGTACTACGTGTGCAGGGCAAGGAAAGTAGTGCATGTCCTTGTTGTTCGGTTGATAGTTGTTTGTGTCATTTAATATTAATATTTGTAAAGAGCCCTGTTAAAACACTTTTTTTTGAGTGAAGTGGCTGCAAATCGTTCGCCATTAGCAAAGAACTTGAAGGCGACAGGTCAAGTACTTGCTTTTAAATTCTGTTGTATATTTTGTAAGAGCACATGTATTAATGCGCTTAACCAGATTTTCTCAATATATTGCTGACATGTCATGCTCGTGACAAAGGAACAATGGCAAACTAACGCTTTCTTTCTTTAGTAACAGAAGAAGAAATGAAATTGTTCCGTCTTTCATTGAGTAGACTCTAATTAATGAATAACTTCTGACTTATGCTCAGCAAGATGACACATTGATCATGCTGTAAACAGGTTTTGTTTATTTCTGACCATTAGTAAGTTGTTAGAAACCTCACTTTTTTTCGGGACGAAATTTTCCTCTTCCCTTGCTTTACCTTCCCTCAAACCTTTTTGGAGTCGGGGACACATTCCCGTCAGTTGAGTCGGCTGTGGAAAGTGAGCTATTACACGGGTATCGAACCGGTGCGCCCCTCAGAGCAAACGCCAGCTATCTTAAAACAACAAAGAAACAAACAAACAAACAAACTGGTGTGTCTCTCATTTAACAGGTGTGGCTTGGCCACACTCGCCGTGCTGACTCGCTAACTTCATGTTAGCCTCGTGTGGCAGTCTGTACGTGCACGTTTACACATTTGCTTGTGTGTATGTAAAACAGCCAACCCGAAGACATCTATCTGTTCTTTTTTAAAATTTATAAATTGTAAACATATCGAACATTTGAGCAATATTTTTATGCTGGTAATATATGGACATACAAATGTGATTGTGTTTGTATATATACTCTTTTCGTACAAAAGTATTCTTACACAGATTTATTTCCTCTCTCATCATGGGGTCTCATTCTCATCATCATGTATAATATTTAGTGATAACGTGTTTAGCAGAGAAAGTTCATCCTTGTTGGTATTAGCGATGACATGTTCAAGAGGACCCGGTGACTGTTTGTCGTTGTTGAGATTCTAACCGTTGCAGTGGCCGCCACGTGACGTGTTGCAGACTACTTCGTGTTGAGGATGTAGACTGATGTTGTTGTTGTTGTGACCCTACTGCATGTATGTGCTGTTGGGGAGTTTGTGAACCATTGTGGTCGCTTTTTGTCTTCACTTTTTGTGATCATTTACCTCATTAAATTGGAAGATCGAAACATTGATGATATTTGGGGAAGTGGTGAATGTTTAGTGTTCCACAGAGAGCGTGCTTAGGTTCTGGAGCCGGAACACATTAGAGGACTAATTTCTAAATACGACAGATCCGGAAATTGGTGAGTGGAGTTTTCTGTCCACTTTGCCAGCCACTCTCTCTCGACTCGCTGTGTAAGAGTGAGTGTGTGACAGAGACATATATCCATCCACTCTTGCATCCGATGAAAGTTCCAGGCTGTTGCAAGCTCGACTATCAGTGAGAGCCTCTGAAACTATTTCCACAACCAGCTTGCAGCACTTCACAGTATGAAGTGATCCTCTGTGACTTGTTCACGATTCTTGAGTACACAGGAACCCGATGCTACAAACATTAAACACTGTGTGGCTCGTTGTTCACACACAGACACAGCATCCGGGTCTCTTTTGGCGACACGTGGCACTTGTCCACCACAAGCGATCGTCTGCTCAAGCCCACATTACTGTCACATGTCCTAGCGATTGTTGAGTGGACCACAGAGCTAGATAGCATCATCCATACACAGCTCTCTCTGACCACAGACCTAGAGCATGTGCCGAGTGAGTGCACCAGCAAACAATGTTCACTGCAGACCGGAAGCGCAATTGAAGGACTGAAGGATCAAGAGTTATCTCACCGGATGTCAGGCTTCCCGCACATCGCACGTAACTGGCGGCCAATGGCTGGAGGCCTGACACGTCACCAGGCGTGAAGAGCTGCTTTCATCCGGGTTCGAGAAACAATCTATAAACGAGTTTTTCTCTGAAAAGCTGCAACAAACTTTACGATATGGGAAAGGCAATGTTCAAAGGATTACATATGAAGAAGTTAGAAGTGTAAGAAGAGTGTATCAACTAGTTAACACCGGAAGTCGGTATTCTGACAGTTTATATTTAGGAGTCTATAGTAGGGGACCTTGTGTAAACAACTGACAGGAGGCTGTAAATATGTTTTGTGTACAAGTCTAGACAAAGGATGTACAGAGAAGCCCCGGAAGACAGTCAAGAGAAGCTTGACGAAAACAAAGCTAAAGGTTGAGGACATAATAAAAATAATCCAAAGATTATAATACTTGAAATTGTTCTGTAATCAGATACAAATCATTTGAAATTTAAATGTCGAAGCATCATAAGATCAAAATAATATTTGACAAAATAGAAACTTTATACAAAAATTAAGCTTTTTAACAGAGAAAAGACAAAGTAAATAAATGTATATAACATTTTTACCGAGCGGGTCAATTTTCTTTAAATTAAATTAATACGTGCAACTTTTATAAATGTTTGCCATCAGTAGCTTTACTTAACTTAAGAAACGTATTTTCTATACATTTAAACCGTAAATAAAATCCATTTATTATAGTGAGACTGAGATTGGTAGATAATCCATACAACCATATGCATACAATGCCCGAAAATGTTTAATGTAGTTGTAATGGCTTGTGTTGTAGAGAAATACATAATAAACAAAAGTCAGTTATCGTAACTCCCCCATCCTTATTACACAGACAAATATAATTTAACAGTTTTCACGAAATGCACAAATTGAAAACATTATTCTTATTTACATTAAAAGTCGTTTTGAACATAACATTTGAGCATTTGACAGTTTCTTGGATTTGCTTGGTAGATATTGCATCCGTTTGGAAAGTAAAGGTATATATACAAGAATCTTACAGGCCTGCTAATACATGTTTCATACAATCTCAATTGATGTTGTCTGTACACCAAGCCTAAGGTTAAAGGAGACTGGAGCAGCTGTTAAATGTCCCGTAAAAGCACAGAAGGAGAGGCAGTAGAATACTGTTCTCACAAAGTGTGGAATGTGTGAATATTTTCTGTTAGCATTGATGAAGACTTGGCGAGGATTCTCATCAGCTGATGCCTGTGATGTAAGCTGGCATCAAGAAGGTTTGGGATAAGGACTGATACAAACTAGTGTTTAATTTCAACATTCAAGTTAATTTATATTCCATCACATTTGAATTGCAGTGTTGTCGACTGGTGTTCAGTGTTCTACTGTAGTGCTCCACAGTCTTCTCTCATTAGTTTCAATCCACGAGGCACTTAAACACTAAGCTTGTCTTAGTTTTTGAATTAATATTTTAAAATCCATGTTCAGCAAAACCTGGCATTAGTATGTGTTCATCTATGTCCAATGAACATTGGCACGCAAGTAGTCTTTGCCTTTAGTGTTGACCTGTGATACACACTCGTGTTCAACTAGTGTTGGCGTACATCGATGTCTCTGAAAAACGTTGCTGAGCGACTTCGTAGCAGTAGCGGTACTGAGCCTGTCAATAAAAGAAACATTGGTCAGATTCAGGAAATGAAAAACAAGAAACAGACCAAACACAAACTAAAAAAACCACAAAACAAATTAAAACAAAAACAACAAACAAAAACAAAACAAAACAAAACAAACAACAACAAAACCCAGTAAACCAAAAACAAAGCAAAAACCAATAAAACACTCGAGTTTGAATTAACCTCTCTTCGGGCATGTTTATTTTTAAAACTGTTTTTCGTTATTACACTCAGGTGACAACTCACCACCGAGGTCAGAGCTTGAGGTCTGACGTTGTGCAGCTCCCTCACCGTCATGTACACGTCAACTTCCTTGTCAAAGGTCAGCGACTGATGACGTCACACAGCGCGTTGAACAACCCGCTCTTGGCCACCCCGTCCCTTTACAAAAAAAAATTTTTTGAACAGGTTTCATTTATTGTTTGAGTTACCTTTCTCCTCGACCATTACTGAATGACAATTTTTCTGACTCGCGAATGGAGATGAAATACTTGCTGCATTCATCTGAGGTTGGTATTCACTGCTTTTCCCCCTAGTACATAAACATGGTGATTAATTTGCTTTGACTGAGGTTGGCAATAGTGTATTAACTATTCACTCATTGAATAACCAGTGTACATTCATCTCAGGACAACCTCAACACCAGTCAGAAGGTAAAGAACTTACCGGAACTGGACGTCGTACGAACGCGAGAACATTACGGGTGCTTGATGATGAAGGAAGGCGAGAAACTTACCTGAACAATGCTAACTAAATGATGAACCAACAAGGAACTTACATGCACTGAATGACAACCGGGCTGCTGTTGTCTTCCACCTGGCGCCGTTTATCTATGAAGCTGATCAAGGTAAGTAACTCTGAGGTGTTGCCAGGTATTTCTTCAGACCAGTCGTCAAAGCGAACTAGACTCACATCTCTCTTTTCAGAACCCTGAGCAGAAAGAAAAGTTTCTTGAGATGGCTAGAGGAACGGATTTCTTTAGTTCAACATGAAGTAGAAGAACCAAGAGTGGAGAGGTAATATTAAAATACACAATGCTAAAGGTCAATGGGCGAGAACTCAAGGAAGATTTTTAAGGAGATTCCATTGAGATAATAAAGTGTCTCAGTCTAGATGGTTTCGCTGTTGTCAACATGGACAGCATTCTTGCCCTGGCATATGAAATAAAGACTTTTAAACTAGAACGTCGACTGAAAAGTGAAATCAGACAGAAAAATAGAATTAATAATGAAAATGTTTGAAGAAAAAAGAAAAGAAAGACAGACATAGAGACAGTTGCCATTTTTCTGTGATTACATCTTCGAGGTATTTTCTTAGACGGGGCGAAGGATGTGATACCTTTTTCTGTACTCATTTGGTAGAGAGTGAGATGGGTGTCCAGCTTTGAAGATGTTTTTAAGCTCACCAAGTAGGGGTCAGCCTGTATCGCCCTTGTACTGGTGACCGGCCAGTACTGACAGAAATCCTACAGAAGCAGACGACAAAGTGAGCCATGGGGCAGACACATAAATTAATAAACTGTCCTTCATGCAACAATAACAGAAAAAAACAAAAACAAAAACAAAACTAAAAGAAACCAAAAAGGAAAATTAGCATTATCTAGACTGAAATTCGAGATTGTATTTTCTAAATGTACGACTGAATTCAGATCGTGTGAACAGAAACAATTCGTGTTTGCAATTTCCTGAACTCTCACCTTTGTTTCTGCTTCTTTCGGCGAACCGAGAGAAACAACCGTTATGACGTCATTTCCGTCAACAAGGCGCCAGAAATCCACCAGAGTGCTTGGCAGAGGGAGCTGTGTGAGGATGCTGCCTCTGCTCGTCAGGTACGACTAGCAAAGACATTATAAACAGTAAACACTTCATGTTGTCCACGTACATTTATCTTGATGATTTACTAAATAAACACAGAGTAGATAGCAGACGGTTACATTAGAAACAATCAAAATAATTAATTAGGACAAACGTTTATATCTGCATAATTATTGTGGACCAAAGAACGTAGATTAATTACTCAAATTAACAAATTAACTTTAGACAAAGAGAAGAGAACAGCTACCCCACCTACCGGCATGAAGACAGCGTTGATATACTGATTGCGTCTAGGAACATGAGCTGTCAGAAACACCCGGTGTTCATCACCTACCACACAATATCAACCCGACTCAGGCTTCAGACTAGTGGTAGGTAACAGGTATGTGAAACTTATTAGTAAAAAAAGGCTATATTACAGGCATCAATGTAAAACAAAAATACAATACAAACACAATCATAGAATACCAAAAAGCAAATACAGAAAAAATGAAAGAAAAATGAAATAACGACAGTCTAAACACTTAGAACATTTGTTTTGAAAGTATTTCTCTTACTTGGCAAGGCTTTGCTGCTTCTGTTCTTGTCCGTGTTCTCTTTGTCTCGAGCAGCTGCGTAGGTCAGCTCCGGAGTCAACGATCTCATTAGCATAATTCTCTGACAGACGACAGTCACAAAGTATGTGAGAACCGAGTGAGTACAGCCAGAGCTCATTGATCATCAGCTCATTATTAAACACGAATTGTATCCAGGGTAGGTATACGCATTTTTATTTGGGACTTCTGGGGTTTAGTGAAGCCTTGGGGTCAATGTAAGGTTAGGCATTAATCTGATCAGTTATATATCTATACATTGAAAGAGAATGAATCAGTTATATTGTCAAGCTGTAAATAAATAGCGATACTAAAAGTCATAAAAGAAGTATAGAAATATAAAGAATGAAATAAATTATATCCGTAAAAAAACAACTCACAACAAAAGACTTCATACAAAAAATTCCAAAAGACTTCCTCAGCCCCAAACCAACTAAAAAGAACTAACGTACAAACAAACAAACAAACAAACAAACAACAAACAAACAAACAAACAAACAAACAAACAAACAAAGAATAATAAATAAATTTACTTCCCGTAAAACAAGTCAGCCACCTGACACCCTCATGAACCCATTCATCCTGTCGACTCACTTTGTCGTCCACCTGCCAATGATCTATCGCCATCATTCAATCCATTCCACACCCAGGTAGGAAGGGCAACAAGCAGACAACATAGGACATGCTGTCCACTTAACCCTCCAGTTAACGAAGATAAATCCAGATAATAATAACTACCCTGAATTCTGCGTCGATGACAGAATTCTGTTTGCCGGCTCTGACTGGCTCGGTGAAGATGACCTCAAAGTTGTCCTCTAGGAAAGATGTGCTTCGTCCGGTGTAGGCCTCCAGCAGAATCTTGTGAAGGAAGACATACTGGACCTGTCAAGGAAATACAAGTGGGTGAGCAAGGATTCCTATTTCTTTCCAGTAAAATACCTTTTCTCCTCCTGTAGACTCATTTTAGCATTAATCTCCTCCTTTCCATACAGTGGGCGAGCGAAGAAAGGAGAGGGAAGAAAACAAATGGGAAAAGGAAAGGAGAGATACAAAGAAAGTCTAGCAAGCATTGTCCTACTTGATGAAATGCCTGTCTGCTTACTCACTTAGACTTGCATCGCTGTGAGTGTTTGTTTGCTGTACCTACCAACGTCTGGACCATGATGCACCGCTGCTTCCGCATCGTCTTGACGACATCAAAAACGTTTACTTCCCCACGGGCGACGGCTTCGTCGAAGGCGATGTCAAGAGCGATGTACGTTCCTGTTCTTCCGACGCCAGCGCTTAAATATAAAAATGGGAGGCAAAGAATTCCGTTGGCAATGACGTCATAAAAGCTGGTATAGATGTTGATAGGTTAACCGAAAAAAGTGCTTTCAATTTAAAAATAAAGTAGTATGTTTCATATCTTTTTAGCATTTTAAATTTTTCTTAGAATTTTTTAGAATATTTTTAGCATTTGTACTCAAACTAGCTTAACTGAAATTTTACAAAATAAGGTTTCACTACAAATACGTGTTGGGAGACTTGGTGTGATCCCTACTATTACTCTATTAATTAAAAGTTACAAACATTGGAGTTTGGCTAGTATATTGTCCGATAAAACTTCGACTAAACACACAAACACAATCTACATCCACACACATTTACTTCACGCAGAGACGGAACTCACGTGCAGTGCACGAGTACAGGTGGCGGCGGGGAGCGCGGGGCACGTGACTTGGCAAAGCGCCAAAAGTTGAGGAGGGAGGTGGTGGTGGGGACCCCGTGGTCAGGCCAGGCCAGGTAGTGGTACTGCTCCACCTCTCGCTCCTCATTGTCCTAAATATAAACACGGGGTGGAGTTGACAGATTTCTCAATACGACAAAAAGTACACATCAAAACATAGATAACAAATAAACAAAAATAAAAGCTAACAAACAAATCGCAATCAAAACCTCTCGCCTAGTCAGCAGCTAATTTGTTATGGTCTTACACTTTGATGAAAAGAAGAAACTAAAAGACAATCTGCGCAAAATGTCGAAGGAAAAGTATAGCATCCACCCGCACCCCAGACACTCACGTGACGCATTTTGAGGACGAAGGTCCTGATGATGAAGTTGGCCCTCTGGCGGACGTCCACTGCGGTCACCGTGACCGGACCGTAGGTCACAATGCTGTCCTGAGCCGGCCAGTACTCGGCGCACTTGTCCTGACGTCACCAACAAGTCAAAGGTCAGGTGATACAAAAAGACCAAAAAACAGCTACAAACGACTGCAGTTGATGTTTAGGAAAAATTTTTGAAGAGTAAAAAAATCAGGTTCAGATAGTTTGGATCTGATGTCTGTTATTTATTGTCACAAACTGTGACAGCATGCCTCGCGGTGTTTTGTCACACTCTGTCTCACCTGTCCAGCCTCAACCGTGTTGGTAACCATGACAATCTGAGTCACGTTCTCTTGCCACACCATTCTCCAGAAGTCCGCAACAGTATTGGTACGGGGACCTACAAGAAACGAAGATATTTCAAAGCTCAAATCTGTCTTCAAATCTTCTCTTTATAAAACTTAAAATAAATATCTATGTAACAACCGTATACTTCAAGGAATGGAGAACTTAAGTATAAAACCTCAATGCGAGGTAAACACTCAACAGACCATCAAGCGGACACATACCCTGTGCCGCAATGTATTTCTTCTCTTGTCGGAAGCCCTGAAACAATGACACAAGTTAAAGATAATATATTTCCATAGTTTAAAAAGTAACAACATAAATACTTATACTTCAGAACATGTAGGTTTGTTTTGTCTCGAGACAAACGTTAGTAGTCGATGACATTATCATTGGCAGTGGCCATCATTGTGTGGATGATGTTGTAAGTGCTGTGGTTTCTTTTTAAAGGTCTGGGTGCTAGATGTTGTTGTGTGGTGATTGTGGTGGTGGTAGTAATGATAGTTACTGTGATGTAACTGGCGTTGACGTAGTCAGTAGCTGTGCCTTCCGGAAGCCGTCGTTGAGGATGACGCGGTTATAGTCATCTGAAATAATGGATGACACCAGCAGGGCGTTACATAAGTGCTCAAATGTACTTATGTAAATCTAAGATGAAATTAAACAAACTGTATTCCGAGTACAAAAATAAATTGCTGCACACAGCAAAAACTAAATAAATAAATAAAAATAAATAAAAGATAAAGACCAGTTATACGTTCATCACATGTTCATCTACATACAAAATTATTTTCAGGTTCATAACAGAGATAGATAAACAGACATGTAATTATTCTTTAGGATAGTAATTAGATACCAATTCACCTTTAACTAAGTTTACAGTACAAACCACGTGACATACGTACAAGGTAAGACTGAAGCATATCTATTCTTCTTTATGTTCGAGTTGAGTTTCGCTACTTTGTGATCATCGGTGAGTCCCTTGAGCAACTCCTGTGTGGACAAATACATTTCATGAAACATTAAAAACATCTCACAAACAAACGAACCCATCAGCTAGTATTTATTTTATTTTATTTTATTGTTTTTGGAATTGGTCTCTCTCTCTCTCTCTCACAGACAGACAGACAGACAGACAGACAGACAGACAGACTCAGAAACACACACTGATAAACACCAAGATCATATATTTAAGGCGGTTCACTGGACAAATACAGACAAATCTTTCAAAAAGTTTTGAATGTTTTCAACATGAAGACTGTTTCATCTGTTTTTAAGACAAAGTGTGAAACAGATTCAAGACCTTGAACTCTTCCGGAAGTTGGTCGGAGGCCAGACGGTCCACCAGGGCGCGCTGCACTCTGTCCAGCTGAGGGCTGGATGCTCGGAAGGTGGCGTACAGGCTGTCGTTGGTGTACACGTCGTCGTCGTCGTCGTCATCGTCGCCGCGTTCATCGCCGAAGTCGTTTCCCAGGGAGTTGCTGCTGGAGGGGGTGGGCATGGCCGTGACGGTGTGTTCAGGTACGTTCATGTACAGGTTGTCGCCCGTGGGCTGCGTGGCGGCGCTGCTGTTGTGGCTGTGTGGAGGTTTCGGGGATGAACGTGGTTTGATGGGCGGTATACTGGGTGAGCTGTTCAAGGCGGCTGAAACATTAAAGACATACACGGACCTCAGGCTGACCAAAATTAAAATTTTTAGCCATTTTGAGATTAGGAAACCCTAGCATATACAACAATAGTTTATGAGTAGCTGCTCAAAATGCACTCAGTGATGAAGTCTAGATGCCATGAATAGGTGAGCACTTCGTGTCTTTAATGAAGAAGCTTTTGAACTGATTTCCGTAATGAAATGTCGCGCTGGACATCAGTATGTGTACGGTTAGCATCGTTTGCACATGCGGCTACCTGGCAAACTTTGCCCATAAACATAACATCATAAAGTTTTTATACGAAAAATATCCAAACCTTCTGCCATTGGTTGGTAATCATTCTCTTCCCTGTTAGTATTTGTGTGATGGTGGAGGGCCATATCTGACTTTCTTTCTTTGCGACGTTTATTTCTGGAAGAAAAGCAAGTAGAATGATCACAGAGCACTTTAAAAAGAGGTTTTGCATTTTTAAAATTATATTCTATAGTCAATTAGTTTACTAAATTAAGTATCAATATATTTGAAAATACTACATTTTATATTTAGCACCAAAGGGACATGGATGAAGGAGTCATCTGCTGATCAGACAAGTTCCCTACTCAAGGTACGAGACTGAACCAAAAAGTAACAATACTAAGAATGATAAATGAAAAAATATCGTAAATAGTAAATGAAAATAATTTCCTACAGTATTTTCGAGGACTAAGCATCTGAAAGATACCTACTAAATGATTGTTATACGCTGCCTGGAAACTGGAAATTCCCTTCCATAACACCGACATAGTAGTGACCTTTACTCACTTTCTTTTAAATAAAGAATTTACCTAGATTTTAATTTTCACCTGTGTTTGTACTTGCTGTGTTGTTGTTGTTGTTGTTGGTGGTGGTGGTGGTGGTGGTGTTGTTGTTGTTGTTGTTGGTGTGTATGTTTGTAAGAGAGATAATAGTTAAGAGCTTCCGATTTCTTTACCTAACAACAAAGAAGACGACAACACCAATCAAAACCAAGATGATAACACCAGCGACAGCACCGCCTACTCTGCCAGCACTGCCGCCTCCTCTTTCTGCCATTAAATGAGTAAAACATCCTTCAGTTTCAATACCTTCTCACCTACATAACCATCTACCGAGCTAAGTACACGTGAGTCACAGAATAGATGGATAATGGAGATATTATATCACGAACATCAGTACTGCTCATGATATTGTCTAGGTAGCGCATACATTATTCGCCTCATTGTCCACCCCATTTCCATATAAGTTTCTACCCTTAATAAAAGTTTCTCGATGAAAGTTTATAGTGTTATTGTTGTCGACAGGCCTGCATGATGTGTATGTGTGTGTGTGTGAACAGATAGGTAGAAGACATTTTTTAAAAATTAAGCAAGTATTCTTGCCTTGTTTGCAATGTTTACCTTGCTTGCATAAGTCTCCGTGATACCCACTTTGACACCCGGAGCTACACACACCCGTCTCATGATGACACGTGTCCACTGCGCAGAAGCCGCACGTTTGCGCACAGTTGTCGCCATGGAAACCACGACCGCACGCTGAAAGAAGGGAAAGGTTAAGTAATGAGCACTAATTGAGCCTCCTTGATCGTCACCCCGACATCACTCGTCTGTACGCACAGCAACACCTGTCTCCGAGTTAACTAGTCAAGGAACATACCCTGAGTTAACTCAGGTACTGTCGTCACAGGTGTGTTTATCTCAGTCACGTGACACCTGACCTGTTGCTGCAAGTTGGGGAGACTGAGTTGTGCTCTGAGAGGGAGGAGGACTAGCGCAGTAGTCGCTTGCATGTGAGATGAGAGAGAGTGGCACTGACACTGACATTAACAGTGACACAGAACTGATTCTATCGTCAGAGCTGCTGCCGCTACTCATCATCATCTCCTCTAGCTGGAGATCCAGGTGTTGCGGGTGGCTGGGTAGCAAGACAATTCACCAGAAATGAAAGCTCTGAACCCAGGAGACACACCTAACCTGTTTACTACTGTCTAATTCCTACAGTTGCTTGGCTTTAAATAAGTTCTTGAGTTCTCAAAGAGTTGGGGAGGTAAAGGCAGTGAGTGAGAGGAGGTTGGCACCACCGAACACAAACTGGCCCCGACAACATCTTGCCTATCACCTCTCCCCACAGGCACAGTAAGATTAGGATGTCGACTTCCTTATTAGAGACTTTAATTATAAAGTAATGAAATACAGTCTCCCATTCATTATGTCATTGCATTATAAACTATTTGTCTCGTTAGTTATACAGTTTAGGGAACATATTGACAAGTTAACACTCTCGTCCCAATCACTCTCACGCGTTTCGATATTTCTACTAGTTTTTAGAAGGTTAAAAGACTCACTTGTGTTACAGTAGGGTGGTTCATAGCCTCCTTGACATCCTGAAGAACAAGCGCCATCTACAGGGCTGCACTTCCCAGTCTGTGAACAGTTGCCGCATGTGTAGCTACAGTTGATTCCATGGTAACCGTTAGAACAGGCTGAAATAGGAAGTGAGGTAAATAAAACGTTGATCTATAGTAATTCTGATAGATATCAAGCCATTTACCCCTCTAAAAAACAAATCTTAAAAAGGAAAATAGAAAAATGTACTTAAATGCTCGAGAGATATTTGTTAATTTGTCAATAGGTGTCAATGGCTGAATAATCGTCTAGACATATCAAGTAAGAGTTTGAAACATCAGAAACAAAAAGGTGTTGATGATGGAGAGATAATATTGATGATGATGATGATGATGATGATGATGATGATGATGATGATGATGATGATGATGATGATAATAATAATAATAATAATAATAATAATAATAATAATAATAATAATAATAATAATAATAATAATAATAATAATAATAATAATAATAATGTGAACTTAAAATGCACAGCATCATCATCAAGACAGATCGCAATCTCTGCACAGACCAATAATGATAAATGAAAGATAACAGTAAACAGTGAGGTACATATAGACACACTGAAGAACATAAAGATGAGGTACAAGAGTAGAAGGTAAAGCGACGGATGAAGGTATGGAGGGAAATCCATATACATGTACATTTGTATGTAATATTTATGTAGATAAATGCATTTGGATGGCTCTGTCTAGTATTCTTACTCTCATTACAAAGAGGTGGCTGATATCCCGCCAGACATCCACCCGGACAAACACCAGTGACAGGTTCACAGTTATCTCCATGACTGCAGTTGCCGCACGTGTAGCGACAGTTGTCGCCATACAATCCTTGGTCACAGACTAGAAAACAGGACCGGTGAAATATTTAGACGATGCCAAAAATAAGCATGCATTTTAAAAACTAGTTTTATAACTATTATTGCAATATATAGTAGTGCACATACATGTTTATGGTCATCTTTGTGTGGTGGTGGTGGTAGTAGTAACAACAACAACAACAACAACAACAACAACAACAACAACAACAACAACAACAACAACAACAACAACAACAATAATTCGTCTCAAAACATATTTCATTGTGTTCTTATGTTGAGAATGAATGTGAATGCTATCAGCATAGATAGTCATTACAGCTCAGTATCACTACCATAACATAATTTTGTAGCCTACTCTTCTTTGTTTTTTAACTTACAGCTGAGCTTTAGAGATTTATAAGTATCAGGGGTATATATATATATATATGTATGTATATGAATATGTATGAATATATGTTTTCTTTTGACAAAAGCTCAGAGTAACTCCATCACCGTAACCCGCTGGGGTGTGAGGTGGTAGAGTTCTCACTGATATCGAGGCCAATCTCCTTTTCGTTCTTGGTTTATATTTTCTAACCCTGGCAGTCAGGTACCCAGTCAACAGGATAATGAGGGTAATACCCTGTCATAGAGATGTTGAACTGTGTGTGTGTGTATGCGGATATGCATGCATCATAAATGTAAATGCTATCTATATACCTTCATAGGCATGAAATGTCTAGTATTCTTACTTTTATTACAAAGCGGGGGCGCATACCCTGCGACACATCCACCCGGACAAACACCATTGACATGTTCACAGTCTCCCTGTCTGCAGTAGCCACACCAGTGGCTACAGGCGTCGCCATAAAATCCTCTATTGCAGGCTGGAACACAGAAAACAGGTTAATGAAACACTGTTATGACAGTAAAATGGTGATTGAAAAAAATCTGAGTTTTTAAAATTATTAAAATTATAGAATTTTTAAACAGTTCTGACACTGTTCTGAAGCATCTGACTCAAAGGTCTCTCTCTCTCATTGACAAGATCGCCCTGCTCACCTGGCTGCCACCAACAGGAGCAGTTTATTGTTATTAAAGAAGGAGAGAACCACTGATAGTGTAAATGAAAAAGTTTTGTAAACGTAAATAAATAAACAAAGTACGACTTACGAAGTAGCATCGAATGTCTATTTCTGTATGTTTAAAATGACAGTAATAAGCTTGTAGAGAAGATTGCATACCCATATTTTAATTTCTTTTTCTATGTTTTTGCAAAGACGACAAAGAGTCTGATTCATGATGTACGAGTGGGTTACTGAGGAAAGTCACAGGAGTAGAGGCAATGACTGTAGAGGGACAGGAGTAGATTTTCACGTGATCTGTAATATTCAGGTATTGACCTATCATCTACTTACTGTCCTGTGATACTGTACTTACTCTGGTTACAGTAAGCAGCTACATATCCAGGCTGACACCCGGACTCACACACCCCTGAGGTTGTGTTACACTCAGTGTTGCCTCCCTTACACTGACCACAGGACTGCTTACAGTCGGCTCCATAGGATCCAGGGGAACAGACTGAACACAGAATACAAGGAGCTGATTGTCAAAGGTGGACATCTTTAGTACATCGTGTAATACTAGTGTAACCTAAGGTCTACACATATTGATAACTAAATAAATACAATTAAAAAAATTACAATGTCTGACTACTGTTGTCTGTCTCCCTATCTACTGATCTCACTGTTTGGCTACATTCGATGATGATGTTAACAAAAAACAACTCGACATAACAGTAAACAGAGGCGAGGGTTAGGAAGTGAAAAGACAACAGAGCAGACTGGCTTACACACCGACACAACTCTTGTAATAACTGTGGAGCTGTGTGTTTAGTGTGTACGAGGAATGTGACAGTCAGTATCTCATCAACAAAATGTTTGTGTGCTGTCACGTGACTTCAGAACATACGAATGATGTGTTTGAAGACTTGTGTACGAGTAAGTTATGTTTTGAATCTTCTGAAGACTGTCAAGGTGTGTAGCAAGAAGATCACCAGTCATGTTATGTAACAATCGACTCTAAATGCTGCTGTAGCCAAAGCCACAAAGGTATATGCAGTCTGATTTACAAATCTTTCATATTCAAAGTTTCTCAAAACTACACAGACAGTAGAAACATTCAAGATAATTAGGACAAAACATTAATGAATCTGTGTACACTGACACAGTCTGTATGTCCTCCTGTCTGCCTGATAGTCTGTATACAGGTGTACCATGTCTACAGTACTTACCTTCATTACAAAGTTGTCCCTGATAGCCTTTGTCACATCCCCCAGTACAAACACCGGTCACGTGACTGCATGGCGGCTTCGCGCATTTTCCGCATTTGTTGGTACAACCATCGCCATAGGAACCGCTAGAACAGGCTTAAATACAAATACTGAGAGGTATTCAACATGACAGTAAATCACAGATACACAAACGTTACACTCACTGTTTACTTATCAAACTGAATTGATTGTTATTAACAAAACAATTACTACACAATTATTGTAGCTCTTTCTGTTGCAGTGAAGACAAGAGTGGACGACTGACAGGTAGAAATCTGACACAAGTGGCCTAAAGATGCCGAAATGAGTAAAGCAGTTGTCATGAAGGTAAGAAATCGAGTAAATAAGTCGTTCTTACTCGTTGGTTAGTGTACAAGTATTAAGAGCTTAGCAAAGCTTAAACTGTATATCTTCCGGTGAATAATTAAATGTTTTAAAATAAGACAATTACAATCACGTCTCGCTTCTACATGGCAATTTCTCTGAATCAGGCAAGTTTGTGAACGAAAGACACTTCTGTCACCAAATCATTTATAAACGACCTTTTGATGTTTTGATGTTTTGATGGTCATCAGCTTTAGGTAGAGCAACATATTGGGGATTTATTAAATTTGTATATGAAAATTATTCAGTAGACAAAAGTAAATGCACTCACCAAACTGCTGTTTGTGTACTTACTGAGGTCGCAGTGAGTCGACTGATACCCGGGCTGACAGCCGGCCTTGCACTCACCCGTGTAAATGTCGCACTTGGTGTTACCGCCTTTACACTGACCACATTTCTTGCGACAGTTTTCTCCATAGGACCCAGGAGAGCAAGCTGACAGAAAGCAAATGTACAAGGCTTGAAAAGTATACATCATAATATAGACTTTCATATTGAAACTATTTATACCAAGTGCAAAGAGGGATGTAGGGCACAATACAGGTGAACATCAACACGAGACAAAATATATCAATCATGTAAAAGTTAAAGGAAGAGGCTAGCTAATAATAAAATAGCCTGAAAACACTAACCTAACCCATGAAGAAACAAGTCGACTGATCTCAGACACAAGAACAGTTTTTGCAGACAATCAGAGAAAGAACAGTTTGTTGTCACACACATCTGGACTCACACAACATTTTTGTAACAAAGATAGCATGACCTCAGGGCTCCACGTGACTGGCTTTTCATTCTCTAGTTGATCATTATCTCTAACAGTTCTTAGATAGATACATCTCATTTTTTATATTTTATGCTTCATTTTTCATGGCTTAGGCTAATAGTTGTTGTAATGCACTGAGTGCCATTTTCTATGACTTGTGAAGAGTAAAGGAATCTAATCAATTGATCAATCAATCAATCAACAGATGTAAATTCCTTAGTGATAAGTATGATGGTATAATATGTTTGAAGTGCTCTGTGTACATAAAATTTACAAAGACTGCAGGGAGAGAAATAACAGATATCTTAGTGTCATTCCCGTGATTTCCACTCACGCTTTGTGCACAATGGTGGCTGCCATCCGTCATCACACACTGACAGACAGTTTCCAGTACTTTGGTAACACGCGATGTTGTTCTTGCAATGACCACACCTCTTGTCACAGAAATGACCATAAAATCCTTCTTGACAACCTAACGAATCAAAATAAGTCAAAATAAATCATCTTTAAATTTCCTTTATTATAGTGAAAGGTGAACTTTAAGTGTAAACAAACAACATTTGTTTACGAATTATTATATCAAATGGAATGCAATAGTGTGCAGCAATAGTCAGGTAGCCTATTGGCACCTCGGAAGGATAATGGAGATAAAGAAAATATCTACACTTATATGCTGCAAAAATCGAATTGTTTCAAAAGGTAATCTTAAGAAAACATGATGTCTCCTGAGATTTTTTAAAAATACTGATCATTTATACAACTTCTATGGTATTGTTATCGCGTTACCGAAGTCATACAAATAAATGTTGTTGATGAAGTATTACAAATCTACACACTTCTATTACATAAATTGTACATTTGTTACAAATAAATCTGGAAAAATTCTACTTTTGAAATGATTTTGCAAATATTGTGAAGTACTAACCCTGTAGACAGGTGCCAAAGTAGTTGTCACAAGTTCCATTACTACAGAGACTGCTGCACCGCTGACCACACGTTGGACCGTAACGGCCGGCACTGCAAACTGTGTGTAGTACACAGGACATGAGACACACTGACACAGGCACTGACACACTGTGTGTAGTACACAGGACATGAGACACACTGACACAGGCACTGACACACTGTGTGTAGTACACAGGACATGAGACACACTGACACAGGCACTGACACACTGTGTGTAGTACACAGGACATGAGACACACTGACACAGGCACTGACACACTGTGTGTAGTACACAGGACATGAGACACACTGACACAGGCACTGACACACTGTGTGTAGTACACAAGACACAACACAGTCTGACACAGGCACTGACACACTGTGTGTAGTACACAAGACACAACACAGTCTGACACAGGCACTGACACACTGTGTGTAGTACACAAGACACTGACACAGTCTGACACAGGCACTGACACACTGTGTGTAGTACACAAGACACTGACACAGTCTGACACAGACACACTGTGTGTAGTACACAGGACATGAGACACAACACAGTCTGACACAGACACTGACACACTGTGTGTAGTACACAAGACATGACACACTGACACAGTCTGACACTGTCACTCAGACAATACAAGTTTTGACTTTTGTCAGCCGCCGTGTGTCGCCAGCATCGCTGGTCATGGAGTACCGGTCATGAAGTGAATGAAGTGAATGAATGTATGTACTTGATGATAGCAGTCGGTAAATTATTGAAACATGGAAATAAATCTCACCCCACACTTCAAGTTCACAGAAGTTGAAAAAACGTTTATCTCTGTTGTCTGTACTTGTGTATAACGTGACGTTCCGTCCTCTCACTGGAGGTTGACAAGTGACGTTCAGTACCAGCCAGTTGTCACTGTCTGTGATGGTCGTGCAATAGTGGTGATCCACATACAGTAAGGCGTTCCTCAAACTGTCTTGATCTGAAAATATGGTCGACAAATAACGGGTATTCGTCTTGATGTTAGTAAATCTTACAAATATTTTTCATTAATAGTGCAAGCACTAACTAGTTTCAGGCCAAGAAAAGAAACTAGCAACTGAGGTAGGACACCACAAACAGAAAGACTCGACACTAGAAACAAATCGTGAAATATAAGGCGGATGGAGCCGCGCTGTTTGTGTTGTTAAAGTCTGAGAACAGAAAAACCGTCATGTCGCCTGATTTTGTTTCACACGATCTTCTGACAGAGACAGTTAGTGTAGTCCTGTACTTTGGTCATCGTCTCGTTTGATGGAAAGATAATACAGAGGACTTATGACAACACTAAGTACATATACCTGAGAAAACGTATGGAGCAAGCGGGGAATAAACTTAATTCTAATTTGAAGGGCCCTCGATGTCGCTCTCACACACCCACACAATCTCTCTCTCTTTTACAGGGTGGGGAAAACGGGAGTACCCAGAGAAAGGTATGTTAAACCCACATCACGACACCCAGTTGAGTGTAGATTATCAAGTGAGGACAGCGTTGAACGAAGAATGTTCCCCCCAAAACAAATACTAACAATTAATTATATGTTTAGTCTGGTAAATAATACTAATAATACTATAATTTCATACTAAGAATGTAATGTAACAAAAACTGAACATAGCAAGTATAGAAATAGTATCACGGCCATGTGTCATGGCAGCAAATACAAAACCTGAAACATTCCAGTAAATAAATGACTGTAGAGGTCGCCGTTAGTCACACGCGCATTCATTCTCTTACACATACACGTGTACAGACACAATCAAATTATTGGTTTAAACAGGAAAATATGAAGATAAACATCTACACTGTATGTGTATGTAACGGCAGGACAGAGAAGGTAGGTAGTATCCTACACACACACATAGATATACACACGCTATTTTCACTCCAACTGTGTTTGAATGTTATAGTTATATAGCAATTAGCTTGGCCATCGTCTACGATTAAATGATTTATGTTTGTGTTCAGCATTTGATATTCTAACACCATTTTTGTTGTCAAACAGGTACTTAGGAAACAATGATACAACTTTGTGAAAAAAGTTTATCTGACAAAAACTGATTTCTGTTACTTCAAGAATTTAAAATTTTACAGCCTTTAAGTAGGAGTATTTATAAAATTATTAATCAGATAAATAGGACTTGCAGTGTTGTATTTGATGTGCCACTGTTTCATCTGAGGGCATGAGCTATGAAGTACGATGGTATACTGTACTTTGAGGATTTGTATTGTTAGTCCTGTTCTGTCCGTCAGTCAGTCCTTTGACCGGTACCTGTTGTTGGGGGGATCACAAGGATAGAAAGGGTCACCATTCCAGCCTACTGTGGGCGAAAGTCAGCAGACGACAGTCCAGTCTTTGACGTTCGTAAGTCAGTTCTTTCTCTGACCACCGTGGCGTCGACTACCCTCCAAGGTGCCTTGAACGACAGTCTTCAACATGGGGTCGTGCCGGGTCACATGGTCACACCTCCCTCTGTCGTTTGAATGTTGAAGGTAAACGTTCCTGGTGTCCTACGAGTGTGGCCATCTGGTTCGTACAAAGTCGTTGGATCTGTGTTCTTTGTATGAGATCCTAAGCAGTCTCCTCAGGCATTTGTTCTCGAATGTCTGGATTTCCGTTTCCGTCTCGGCGAGCAGAGCCCACGTGTCACATGCATAGAGCAGGATCGGCACTACCAGGGATTTGTATAGTTTGTAAAAAAGGTAGTAAACCTTTTCTTATGGCTATACCAGATCGTATCTAGTCTAGCCATTGCCACTGATGCTGTCGCGATCCTGATGCGGATATCCGGCGCGGGTACCTGGCATGGAGCTGCCGTCCTTGGAGAGGGTGGTTCCCAAGTACTTGAAGCTGCTGACCTCTTACAGATGTACCCCGTTCATATACATCTTGGCTTTGCCGCTGTCGTTGACCACAACTTCGCTCTTTTCAGTGCTGGTCTCTACTCGATATGCATTTGAACTGTCTTCTGTCTGTTGGTGAGGTCTTGCAGCTGTTTGGTAGTACCTTCTAAAAGATCTTTGTAATCTGCAAAGAGTTCTTCTAACATGATGTTCTCCAAGAAGATATCAAACAACACAAGTTATAGGGTATATCCTTGATGAACGCCTGCTGTGGTGCGAAAGTAAGTTCCTATTTGGCTGTTCAGTAGGTCTTTACATGTTGAGCTATTGTACAGAGCTTCGATGACTTGAACGGGGCCTTCTTCGGTGTTATATTTTCGCATCACATGAAATATCTCCTCGTGCCAGACTCTGTCAAATAGCTTTTTGAAAGTCAATGAAGTTTTTTTAGTCTCACTGAGGGGGAATATGCCTTTCTATGAGAATGCGACATTTGAAACTCTGCTCAACTGTGAAGGTACTTGGTATGAAGCCAGCCTGTTCTTCTGCTTTGGTTTTGATGTGCTTCCATATGACTTTCAGCATGGCAGCTTGATTCGCTGATAAGTATTATGGTTCTGTAATTCTGGCACTGTTTGCTCTTTTCCTTTTTTGGGAGAAATATGATGTGTCCATTCTTTGGGCTATTCCTTGCGTTCCAAGGCTCTTTAGCACAGGGCAGTCAGGACATTTGTATATTCTTACCAACCCTACTTGATCAGCTCAGCTTACACATTATGGACGCCTTGTGATTTTTCTCCCTTCAGACTATGTACAGCTCTTCCAACCTCTCGCAGTAGGACTGATAGGTTTGCAGATTCACTGTCTCTACTGGTTGTTTTGGAGGATGCTGGCGTAGGTCTTTAGCGGAAAGTTGTACAGGTCTTTGTAGTATTCAGTCCCTCAGTTCAGTATATCATTACTTTCTGTCAGGAGGCAACCATTGCTGTCTTCGATGGCTGAGGTCTTGTGCTGATATGTCTTAGTGAGGGACTTTAGAAGTTGGTAGGTCTTTATGGTGTCACCTCGTGTCCTTCCATCCTCTAGGTCTCGGAAATGGGTCTCGATTCAGTTCTCATTAGCTGCCTTATCCCTTTCTTGTTGGCACATTTCACTTCTTTGTATTTGGCAGCTAATTTGCGTTGCTTTTCTTTTCTATCTTCAATGCCCACCTTTGGTCACAGAGATCTAAGATATCATTTGTGACCCCTGGCTGTTTCTTATTTATATGTCGCCATAAAACTGCATGTCGTCTTGAAGTTTGTGTCTTGTAGCTTCTGCAAATCAAAGCTAACTCGGGGAGAGGAGGGTGTTGAGGGTCGCTTCACTTTCAGCTTCAGGTTCGTTAGAACAAGGTCAAGATAGCTACCTCTGTCAGCGCCTGGGTATGTCCTTGTGTTGGCCTTGTTGATGGTGGATTTGAAGCGTCTAGCATCAGGATATAGTCGATTTGATTATAGACCAATCCGTCTGCTAAATGCCACGTGACCGTCCTTGATTGTTTGTGGGTTTGTAAGGTAATGGCTAAGGTGAGTCTCTGGCTCTGCACAAATTCTAGGATTCTGATGCGCCTGTAGTTGGTTTCAACAAGGCAAAATTTACCTCCTGTTCCTACCCATTGCTGGGCAGACCTTGACCTTCCAGTCACCGAGTACACCGAGTACAATGTTATCTAGTTATTGTTCAAACTCTTCTATTTCGTTGTCTCCATTCGAGGAAGTTGGAGGGTATACTTGAACACTGGTGTTGTGGGGCTTAGCTGACACACGTGTGGCCTTCTGGATATGGGTGTAAAGCTGATGGTGGTTCTGACCACCTTGCTGAGCACGAGGAAGCCCATAATGTACTCACATCTGGAGTCCTCTTCACTGTACCACAGTTTGTGGCCGTCGTTTGTTGTTTCCCCAAATCCTGTCCAGCTGACCTCTGCCAGTCCCACAATGTCCCACTGGTTCCATTTAAATTCGTGGGTGAGCGGATGCACTTTGCAAAACTGGTGTAGTGTGTGTACGTCCCATGTACCAATGGATGTTCACTCTCGCAGCTTGATTTCTGTTTTGGTTTCTGTTTTAGCACCAGTATCACACTTCTCGCTGACGGTACTCTGGAGTCTGACGATAGGTAGTGTGGTGGTTGTTGATCCGGGCCTCGACTTATCCGGCATGTTGTCTCTTTTGTGGCGGTTATCCATGGTCCTAACATTGAGTATTATACACTTGGTAGCAACCAACTCCTCCCCAAGTAAACCACAGCCGGTAGTCGGCATGGCCATGAAGAGGTAGGCGCTAAGACCCTGGCCTGTACTCTCATCGTGGACAGTTTTTGTACGCTGATGCCGTGTTAGTATCAAGCTTTTCTGTAGTGGTTTACTCCCTTAGTCTTTATCTTTCCCAAGATTTTTCCCAAAACATTGGGGCCAATTTGCCTTGGGTATGATTGTTGTGCGAAAATGGTGATGGTGATGGACATCTGTGTCGATCGTTTCCCATTCCGGCAGATGGCAAAATGGCGGTAGCGACGACCACAAGGTCTTTTTAAATTAGTCAATCAGAATATTAAAATCTTATGCTCTTATTACTTGATGATGTATACTATTCATTTATACTCAAGGCTTTATGTTTATTTTGCATACATAGTAAACTCTGACATAGTAAACTCTGCTCTGAGCCAGGTTCTACTTCACTTTGCTGCCTTATTCAGGCCTGATTGGCCAACTTCATTTAATTTTAACTCACTTTCATGACAAACCTCGTTCAAATTTTAACTTTGTCTCTTTAATTAAAATAAACGATTTTTGTGGAAAAGAATAAACTGCGCTAAGTCCATTTTTTACTGAGTTCAACGCAGCGGGGGCGGTACTCCTTCTATAACAACAATTAATAATGAATACTCTTACATGTGTTCTTATGTTTAAAAATATTGTTCTTTTAATATTGTTTCCCAGCTGACTGTGCTATTCTTTTCGGTAAACATGACAACCGATTATCATAAGCGTTATTGCTATATACACATGTAGAAATTAATAGGCTTCTAATTGTATAAGCTGTGAATAATCCTTACGGTACTAACGGGTTTTCATTCCTGTGATAAATAGCGAGACTACAATATGTAGTATTGTGTATACTAACATTTTTGCTGTGAATAGTTACACTATATTATATGATGTTCTGTATAGTTACTGTGTTTTCCGTTGTCAATAGTGAGACTATACTATATACTATTCTGTATACTCACTTGTATCCCTGTTGTAAATAGTGACACGTGTGACAGTGTACTCAGCTCCAAGATCAACTAACCACCTGACGTAACTGTCTCTAGAGTCAGTGTCAGTGTGAATACAGTTGAGTCTGTCTGTGGACTGTCCAGTCTTCAATACAAGCACGTGACTTCTGTTTCCATTGACGGCGAGACAAGCTGGGCCGGACTGCTGGTTTCCACTTCTGTAGGTAGAACTCATTTCTGCCGGTTTGCCGAGAGCAACATTTTCTGCACAAATAGTGTTTTAAATAGAAGTTTGTAGCGAGATACTAAAGGCTGTGAGGCTGTGAGACTAGTTCACTAGAAACAGTTTAAAGTGGACTCTAGGTGTGAATTGTGATTTTACTTCCACATCCTCACTCATTAACCTCTCGCCCTTAGTGACTTGCGGGCTTTCCTTAATACTCCTGAAGGATTAAGAAAATATTTAAAAGTACGTATCTGTGCATTATTGCTAGTTCACAAACAACAGTCTCTACAACTTATTATTATACATTAATATCAGCTTACAAAAATATTATCCACTAAATACCATTAAATTAAATCAGTTTCAATTGCTAGATTTATATACAGTTTGAGTGCAATATTTACTAAGTAAGCTAAAAACAAGAATATGTGAAAAACCAATTGAATTACAGGTTTTTAATAGTTGTTTTAAGGGACTGAATAAAAGGACTATTATTTTGAGCTATCATGGGCTAAATGATAATTTTAAGTGTTAAATGGACATGTTTTTATAAAAAATTACTTTAATGACCAAAATAAAAGAATACCTAATTAATAAAAAGTAATAAATCTTGCTGAGGTATGCTATCCATTATAATCCAACCACTTCTTAGCTCCTTTCGTCGAAAATAAACTTATATATATATTAAAAATTGTACTTAACAATTACCTTACAAACTTTAAAAATAAATAGTTTTTGTCAATTATCCTTATTAAAATGTTGAATGCTTACCCATAACGCAGTTACTAGAGTCCGGCCAACATTTGTTTGTTGTGTTATACCAACAAGGGTCGCCTGGTAAGACAATGGGCATTAAAACACAAATGAGCTATAAAACTATAACCAGATATATGTAGTAGCCAAACATGTACGAACAGGATCTAGGATCGCTTCTTAAAATGTTCTCATTTACTTTATAGAGACATGGTGGCAGATGAGAACCACTTGTGTATTTTAACTTGTCTAAGAACCGTGATTGATACCCGGGATGATATCCGTCCTCACACTACCCGTGAAAATGTCGCACGTGGTGTTACTGTCTTTACACTGACCACATCTGTGGGTACAATCTTCTTCACAGGACAGAGAATAATAATAAAATGCGCAAGGTTTGAAAAGTAGGTTTTCATTATGTCACAATAAAACTGTCATATTTGCACTAATATTTACACGGTACAAAGATGGCTGTATGGCGAAAGACAATTAGGTGGACATTAAAATGAGAAAAGTCTTTGCCAGACTCGTAACAAAATCAAAGGAAGACTAAATAAATAGTCATGTACCACCAAACTAAAGCAAAACCAAAAAAGAAACAAGTTCACTAATCACAAGATACAAGAGCAATGTTTGAACTGGAAGCAAATCTTATGCTTTATTATTCATGGTTTAGGTTTTGAAAGGTTTCTGCGGGCGTTAGCTGTTATGATGCCATAATCTCATTCGTATGTAAAGCTTATCAATCAATCCACAGATATAAATTTTTCAGTGATGACGATCGGAAAATTTGTTTCAGCATTTTTTTTAGATTATTTAGAAAGTTTGTTGGGTGATGGAAATAACTATCATTTAGTGATTTCAACTCACGCTCTGCGCACAATGGTGGCTTCCATCCTTCTTCACATTCCGGACAGTTTCCAGTTTTCTGGTCGCACGCAGCGTTATTCGTGCACCTACCACACGTCTGGTTGCATAAGTCGCCATAGAAACCTGCCTTACAACCTGCAGAATTATAACAAGGGAAAATAAGTCAATATTACATTATTCTTATGATGATGTTAGATGTTGTGGCGTGAGGCTGAAAGAACGTGAAACAAAAATACAAGATGTACCTGATAGAGTTTATAATGTTGTTATTGTTCCCCTTATTGTACAGATAACTTGTAAGCAGCTTAAATGTATGTGAGGCCTTCTGTTGTAAAAGTGACAAACTGACACAAGGCTAACCTCAGATCCAATCTTATCTTATGCTTCATAAGTTAATTTCCTATAAAGTGGTTACCAAAGTTCTGAGTGCATATACACAGGGTGTCCAAAAAGTTACACTCAATTTTAAAAGATAAACGAATGTATGTTTTCAATAAATTTTATTGTATGATGAATGAAAACTATGCGCGGAACAGTTTTGTGCTAGAGGCCCCGAAAGGTGATAGGGGTCAGTTTTATGCAGTTTGACTTTTCTTTAAAAATGGATTCCTTTGTTATTACACTATCAGGAAAATACACTGCTATGTTAAAATAAAAGTTAAAAATCGACTTAAAATACGTTTTAATCGAGGTACCCTACTGCGATCTGTACCGATTTCAGACGAAATAGCGCTTTCTCGGGTTACTAAAAATAGATTGTGACGTCACGCAGCAGAGCATCATGGGATTGCTTTGCGGGCAAACACTGCACGTTGTTCTTTCTGTTTACGCTACGGCGACTGACAAAGAGCGAAATTTTTTATATTAATCTCTGAAACAATGCTGAAAACAGGAGGAACTAAGCACTGCTGTTGGGGTTTATGTAAATCGGACTCCAGATATCCAGAGCGGTTACCGGAGGGGACATTTTTTATTTCATTTCCAAAGCCTGGTAAGACCAGTGACAACATGACCCATGCAGTGGGAAAGACAACAGGGCAAGTTAAAGACTGAGAAAGCAAAGCGCCGGCAGTTTTTATGTGGGCGATCTGATTTCCAAAATGTGGAGAAAATAACCAGGAACACATATATCTGCTCTCTGCATTTTCGTGGTGGAAAAGGCCCAACATCTGAGAGCGACGAACCAGTATTAGCGACGTTTACAGACGAGGAAACAACAGCGACAGGGAGGTGACAGGGAGGTAGACTCCAGCGCAACGTGGCGACCAACCTGCACATTATCAACGGGACAAATGAGAAGAAAACTGGTCCATCTAGGCGTTTTACCCCAAAAAGAGAAACTGTTCATTACACTTCTGAGGCTGAGAAAAGGACTTTCACTGAAAATGATTGCCTACATGTTTGTCACATCTGAATCGTTTGAGAGCAAATTTTTATCAGTTTATGTTCCTACACTTCAAGTCTATGAATGCCCCATGTTCCCAACAAAGGATATAGATAAAACATCTTTGCCAAGAGTGTTTAGACAGTTTAAAAATGTCAGATACTCTGTAGACTGCACACATTTCTTTTGTCAGACACCAAGGGATTATGGGCAGCAAGGCATTGTGTATTCCTCTTACAAGCACCACACCACAATGAAAGGACTGATTGCAGTCACCCCTAAAGGTGCTGCATGTTTTGTTGATATATTTGAGAAATGTGGCATTCTACAACACATTGAACAAGGAGATGTTTTGCTTGTGGACAAAGGGTTTAAAGTGTAGGATTTGCTTTTGTCAAGACAGGCTACTATAAAAATCCCTGCATTTCTAGGTAAGCGAGCTAGCCTGTCTGCAAAACAGGAGATGGATACAAGGAGGGTAGCCAAGGCACGAATTCATGTAGAACGCTTTAATGAAAGACTGAAAAAGTTCATGCTTCTCGGTAGAACTATCCCCTAAGCCTCGGTTGTGTTGCCTCCCAAATGGTTTTTCTTGGATGCTGTTTGGTAAATTTTCAGAGTAGCTTATGTATTTAAAAGCAAATGAAATGCTAATGTACCATTTAGATTGGTCAAAGACAGAAATGTGGGAATATTTTTACCAAAAACAGACTGAAAAGAATTTTTGGTGTTAAACTGATGGTCAACCTATCAATTCATTCAGGGGCATATGACAGAAAAGCATTGTAAATAAATCTGTATAGTAATTAATATTATAGGTTACAAGTACTGTTCTGCTTCATAGGAAACAAAGAGAAAAATAAAAAATCAAAACCGCATTTTTACACGTTCACGTTTTGTTTTTTTGAACAATAAACTGCACAGCAACGCATTCGCTGCAAACGCTGGTGTAGTACATGTGGGGAATATATTTGTCCGCTTTGCATTCCCAGAAGCCCTTGCGCGGCTAGATCGTGACGTCATCTGTGGAAAGCGCCATTCAAACGCTGTGTCGATACTGTTTCCTGTCATAACCTCATCGTGTTATACCTTGACAGAAAGCCCGGAGTCTGTATGTTCAACTTCTTTCAAGAACGGAATGGATAAAATTGTTCTCCGTTGCGTTCGATACAAGAAACCAATCGTGATGCAACACTGCGACAAACCTTTAGACACAGTTCCACATCCATTGTGGCTAATTTTTCGGTAATAACTCGGCAAATGATCTACATTAGTTATAAATATAAAATCGGGCGAAACTTTTTGGACACCCTGTGTATATATAAATAAATGTTGATGAAGTATTACAAATCTCCACACATCTACTACACAAACTTCCATTTGTTCAAAATGAATCTTACGAAAACATTTCAAACCAATCCACAAATATTGTAAAGTACTAACCTTGTAGACAGGTGCCATTGTAGTTGTCACAAGCTCCATTACTACAGCCACTGCTGCACTGCTGACCACACGTTGCACCGTAACGGCCGGCACTGCACACTGTGAGTAGTACACAGGACATAAGACACACTGACACAGTCTGACACAGGCACTGACACACTGTGAGTAGTACACAGGACATAAGACACACTGACACAGTCTGACACAGGCACTGACACACTGTGTGTAGTACACAGGACATGAGACACACTGACACAGTCTGACACAGGCACTGACACACTGTGAGTAGTACACAGGACATAAGACACACTGACACAGTCTGACACAGGCACTGACACACTGTGTGTAGTACACAGGACATGAGACACAACACAGTCTGACACAGGCACTGACACACTGTGTGTAGTACACAGGACATGACACACAACACAGTCTGACACAGGCACTGACACACTGTGTGTAGTACACAGGACATGACACACAACACAGTGTGACACAGGCACTGACACACTGTGTGTAGTACACAGGACATAAGACACAGTCTGACACAGACACTGACACACTGTGTGTAGTACACAGGACACAAACACAGTGTGACACAGGCACTGACACACTGTGTGTAGTACACAGGACATAAGACACAGTCTGACACAGGCACTGACACACTGTGTGTAGTACACAGGACACGAGACACAACACAGTCTGACACAGACACTGACACACTGTGTGTAGTACACAGGACATGAGACACAACACAGTGTGACACAGACACTGACACACTGTGTGTAGTACACAAGACACAACACAATGTGACACAGACACTGACACACTGTTTGTAGTACACAGGACATGACACACAACACAGTATGACACAGGCACTGACACACTGTGTGTAGTACACAAGACACAACACAGTGTGACACAGACACTGACACACTGTGTGTAGTACACAGGACACGACACACAACACAGTCTGACACAGACACTGACACACTGTGTGTAGTACACAGGACATGACACACAGCACAGTCTGACACAGACACTGACACACTGTGTGTAGTACACAGGACACAACACAGTCTGACACAGGCACTGACACACTGTGTGTAGTACACAGGACATGACACACAGCACAGTCTGACACAGACACTGACACACTGTGTGTAGTACACAGGACTTGAGACACACTGACACAGTCTGACACAGGCACTGACACACTGTGTGTAGTACACAGGACTTGAGACACACTGACACAGTCTGACACTGTCACTCAGACAATACAAGTCTTGACTTTTGTCAGCCGCCGTGTGTCGCCAGCATCGCTGGTCATGGAGTACCGGTCATGAAGTGAATGAAGTGAATGAATGTATGTACTTGATGATAGCAGTCGGTAAATTATTGAAACATGGAAATAAATCTCACCCCACACTTCAAGTTCACAGAAGTTGAAGAATTTTTTTCCGCTTTTTGTTGTTGTGCGTAACGTGACGTTCCGTCCTCTCACTGGTTGTTGGCAAGTGACGTTAAATACCAAGTTGTTACTGTTTGTGATGTTCTGGCAAAGTTTGTCATCCACACTCAGCATGGCGTTACTCAAACTATCAAGATCTGAAGAAATGGTAGTAGAAAGTATTTTCAGTCGTGTTGATGCTAGTCACTAGTACAAATCTTATCATCAATAGTTACTTTAGGTAGTATCACGTATACTCACTATAATTCCTGTTGTAAATAGTGACACGTGTGACAGTGTACTCAGCTCCAAGATCCACTGACCACCTGGCGTACTTAACGTTTTCGTCAGTGTGAATACAGTTGAGTCTGTCTGTGGACTGTCCAGTCATCACAAGCACGTGACTTCTGTTTCCATTGACGGCGAGACAAGCTGGGCCGGACTCTATTTTTCCACTTCTGTAGGTAGAACTCATTTCTGCCCGTTTGCCGAGAGCAACATTTTCTGCACAAATAGTGTTTTAAGTAGAAGTGTATACCGAGATACTAAAGGCTGTGAGACTAGTTCACTAGAAACAGTTTAAAGTGGACTCTAGGTGTGGATTGTGGTTTACTTCCATATCCTCACTCATTAACCTCTCGCCCTTAGTGGCTTACTGGCTTTTTCTTATACTTACTATACCAAGTGTCATCTACTCCTGAAGCATTGAACAAAATATTTTAAAATAAACCTCCAGGGATTAGTATAAACTGATATCATTTTATAAAAATCGTATCCACTGAATACCATTTAAATTAACATCGGTTTCGAAATTTCGGAAATTGCTTCTTGACTTTTGTAAATACCTTGTTCTAAATTGAGTTTGCAAATAAAATGTTTACAACAAAATGATATATGGTACAATTAAATCAGTCTACATATTAAAATAGATTTTTTAGTTTTGGAATAAATCATAGTGCATCATTAACGACTACTAGTTTACTGTGATGCAAAATGAAACTATAACAGTTGTGTGATGCTGTGTAATACCTGCTGTAGTCGGGTTTCTAAAGATTTCATTTTGGTTTTTTCAATTACAGTAATTTGTAAAATGTTATATACATACCCATACGGCAGTTATTAGAGTTCGGCCAACATTTGTTTGTTGTATCACATCCACCATTAGCATCACAAGAACAGTCGTCTCCTGGTCAGTGAGCAGAAAACACAAAAGAACTTTTGTACTTTAAACATGAAATGTGTTGTAGTGAGACTTGTGGCAACAGGATCAATGATCGCTGCATGAAATGTTCTCGATTTAATAGATGCATGGTCAAAGATGAGAACTAATAAAAGAACGAGTGTGACGAGGGATTTTTGAGGACGGCGTGTTCTCACAGAATTATCTCCCTTATGTCTATACAAGTTTGTCGCTGTAGATCAGAGATAAGCTGCGTTAATACACCTAAATAGCCGAATGAAGTGTGAAATTATTTTAAATTCTGATTGCAGCCCTAAAAGCCACACTTTCAATTCCTTTTTTCTACTACTACACTGGGAAGTTGCTGAGCGCTGTACAAAAGCTACATCCACAGGGTTTACACGACTTCCGGTTCTAGTTGAGTGCGGGCTTGACCATCCTGCCGGACCGCGGTACTTCATCGTCTCTCGAGTCCTTCATCTCGTGTAATATTCTTGGTTCTCCGTGCTACTATTGTTCGCCGGCGTGAAATTATCTACACCCCATTACGTTTTCCAATGGACTTTGACCCTACATCGCCGATGCTTTATCCTGTCTGTGGAGGGCTGCAGCCACCTTGCAATCCACCATCTTGTTTGACTGGCTTGTACATTATTGCAACGCGTGGACAGGACACAAATGACATCAAGACGCGTGCACCTCGACATTCATTTACATCCACTATCGCCGTCAGCCCTGTTGCCGCAGCACCGAGCTGTGAAAGGAACCCACAGAGGCCGACACCACAGACCGCGACTTCGACATCGTCTTCCTGCTAATGATGGCGGTCTGTCTACAGTCCTACAGAGACTGTGTATGAACGGCACACACCTCCCTGTGGTCATCACCCAATATGCTTATAATCTCCCTCAAATGTCAAAGCTCTTAATTCATCAACTCTAAACGAGAGCAAACGCTCTTCTCCATTCTCTCCACTACACCTCCTCATCGCGCTTTTTAATGCCGGGCTGTCTCATCCATCCAGCAAGCACAGCAGAGAACTGAGCTTATGGAGTTCGTCAGTGACAATGATGGGGACATTATGTTGTTGAGTAAAATGTGGCTCAGAGATCGTGGTGATGAGTGTGTCTGTGTTGATGTGACCCCAGCTAACTACAGTATGCGGTCATTGTCCTGTGCCAGTCGTGGAGGAGGATGCTGTGATATTGAAAACATCTCTCGTGAGTCACCCTGAGTTTAGCCCTAATCTACCTTTTGTACACATCGTCATTTGAACTTTCATTGCTAGACAGAGAAGTTCATCTCATGTGTTTATATAGACCACCACCCAACAGCACTGACAACATGTTTCTTTACGAATTTCATGTTATGCTTGACCTCTGCAATACACTCAGTGGCATACCTGTTGTTGTAGGAGACTTCAATGTCCATTTTGATGACAATAACCATCTGTATACCAAAAGGATCCGGGACCTGCTCAATATCGTCCAGTTCACCCAAGCAGTCGCCAGTAATGACACCAGTGTTTCGCACTCTGAGACATCTTCGTGACATGGACATGTCTATGTTTTTGTGATGACTTGGGAACCGAACTGACGCTCTGCCCCTCAACCTCTGCTGACAAGCTTGCGGCTGTTCTCCGCTCCTTGCTGGAGGCCCGTGCTTCTGATGTGCGGACCCAACTTCATCCAAACAAACACTCACCGTGGTCCCCAAGCATTCGGGTTGAGCTGTGGGGGAAGACAGACCATCGACAAGCTGAGAGTTTGTGGTGCATGTCTGGGCTGACTGTCCATAAACAGTTGCTAAACACTGCCTTTCGACCTTGTTCATTCGGACAAAACTGAATTCCTTCATGCTCACATCAGGACTTGTTTGTCGAGTAGGAGCCTATTTAGGACCTGCAAGTTTGACCGCACGAACAGGCCACAACTGCCCGAAGCCATTGCACCTCTTTACCGCCTGAGGTCTTTAGAGAGTTTTTTCTCCACAACATTCTTAACATCCGGGCTCAATTTGATCAACTGCCTGTGCACCCTTCAGCTATAATAGTTAGTGATAGCTTGAGCTCTGGCATCTTCCCATCTACCTTCAAAACAGCCTCAGGAAAACCGCTGTTAAAAACCTTACACTTCACATCAAAGTATTAAACAATTATCGTCCAGCCTGAAACCTGCCATTTCTTTCCAAAATGTAGTTCTCAAGAAATTCCATCCTAACTGAACTCTAAAAATTTTATTTCTCCATCACAGCCTGCCTATCGCCCTGTTCAAAGCACTGAGACTGCCCTGCTTAAGGTGGCAAACGACATTTTGTCTGCTGTCGACAGAGGTGACATCTCTTTTATCATCATGATGACATGTCTCTTGATGAACATGTTTATCACATCTATCGTTCTGCATAATATGAGCTCCGAAAGATCAGCTCGATTCGCAATACTCTGTCCATTGTTGTAACTTCCTATCACACCCTGTAGACTTGGTTTAGGATGTGTGTTAATGAACAATTACATTCTTGACTGTTTTCTTGCTTCAGTAAAATACAACATGACGACGACTACACACAGTTGAAAAGCGAGATTTTAGGATGAAGAGTTTGTTGCTATATATTTATGACAGGCCGTAACTGATCGGCTACAAAATAAAAGATGAATGAGATACAGGTACATGGGATGACATCAAGTCTCTACTTCCCTTTATGGCTGACTTCTCCCTCCCAAGCCTCCAAGTGTTTTGATACAAGCACACGAGCCTTCCTACTGTTAACGATGTTATTCTCTCAGTTCTACAAGTCGATGTCTGCTCGTCTGTTTGTGTACCGTTATGTTTTCCCTTCAACCCGTTCTGTGTTTTTGTCTGATTTACTCTCATGTCACAAGTGTGCATGTACTTAGCACGGTTTAATGGACTTGTCTCGATGCATGGAATAGTCAGAATCTTTGCATATTTCTCCTCTATTTGTGTGTCTTCGTTTTTCGTCTGTTTCAATCTATCCATATCTATCTTGTTTTTAAATTAAAATAATTACAAAGGTGAGCTCAGTAAGTACAATTATAAACTTGTCCTACCTGAGACGATGTCCCCAAAGCATCCACAGATAATCGTGAAGGTTAAGAAAGCAATGAGTCCTCATTATTCGATGTCTGTGTATGAGATGCAGGCTGGCTCGTCTGTCCAGTGTGTCGTCTGTAAACCGTCTGCCTCGTCACACAGTCTGCATGGTGCAGCCACTCAGGAAGTCAAATCTTGTTTAGTAAAACGAGTCTAACTGCCGGCCTTGACTGTAATGACAGCAATTAAACAGTCAGTATTCCAGCAACATCATGGCACTTGAAGTGCTGGAGAACAACTAATCTGACATCAGGAAGCCACACCTCACACTAACAGGCAGGATGAAGATGGGTCAACACAAACCATTCTGCGGAGCGTTACCACTGCTATTGTTACTAATTGAATGAAATCATTATTTAAAAAAAAAAAAATTTATTGCGATGTTTCCCTACTATGAAGTTGATGTTTGCGATGTAGATTAACTCACAGTTAATGTATAAAAGCATCTTTGAGGCTTTTAATCACGTTCCATACAGCTTTGAAGACTCATTTTTTTTACATGTGTTGCCTACGTTACTGGTGTTGAATAATAATAATAATTATAATAATATGCAAACAAGGGCTCACTCGTATATCAGTGCTCTATCAGAAGTTCCTACGACTGTAGACGTATTAGTCAACTAAATCTTCTCTTTCTCATTATTCCTCCTCCCCCCCTATAGCCCACCCACCATAATCCCGCCACAGAGCTACAGTGTACAGTGACAATCATCCTGCACGTGCACATCAAACTCTCGTCACGTGTCACGGCGAGGACGAAGGAAATCCGAGAAGCTTGTCTCGTGATCATAAGGCTGGATTTACCGGCGACTTCTTCTCGTGGTTACTTTGTCTCTCGTCAGCTCCCACACTCTCCACCCACCTCCCTCTCTCTCTCTGGATGAGAGAACACGTGTTGAGCAGTTTGAGGCCTCATCTCATTGCTGTGGCTTGATGTATGGCTGAGGTATTCATGGATAATGTCAGAAGTTTCTGCCATTTATTTCAACTGTAGTCATTAACCTAATTCTAATAAAAGAATGTAAAGCACAAACGAAAATTATCAATAATCAATAATTATTTAATTAAACTGCAACTCAAGGACTTTACACAGAGCAGGGAGTTTTAGAAGAGTGATGTCCCTTCGTCTCGGACTTGTTTGAGGAAACTTTCTTTTTTCGGATTTTTTTCAATTTTTTTTTCTGAGTTTAATTGGTTCTGGACTCCATCATTTCTTCCTAGTGATGTGTTGTCCTGTGTTTCTAGATCGTTATATTTTGTTTAAATTTTAAAGCCTCAGCTGATCCTTTGACAAACCGTCGTTTCTTTGCCGAAGTTGTTTTTTATCTCAGTTCAGTTTCATGTGTGTGCACATGGACTGTGAGAGAAACCTCGTTTTGTATTGGAAGTTGATTAATTGTTTGAGTTTATAACAGCAGCAGGCAGCTATGTTCTATGATTTCGATTGTAGTGAAAGAAGGGTAAACAGAAAATAACAACGGCCCTTAAAAGGATTGGTTTCAGTGGTCTACGGGAGACAACTTGCGTTTGCAAATAATTCATTTGTCACACAATAACCTCCCTTGCTTATGACCGGTTGTACTTATCAATATATTGTTGTGCTCTATAAATGAAACCGAAAACAAAACAGGAGTTAGGTTTTCTTGTTCTTTAATGACTTCATATGAAGAAAGCTTGCAAAATATTAAACTTTATTTTAGTGCTGAAATTAAAGTGTTATCTATCATCTTTGTTGTCAATAACATTTTAAGGTTTGATGTTTAAAGTTGTCTGCCCCTTTATTGTAAGAATTGAAATTTGACTAATATCTTGTTTTTGAACACAGCCTTAACACAAACTCTTAAAGCTGTTGTAACTGAGGTACTTGCATCCTCCACAAGAAAGTTGTCTTTCTACTCGACTGTACATCGTGTAATATAAGAACCTTAATGATAAATTCATCAATAACGCATCTTTGCTTGATTAACACTACATCAAATATCTTTTGATGTAAATTTTAGAAAACCTTCAAAATGTATATTACTGTTATTATGCATTTTAAAAGATTTAAACAGGTATATCGACTTATGCAGACATTTCATAATTATATTTCATGACTAAGCGCTAAACAAAATAAAAATAGTGGAAACATGATTGCTAAGTTTGAATATAGATGATGTAGTTATAGCAGCCAGTCCTGGTCAATAGAGAAGGTACAGCATTCTACAGACAACGTGCGAATAACTTTTAATAACCCACTGACACATTGTCATTGCTGTACGCAGCTAAAATAATTCCTGAACTGTGAAGAAAATTGGATGTTACTACAAGCTAATACATTATTTGCACAATCCAGAAAATCTAATACTTTATTTACTTTCCACGTGTGTATACACAAGCTTGCTGTTATTTTACAAATTTAATGTAGATCCATCTGACGAGAGGTTGAATTCTGTCATCAAGAACTTGCCACACATGAGAGACTTTAACATGGACCAGGCTGGTCACATGTCATTACAGAATCAGTCGTTAGAAATGACGCCGAGTTTGGTTCGAATTGAGTTTTATATTAGTTTTTATCAGATTTCTTAAATTTTATTTAGCATAGAATTCTCCATACTTGAATAAATTGGAGTGAATGTCTTTCTCCCAATTAATGTCGTAGATTGATGACAGCATCGACCTTTTATGCTTCAGTGCTCACAGCATTTCAGACAGAATATCAGTCTCACCTCAGTCTGAGAAGTTTTATAAGTTCAGCTTTAAAATGTATTAATGTTTTACTGGTTGTAAATTTGTAACTGATTTTTACCCACTTTCCTTCGTGCTAGAGATCTGAAATTTTGACAATTTTTATGTACGAGAACTTTTATGCTGAATGAGGGGAGGTAAAAATCAGGTGCTCTAGGATTAGTAAACTAGAGTTACCTCCCTTCAGTCGTGCTATAAGCAGCCAATTAAGTCGCGAAATAAACCAAAAAATAAAATAAAATAAAATAACGACTAATAATAAAATAATCAACAAATAAATAAAATAAACATATTTTTATATGAAATATGCTAAAAAAATGTAAATTAATTTTTTCCTTAGGTCTTGGAATTTTCATAAATACCAATAATTTAAAATACGAAAGTGTAAGGGTACCCTTAGAAACACTGGAAAAAAAAAATTCAAATAAGGTCACTCTCAGTTAAGGATCTCGAACGCTCTAATGTCACCAAAAAAAGAATGGAACATGTTTTTTACGATGCAATAATTCTGATTCAAAAATAGCTCTTTAAACATTTGCAATGTAAATACTTGCTAAGCTTTACATATGCCAAAGTAAATGCTTTCAAAAAGATTAAGACCTGATAATATATTCCAAGTTTTTTATATCCATGTGCTCGCAAAGATTCAAACAGTTCATGTAAAACAAGAAAAAGTATTTATTTAAAAACCTTGACGGTAGGATGTTACAATATTTTTCTTTTTGCGATTTTGCTTGGGAAACTCACGTGAAGTTCACAAAAAAAATCATTTTATATCTCAATTGTTAAATTGAAAGTCATTGTGGATGACGATGCATGTGACAAAGAGATAACTAGTAACAGATGAACTCCCTTATGGCTGAAAATGTGAAGGTAGGTTCTGTGATGGGCTGAGAGACTAAGTGTGAATGAGTGACGGTAACTATTAGACATCTGACCCTGTGACACATCATCATTACTGTACACATATTACATACTTGCTAAACATTTCAGGAAAACTGGTGCTGATACCTTAATGCAAAATGCAGCAAAACCTATAACTTATTTCCTATACATTTGTAAACATAAACTTGCTGTTATTACAAGTTCAAGGTACATCCATCTAAAGCAGACCTGAGCAATCATATATACAGTATTGGGTAACACTGAGTTAACTATATTAGTCGGCCTCTAAAACAATCCCAATTTCTCAAAAATTTACCTGATCTAAGGATACAATTAATTTTCACGAACTTTAAGGAGTAATTTGGACTTGCATCTGGCTAGTCACATCACCATGGAAATAATCGTCAGGACTTCAACCGTTGTAGTCGCAAAATTAGATGTAGATTTTTATCAGTAAATTTATAAATTAAAAAAATTATTTTGCACATTGTTATCCATACATTAAACGACAGCCCTAAGCTCGTTTATACCAAGTATGGGATAACATTTGATGGCGGCATTAACCTCTTTATGCTTTAGCCAAACTTTTAAAGTTAACATTGGTTAAAGTCATACAATATAACGCAACACACTTCTGTATTTGTATAGTTGGTGTGTATGTGTAATGTACAGCAGTATTCGAGGCGATTGCATGAAAACTTGTCCACCTGCTCTCTGTCGCAACGGGCGACGTCTGAGCTGCAACATGCTTACATGGTTTCCATGGTTATTTAATTTCAAAGTGAGCCAAACACATTTTCTAGGAAGCTGGTTAAGTTATAGATTTATATTTAACCCTATTACAAAAAAAACCCTCATCTGAAGGACTGTATACTTCAACTCTTCGCAGTAACTAGTCCCACTCTAGGCTTTTTTGAATGTAATCATTATGATTAACAAGCAGACAAAGAGATAAACTGACTGCCATTGTTACGATATATATAGATATATGAACACTTATTCTATTCAAGTTTAGCAAAAGAGTTGAGTTAAACAAACACCTCACCTGAGAACACGTCTGTCCCTCTGAAGAAAAAAAAATAATGGAAGAGAAGAGCATGATAAAGATTTGAACAAAACAAAATAACAAAAATACTTTCTCCATTACACAACCTGGGGGACATTTAATTTTTTTATACACTTAAAACGTTTCCCTTCGTACCCCATACAACGATAGGATGTATACATTCGTGCGCACGCACACACACACACACATGTATACATACTCACTATACTTGATGTTGATGATTGCGATGATGTCGTTAAAATAAACCTGGTGCTGACGACAGTAACGACAGTAGTAGCGATGTCAAATGTTGTTGCCTGCACGCGCCGGCAATAATAACGATGGTGAAGGACGGGAAAGAAAATGGCTGCCGTCGGGTGAAAAATAAGTGGTCATGGTAACAGCCACTCAACTCACAAGTCTTTGGTACATCCGAACAATAACCTACAGGTCTAAACTACACAACATGTCGCTAGGCACGTGTAGCTTGATGGCTAGCAGCCAAGCAGTCAGCTACACATGTCTGTCAACTATGAAGAGCGAAGTGACTGCTACACTAGTGCCGAGCAGCTGACCTCTGTACTCTGTAAATAGTTTTGTCTACACGGTCATCCACAGAAACTAAGTTTTCCTTCGGATAGTTGTGGACTTAGAGATTGTGGTACATCGTCTACGTAGACATCTACAGACACCGTGAAGACTGCAGTCACTGGGGTCAGAGTTGAAGCTCTCCATGTCTACTATGTATACAATTTTTCTAAATCCCGAAATTTATGCCTGTCCCAAGGGATGTTTCCCATGGGAGGTCAATCCTATGACAACACTGAAAACCACTTTTCGGCTTTTGTGTACTTCAAATACAATAGATTTCCCTTGATGAATGAAATAACAAAATTTATTTTGCAATATAAGTATCGGGGAATACCTGTCCCTTCCCATCCCATGGGACGTTTCCCATGTTCCCATGGGATTTTCCTATGTGACTATGACGATTGCGTTCATGTGCGTGAAGTTCAATTTTGAAAGTCAGCACATGAAATACTTCTTACTTACTCCTTTAACTAACTTCTAAATATAAATTTTGTAACAAATTTTTCTTAACCTCAACACATTTCTTGAGTTTTCAAAAACAGATTTCCTGGTCAGACTTTGACATTTGTGTATAGAACTTCTGAGCTCAATGTTAGGCTCACTTTTATGTTATCTTTAGCTATTTTGTCTTGGAAATCTACCAAAATGATTTATTTTGTAATCTGTTCAGGAAAATGTTTGAGGTCATCCTCGGACAGTTAACTGCTAGATGAACAGACAGCTGGGCAGACGTCTGCTTGTATCAAACTGTCTTCTGGTCTGACATACCAAGGACTACTACAGGACATTAATTGTAATATTATAAAAGAGAAATTTTAAAAATAAAATAAAACATGACAAATCAGTTTATGGTTACAATCGGAGGCGACGGGAACGTCCTCTACTCCTTGGCTGACATATTGTTAGAGTCTGGGCTTACATCACAAAATACAGTCAACACACTTAGGATTCAAAGAATGATAAGAGTTACTCAACGGTACACAAAACAGAGAGTTGAGTAGAAGCAGAATGATTTACTGAATATCAGCGTGGCTGAAATAATTTCTTCTGTGTGGGAAATGAGACCAGCCAGCCAGCCAGCCAGCCAGCCAGCCAGCCAGCCAGCCAGCCAGACAGACAGACAGACAGACAGACAGACAGACAGACAGACAGACAGACAGACAGACAACAAACAATATATAGTCTTGCATTATTTAGTACGTGGATGGTACTTTTCTTACACAAATCTCCTTGATAGCCAGTCCGACAGCCAGCTGGACACACACCCGTGTCGCGGTCACATGTCGTTCCCTCAGCGCACTGGCCGCACGGTCTACAGTTGTGTCCATAGTAACCCTTGTAACACGCTGCACGTGCAAGTCACACCAGAAATGAAGAAGAAAAAAAACATACAGAATTGTGCACACATGTTGATTGCAAAAAGCGATAAATCACTGTTTTTGTTTGTTTGTTTGTTTTCTTATTCTTTATAAAAGATAATTATTGTAAATGTTACAGGATATATTTGTACATACTCGTATTCTACTAGAATACCTTACAGCTGCAATCTCTTTGATATCTCAGTGTTTTGCAGAATTCCTACATTTCCGTTTGTTTATATTAAAAGAAGCATTACAGCAGCTGTGTTTACCTTTATCACAGAAGGGTGTGATAGTTGCCTTGACATCCAGAAGGGCAAGAACCGTCTACAGGGTTACACACCGTTTCACCTAAACAGTTGCCGCACGGGTAGCTACAGTTGTCTCCATAGTAACCCTTAGAACATGCTGCAACAAATAAAAGCAAACAAAATATCTGTAAAGTGATGTTTACAAATAATGTTATTATAGAATCCCCACTTAAAGAAAAATCCTACTTATGTACAAGGCCAATGTAATCAATTGTGAAATCTTAACTGAAGAGGAAGGTAGGAGGAAGGTAAAAGGTATTTCTAAGAACGGCTGTCTCATTGTCGAAGACTGGAGAAAGTTTGTGTGTGTGGAGCAACAGTTAAACCGACTTGAAGTTGTGGAGGGAAGAGGGAGTCAGCAAAAAGCAGCACGTAGACTGGAGAGATCGACTGAACACTTGTCCACAAACAAACAACATTTGGTCCCTGTGTTCAAGCTGATGTCGCGAAGCTCATGGAAAGTTACATCACTCCGCCATAACTCTGTTGATGATGTTAAGGTACAGATGATTTGGATACTTGGATGTATGCATTATGTATTTTGTGTGTGAGTAGTTTCTATGTATGTAAATATATGTACAAAATGTCTAGCATTCTTACTATCATTACAAAGCGGTGGCTGATATCCCGCCAGACATCCACCCGGGCAAACAAGCCCCAGTGACAGGTTCACAGTTATCTCCCTGTTCTGCAGTTACCGCACGTGTAGCTACAGGTGTCGCCATAAAAATCCTTGTCACACCCTAGAAAAGGACCCAGAATAATGAAAAACAATATATTTGTAATGTTCGAAGTAACAAGAATAATTATTTATTTTAAAAACTATTTTATTGGCTATTATTACAATATATATATATATACGTGTGCAACTATGTTAGGCTTATCATTGTGCGGTTATAATAATAATAAAGTGACTTTATATAGAGTGTTTTACCCATGATGATGATGATCTTCTTTAAATAGTGTTTGTTGTGTTCTCATACTGAGAAAAAGGTGAATGCCATCATCAAAGATTCATTACAACTGAGTGTAAATAAAATAGTTTTCTAAACGTAGACAAGTAAGATAAACAAAGTACAGCGAAGGTATTACCATTGAATACATATTTCTTATGTTAAAAAGTGCAGTGACTTAGCTCCTAGAGCATGAGGATCCATGTTTCTTGTATTCTATTCTTTTACAAAGTGGTGGCTAATATCCCACTAGACATCCACCCGAGGAACAAACTTAGCTTCCGACAGTTTACACTTAGTATGATGGATATATGTTTTCATTTAAGAAAATCGCTGGGAGAGTGAGGTGGTAAAGTTCTCACTAATATCGAGGCCCATATCGAATCTCCTTTTCGTCTTTGTTTCACATTTTCTAGCCCTGGCAGTCAGGTACCCAGTCAACATGATAAAGGGGGGTAATACTGTGTCATGAAGGTGTTTAAAAGGCTGTACACACACATATGCATTCATCATACACTTAAATGTGACTTGCATACGTTCATAAGCATGGATTGTCCAGTATTCTTACTTTTATTGCAAAACGGGGGACTGTACTCTGCGACACATCCACCCGGACAAACTCCAGTGACAGGTTCACAGTTATCTCCCTGTCTGCAGTTGCCGCACGTGTAGCTACAGTTATCGCCATAAAATCCTCTATTGCAGGCTGGAACACAGAATACATATTAATGAAACATTGTTATGATAGTTAAATGGTGAATAGAAAAAATCTGCGTTTTTAAAATTATTATAATTATATAATTTTTAATAGTCATAACACTGTTCTCAAAGCATCTGTTCTCACAGGTGTCTATCTCATCGACAAGATCGCCCTGCTCACCTGGCTAAAAGTTACCAACAGGAACAGTTTACTGTTAGACACATTGGACCACTTTGTTTCGCAATGTCTCGGTACAACAAATCAATCAGGTAAAGACAACAAAGGCTGACCATTAAAGAAACTTTACATTACAACAACTTATAAGAACTTATATATCACTAGCCTGACACTGTCAGAAGATTTAAAGTAGAGCAGAGAAACACTGACAGTGTAAGTAAAACAGTTTTGCAAACGTAAACAAATAAATGAACAAAGTTTAGCTTACGAAATACAACTGTTCATTTTCTATCTTTAAATTACAGTAATTAGCTAGTAGAGAAGATAGTGTACCATTCTTTTAATTCTTTTTCTGTTCTTGCAAAGACGGAAAAAATAGTCTATTTCATGATGTACGAGTGTCTTACTGAGGTAAAGTCACCAGGAATAGAGGCAATGAATGTAGAGGGACTGGAATAACATTTTCCCGTGATCTGTAATATTCAGGTATTGACCTATTATCTATTTCCTGCCCTGTCATACTGTACTTACTCTGGTTACAGTAAGCAGCTACATATCCAGGCTGACACCCGGACTCACACACCCCTGAGGTTGTGTTACACTCAGTGTTGCCTCCCTTACACTGACCACAGGACTGCTTACAGTCGGCTCCATAGGATCCAGGAGAACAGACTGAACACAGAATACAAGGAGCTGATTGTCAAAGGTGGACATCTTTAGTAGATCGTGTAATACTAGTGTAACCTAAGGTACACATATTGATAACTAAATAAACACGGATGAAAGACTTTTATGCATTTTCACTGTATGTTATCTGAAGATTGTCAAGGTGTGTAGCAAGGATATCACCAATGATTGCAACAATCGACTCTAAATGCTGCTGTAGCCACAAAGGTTGATGCAGTCTGATTTACAAATCTTTCATATTTAAAGTTTCTCCAAACTACACAGACAGTAGAAACAGTTCGAGATAATTAGGACAAAAATTAATGAATCTGTTTGTACATGACACAGTCTGTATGTCCTCCTGTCTGCCTGATAGTCTGTATGCAGGTGTAGCATGTCTACAGTACTTACCTTCATTACAAACTTGTCCCTGATAGCCCTTGTCACATCCCCCAGTACAAACACCGGTCACGTGATGACATGGCGGATTCGTGCATTTTCCGCATTTGTTGTTACAACCATCGCCATAGAAACCTCTAGAACAGCCTTAAATACAAATATTCATAGTATGACAGTGGTAGCTACACAGACACACAAACGTTACACTCACTGTTACTTATCAAACTGAATTTATAATTACAAACAGACCTATTACTACATAATATTTGGAGCTCTTTCTGCTGCAGTGAAGACAAGATTGGACAACTGACAGGTAGAAATTGTATACAACTGGACTAAAGATGATAAAATGAGTAAAGCAGTTGTCATGAAGGTAAGAAATCGAGTAAACGAAGTCCTTCTTACTCGTTGTTTAGTGTACAAGTATTAAGAGCTTAAACTGTATATCTTACGGTGAATAGTTAAATGTTTTAAAATAAAATAATAACGAAATTGCGAACGAAAGACCAATCTTCGTCACCAAATCAGTTGTAACGATGTTTTGATATTTTGAGGAGATGGTCATCAGCATTAGGTAAAGCAAAATATTGGGGATTTATTAAATTACTGTATGAAAATTATTCAGTTGACAAAAGTAAATGCACTCACTCACCGTCGACAGTTTGACACCAAACTGCTGTTTGTGTACTTACTCTGGCTGCAGTGAGTCAGACTGATACCCGGGCTGACAGCCGGCCTCACACCCACCCGTGTAAATGTCGCACTTGGTGTTGCCGCCTTTACACAGACCACATTGCTGGCGACAGTTTTCTCCATAGGACCCAGGAGAGCAAGCTGACAGAAGGCAAATGCGCAATTTTTTAAAAGTATACATCATAATATAGACTTCCATATTGAAACTATTTATTACAAAGTACAAAGAGGGATGTAGGGCACAGGGCAGGTGAACATCAACACGAGACAAAAATGTCAGTCATGTAAAAGTTAGAGTAAGAGGCTAGCTAATAATAAAATAGCCTGATAACACTAACCTAACACATTAAGAAACAAGTCGAACTGATCTAAGATATAAAAACAGTTTCTGCAGACAATCAGGGAAAGAACAATTTGTTGTCAAACACATCTGGACTCACACAACATTTTTGTAGCAAAGAGATCGTGAACCTCAGGGTTCCACTTGATTGGCCTTTCATTCTGTACTGTTGATCATCATCTCTAACAGTTCTGGGTTCGTGGGGATAAATCTTATTTTTTTTATCTTCATCCTTTGATTTTAGAAGTCTTTGACGAGGAGCTGGAATCATTTGTTATGCTTTTTTAATGTCTTAGGTTTAGGAATTTTCTGTAGATGATAGTCAAAATCTGTTTGAAGTGCTCTGTGTACATAATAATTTACAAAGACTGCAGGGAGAGAAATGAACAGATATTTTAGTGTCAGTCCCGTGATTTCCACTCACGCTCTGTGCACAATGGTGCTGCCACCCGACTTCACACCCTGACAGACAGTTTCCAGATTTTGTTGTCGCACGTGATGTTGTTCTTGCAGTGACCACACGTCTGGTCGCAGAAATCCCCGTAAAATCCTTCTTGACAACCTTCAGAGTTAAAACAGATGAAAATAAAGCATCTTTAAATTTTGCTTATAATGGTGAAAGAGGAAATGCAAATCGAAAGGAGCAAAAATGTCTTAAACAATTCTTCTGTCAAATAGATTATAATAATGTGAGGTAACATTCTGTTAGCATCTTTGCACATCGGAAGGTTAATGGAAATAAATAAACAAATAACTCTAACACTTTTTTCAGAAACAAAATCGTCAGAAAACATGTGTGCTGAGAATATTCTGAAATACTGACTGTTTAGACAGCTTTCATCATATTATTGTCGGGATATCAGTTTTACTTATATCCATCAATTATAAGATGTGGATAAAAATTTGTGGATTAAGTATTAAAAATCTACACGCATCTGCTGCACAAACTTCATAATTTGTTCAAATTAATTTTCAGGAGACATTGCAGATGATTTCGCAAATATGGTGAACCACTAACCCTGTAGACAGGCTCCATTGTAGTTGTCACAAGCTCCATTACTACAGCGACTGCTGCACCGCTGACCACATGTTGCACCGTAACGGCCGGCACTGCACACTGTGTGTAGTACACAGGACATGAGACACACTGACACAGTCTGACACAGGCACTGACACACTGTGTGTAGTACACAGGACATGAGACACACTGACACAGTCTGACACAGGCACTGACACACTGTGTGTAGTACACAGGACATGAGACACACTGACACAGTCTGACACAGGCACTGACACACTGTGTGTAGTACACAGGACATGAGACACACTGACACAGTGTGACACAGGCACTGACACACTGTGTGTAGTACACAGGACATGAGACACACTGACACAGTCTGACACAGGCACTGACACACTGTGTGTAGTTACACAGGACATGAGACACAACACAGTCTGACACAGGCACTGACACACTGTGTGTAGTACACAGGACATGAGACACAATACAGTCTGACACAGGCACTGACACACTGTGTGTAGTACACAAGACACACTGACACAGTCTGACACAGACACTGACACACTTTTCACACTGCCGCCGTGTGTCGCCAGCATCGCTGTCATGGAGTACCGGTCATGAAGTGAATGAAGTGAATGAATGTATGTACTTGATGATAGCAGTCGGTAAATTATTGAAAATGAAATAAATCTCACCCCACACTTCAAGTTCACAGAAATTGAAAAAACGTTTTTCTCTGTTATCTGTTCTTGTATAACGTGACGTTCCGTCCTCTCACTGGAGGTTGACAAGTGACGTTCAGTACCAGCCAGTTCGTAATGTCTGTGAAGGTCTGGCAATAGTGGCGATCCACATACAGTAAGGCGTTCCTCAAACTGTCACGATCTGAAAATATGGCCGACAAATAACGGGTATTCGTCTTGATGTTAGTAAATCTTACAAATATTTCTCACTAATAGTTAGTGCAAGTGTTAACTAGTGCTAACAAGTTACTAACAAGTCTAACTAGTTTAATGCCAAGAAAAGAAAATCAGCAACGGAGGTAGGACACCAGCCAAACAGAAAGACTCGACACTGGAAACAAATCGTGAAATATAAGGCAGATGGAACCGCGCTGTTCGTGAAAAACCGCCATGTCGCCTGATTTTGTTCCACACGATCTTCCGACAGCGACACAGTGTAGTCCTGCACTTTGGTCATCGTCTCGTTTGATGGAAATATAATACAGAATACCTATGTCAATGCTAAGTACATGTATAATATGGGAAATTTAGAGAAATGAATAAAAAGATAATTCAATGTTAATATTTTAAAATAACTTGAGTGTTTAGTGACTTCAGGTTTTAATTTTCAAAATGGACAATTTTAACTAAGTTTCATGAAAAACTTCGTTCAAATTTTAACTTTGTCACGTTTAATAAAATAAACGCTTTTCGTGGAAAAGAAGACACTGAGTTAAGTTCATTTTTTGTTACTGAGTTCAACGTAACTGGACGGTACTCCTTCGGTACTCCACACTTAATAGTTTATGCCCTTATATGTGTTCATAATGTTAAATATTTTTGTGGCAATATTTTCTCCCAGATGATTGTGTTGGTCTTTTCGAAAAAAACATGACAACAGATTATTTTAAGCGCTATTGGTATGTACACATGTAAACATTAATAGGCTTATAATTGTATTTTCTGTGAATAATCCTGACGGTACTAACGGGTTTTCATTCCTGTGATAAATAGCGAGACTACAATATGTAGTATTGTGTATACTAACATTTTTGCTGTAAATAGTTACACTATATTATATGATGTTCTGTATAGTTACTGTATTTTCCATTGTAAATAGTCTTTAACATAGACTATTTTGTACAGTATCCTGACATTAAATCCTGTTGAATATAGTAAGATTTTAATATGTACTATTGTATATTCTCACTATAGTTTTCGTTGTAAATAGTGATACTATAACAAATACTATTGTGTATACTCACTTGTATCCCTGTTGTCAATAGTAAGTCTATACTCTATACTATTCTGTATACTCACTTTCATTCCTGTTGTAAATAGTGACACGTGTGACAGTGTACTGAGCTCCAAGATCCACTGACCACCTGGCGTAAGTTAGTCTATCATCAAAGTCAGTGTGAATACAGTTGAGTCTGTGTGTGGACTGTCCAGTCTTCAAGACAAGCACGTGACTTCTGTTTCCATTGACGGCGAGACAAGCTGGGCCTGACTGCGTGTTTCCACTTCTGTAGGTAGAACTCATTTCTGCCCGTTTGCCGAGAGCAACATTTTCTGCACAAATAGTGTTTTAAATAGAAGTTTGTAGCAGACATACTAAAGGCTGTGAGGCTGTGAGACGAGTTCACTAGAAACAGTTTAAAGTGGACTCTAGGTGTGAATCTTGTTTTCCTTCCACATCCTCACTCATTAACCTTTTGACCTTAGTGACTTGCTGGCTTTGTCTTATACTTCCTATAGCAAGTGTCATCTACTCACGAAGCATTCAATAAAATATGTTAAAGTAAATATTTGTGCATTATTGCTAGCTCACAAACACTAGTTTGTGCCACTTATTATTATGCATTAATATCAGTTTATAAATATATTATCCACTAACTACCATTCAATTAAAGCATTTCAGTTTGCAGATTTATGTATATTTTGTGAGCAAAATTTAATAAATGAGCTGAAAAAAGAATGTATGAAAAAAGAATGTTGAGCTACAGGTTTTTAATATTTATTTTATACCGGACTTGAAGGGCTGTTATTTTGAATAATCATGCTATAAACAATAAAATGAAGTGTTGAAGGGACATATTCTTATGAAAAGAAGACTTGAATGTCCAAAATGAAAGAATATCTAAAACATAAATCTTGCTTAGGTATTCTATCCATTATAATCCAACCATTTCTTAGCTCCCTTCGTCGACAATAAGCTTATATATTAATAATTGTACTTTACAATTACTTTACAAAACTTTAAACTTTAGATAGTTTTTGTCAATTACACTTATTATTAAAATGTTAAATACTTACCCATAAAGCAGTTACTAGAGTCCGGCCAACATCTGTTTGTTGATTCATACCAACAAGGGTCGCCTGGTCAGACAAGGGACATTAAATCACAAATAAACTACTAACTATAAAAAGAAACGTGTAATAGTAAAACATGTATGAATATCATCTAGGATTGCTGCATAAAATGTTCTCATATATTTTATAGATAGATTGTGGCAGATGAGAACCACTTGTGTATTTAATCTTGTCTCAGAGCCGCGATTGATACCCGGGATGACATCCGTCCTCACTCTACCCGTGAAAATGTCGCACGTGGTGTTACTGTCCCTACACTGACCACATCTGTGTGTACAATCTCCTCCATAGGATACAGAATAATAACAAGATGGTAGAAGGCAAATACGCAAGGTCTGTAAAGTAGATTTTGACTGTCATAATAAAACTGTCATATTCGCACTATTGTTTACAGGGTACAACTATGGCTGTATGGCAGAAAACAGGTGGAAAAGTCTATGCCAGACTCATGTCAAAGCAAAAGTAAGATTAAAGAAATAAATATTCATGTACAACCAAACTAAAGCAAAACCAACGAAGAAACAAGTCCACTAATCTAAGATACAAGAACAATGTTTGCAGACAAAGAGAAAAACAAATTTGTTCTCTTCTCGGTACAAAAAACATTTTTAGCTGCAAAGATAATGTGACTAGACTGACTTCACGTGACTCAGTTTTCATCCTGTGCTGTTGATTATAACATCTACCAGTTCCTGCTTTGTGAAGATATATTGCCAGGGACATGGGTTATCACCCCTGACTGTTTCGAGAAGCATGGGTTGTCACCCTTGGGTGTAGGATATTAGAAATGCACGATAATGAGCATGACTTATGGAAGATGGCAGGACTGAACTAAATGTTCATTGAAACCCCTGTAGTTGTTAAGAACTTTATTTTCTCATAACCAAACAAGTTAGTGAGGTAGACAGGCGCCGTGAAATGTTTCAGTGTGAAAGAGACTGTGAATGCCAGTGATTCTTTGCCTGGACAAGATATTGGATATGTTTTTTTTTTATTTCTAGTTTTCAATCTTACGGTTTTAAAGCAGTGAACTTGAAGAAAATCTTGTGCTTTATTAGGGTTTAGGTTTGAGAGCTTCTTGCTGTTAGCTGTTATGATGCAATAATCTCATTTGTATGTAAGACTTATCAATCAATCACCCCAAAAAATTATACTTTTCAGTGATGACAAAAAGAAAATCGTTTCAGTGCTTTTTTCACTTTCTTTACAAAGTCTCCTGGGTGATGGGAATAACTACCATTTTAGTGATTTAAACTCACGCTCTAAGCACAATGGTGGCTTCCATCCTTCTTCACATCCAGAAGTACATTGTCCAGTCTTCGGGTCGCACACAATGTTGCTCTTGCAGTTACCACACGTCTGGTGGCATAAGTCGCCATAGAAACCTGCCTTACAACCTGCAAAAAAAAGTGAAAATAAATCATCTTTACATTTTACTTATAATGATGTTAAATGTGTCGGAAGGCTGAAAGAACGTGGAACAGAAACACAAGATGTACCTTACAGAGTTTATAATGTTGTTACTGTTCACTTTATTGTACTGACGACTTGTAAGCAGCTTGAATGTATGTGAGGCCTTCTTTTTGTAAAAGTGACAAACTGACACAAGGCTAACATCAGATGTTAACTCATGTTTCATAGGTTTAACGTCCTATAAAAGGTTTTCCAAAGTTCTGAGTGTTCATATATATATATAGATATCTGTATAAATAAATGTTGATGGAATATTCAAAATCTACACAACTCTACTACAGTAATTGTACATTTGTTCAAAATAAATATTGAGAAAACATCCTAAATCCAACTTTTCAGAACATTATGCAAACATTGTAAAGTACTAACCCTGTAGACAGGTGCCATTGTAGTTGTCACAAGCTCCATTACTACAGCCACTGCTGCACCACTGACCACACGTTGCACCGTAACGGCCGGCACTGCACACTGTGTGTAGTACACAGGACATGAGACACACTGACACAGTCTGACACAGGCACTGACACACTGTGTGTAGTACACAGGACATGAGACACAACACAGTCTGACTGTCACTCCAGGCAACACAAGTTTTGACTTTTCTCAGCCGCCGTGTGTCGCCAGCATCGCTGGTCATGGAGTACCGGTCATGCAATGAATGAAGTGAATGAATGTATGTACTTGATGATAGCAGTCGGTAAATTATTGAAACATTGAAATAAATCTCACCCCACACTTCAAGTTCACAGAAGTTGAAGAATTTTTTTCCGCTTTTTGTTGTTGTGCGTAACGTGACGTTCCGTCCTCTCACTGGTTGTAGGCAAGTGACGTTAAATACCAAGTTGTTACTGTTTGTGATGTTCTTGCAAAGTTTGTCATCCACAGTCAGCATGGCGTTACTCAAACTATCAAAATCTGAAGAAATGGTAGTGTAAAGAATTGTCAGTCGTGTTGATGCTAGTCACTGCTACAAATCTCATCATCAATAGTTACTTTAACTAGTATCACGTGTGATCATTATAATTCATGTTGTAAATATTGAAACTATACTATATATACTATTCTGTATACTCACTTGTATTCCTGTTGTAAATAGTGACACGTGTGACAGTGTACTCAGCTCCAAGATCCACTGACCACCTGACGTTAGTTACTGTATGGTCAGTGTGAATACAGTTGAGTCTGTCTGTGGACTGTCCAGTCTTCAATACAATCACGTGACTTCTGTTTCCATTGACGGCGAGACAAGCTGGGCCGGACTGCGTGTTTCCACTTGTGTAGGTAGAACTCATTTCTGCCGGTTTGCCGAGAGCAACATTTTCTGCACAATTTTTTTTAAAATAGAAGTGTGTAATGAGATACTAAAGGCTGTGAGTTTAATTCACTAGAAACAATCTGAAGTTGATTCTAGGTGTGGATTGTCATTTACCTCGATATCCTCATTCATTACCCTCCCGCTCTTAGAGGCTTGCTGGCTTTCTCATTTTAATTTCTAGCCAAGTGTGACCTACTCCTAAAGCATTGAACAAAATATGTTAACACAAACTTCCACTCATTAGCATGAACTAATATCAGTTTATACATATGTTATCCGTTGATTACCATTTAAATTAAAATATGTTTCAAATTTCAGAAGGTTAGAAATGCAAGAACAAATAATAGTGCGTGGTTAAAATTGCTTCTTGATTTTTTTAAAATACCTTGTACTAAATTTCATTTCAAATAAAAGTTTACAACAAAATGGTATTTACTACAATTAAATAAGTCTACATATTAAACTAGTTTTTAAACGTTAGAATAAATCATAGTGCATTGTTAAGGACTACTAGTTTACTGTGATGTAAAATGAAACTAAAATAGTTGTGTGATGCTGTGTAATACCTGCTGTAGTCAGGTTTCTAAGGATTCCACTTTGATTTTTGCCAATTACAGTAATTTTTAAAATGTTATATACATACCCATAATGCAGTTACTAGAGTCCGGCCAACATTTGTTTGTTGTGTCACATCCTCCATTTACATCGCACCAACAGTCGTCTCCTGGTCAGTGAGCAGAAAACACAAAAGAACTTTTGTACTTTAAACATGAAATGTGTTGTAATGAGACTTGTGGCAACATGACTAAGGATCGCTCCATAAAATAATCTCATATGTAATAGATGCATGGTCAAAGATGAGAACTAATAAAAGAACGAGTGTGATGAGGGATTTTTGAGGACGGCGTGTTCTAACAGAATTATCTCCCTTATGTCGATACAAGTTTGTCGCTGTAGATCAGAGATAAGCTGTGTTAATAAAACTGATACACCTAAATAGCCGAATGAAGTGTGAAATTATTTTAAATTCTCATTGCAGCCCCAACAGCCACACTTTCGCTTTCTACTTCTATTCTGGGAACTTACAGAGCGCTGTACAAAAGCTACATCCACAGGTTCTACACGACTTCCGGTTCTAGTTGAGTGCGGGCTTGACCGTCCTGCCTGACCTCGGTACTTCATTGTCCCTTAAGTGCTTCAGCTCGTGTAATACTATTGGTTCTCAGTACTACTATTGTTCGCCGCGTGAAATTATGTACATCACGGTACGTTTTCCAATCCACCTTGACCCTACATCACCGATGTTTTCTCCTATGTCTGTGGAGGGCTGCAGCCGCCCTACTATCCGCCATCTTGTTTGACTGGCTTGTACATTATGGCAGTGGAGCACGTGGACAGGATACAAATGGCATCAACACGTGTGCGCCTCGACATTCATTGACATCCATTATCGTCCACAGTCATTGCACCTGCTTTGCTGCCTGAAGTCTTTAGTGAGTTTTTTTCCAACAAAATCCTTAACATCCGGGCTAAACTTGATCAACTGCATGTGCACCCTTCAGCTCTTACTAACCACGTCGACGATCTGACAAGGCCAACGTGCTCCTCGGCTTTTTCTTTCAGCCAGTCTCGGACAGTGAACACAAGTCCATCATACTCCAGTCATAACCCACAACTTGTCCACTGGACCCAGTTACCGCCCCATTACTGGCAGACTGTGTGGACGTCCTACTCCCTGTCCTCACAGAAATAATGATAGCTTGACCTGTGGCCATCTCCCAACTACATTCAAAACAGCCTTAGTGAAACCACTCTTGAAAAACCTATATTCGACATCAACGTGTTAAACAACTGTCGTCCGGTCTCAAATCTGCCATTTCTTTCCAAAATCTTCGAGCAAATAATTCTTAAGAAACCTCTATCCTCTCTTAACTCTAAAAACTTGATTTCTCCATCACAGTCTGTATACCAGCTGTTTTCCTTCTCACCCACACGCTGCCATTCAGAGCATCCAAGATTGTATTTCTGATATTAGACAATGGATGACCCACAACAACTTAAAACTAAATGACAAAAAACAAAAGCTTTAATGTTTTCAAAGATTAATGTTCGGGTAGGCGATGCCGATGTTAGTTTTGTGACTTCAGCACGTGACTTAGTTTACATAATGTCTGTGGACATGTCTCTTGATGAACATGTTTCTCACATCTGTCGTGCTGTACACTATGAGCTCCAAAATATCAGCTCCATTCGCCATACTCTGTCCATACTGTACATTGCGACTACAGACAACATACGACTGTCTGTGTTCTAACTTCCTCTCTCTCCATGTAAAACTGGTTTAGGATGTGTTAATGAATAATCACTTCCTTGTCTGTTATCCTGCTTCAGTAGAATGAATCATGATGACAACTACACAGTTTAGCTAAAAGCGAAATTTTAGGATGAACAGTTTGTTGTTATTATTTATGACAGCCGTTAACAGTTAACAGACTCACCTCCATTATGGCTGACTTCTCCCTCCCAACCCTCCAAGTGTTTTGATACAAGCACACGAGCCTTCCTACTATTAACGATGTTGTTCTCTCAGTTGTACAAGTCGATGTCTGCTCGTCTGTTTGTATACCGTTATGTTTCCCTTCAACTCGTTCTGTGCTTTTGTCTGTTTTACTCTCATGTCACAAGTGTGCATGTACTTAGCATGGTTTAATGAAATAGCCTAGATTCATGAAATTGTCACAATATTTGCATATTTATCCTCTATTTGTGCGTCTTCTTTGTTCGTCTGTTCAATCTATCTTCATCTATCCTATTTTTAAATTAAAATAATTAGAAAGGTGAGCTCAGTAAGTACAATTATAAACTTGTCTTACCTGAGACGATGTCCCCAAAGCATCCACAGATAATGGTGAAGGTTAAGAAAGCAATTAGTCCCATTATTCGATGTCTGTGTATGAGATGCAGGGCGGCTCGTCTGTCCAGTCGTCAGTAACCGTCTGCCCGTCACACAGTCTGCATGGTGCAGCCACCAGGAAGTCAAATCTTGTTTAGTAAAACGAGTCTAACTGCCGGCCTTGAGTGTAATGACAGCAATTAGCAGAGACAGCATCCAGTCAGTATTCCAGCAACATCATGGCACTTGAAGTGCTGGACAACAACTTATCTGACACCAGGAAGCCACACCTCACACTAACAGGCAGGATGAAGATAGATCAGCAAAATGCATCATGCGGATCATTACCACTGTTATTGTTACTAATTGAATGGAATCTTTCCTTTCAATTTTCGTTTGAAATTGTGTTATTTCCCTGTTATTACTATGAAGTTGTTGTCTGCGATATAGATTTAGTCACTGTTAACGGTGATGCTATTAACCCCATTATAAAGCTCTGTCTATGCATCTTTGTACATGTGTTGCCTAGGTTACTGGTGTTGATTGCAATAATACCCGAATAATGGATCACTCGTACATCAATGCTCTATTAGAAGTTCATACAACTGTAGACGTATTAGAAAACCAAATCTTTTCCTTCTCATTATTATCTCCCCCCAATAACTCATATACACACACACACCCTAATGCAGCCATCGAGCCAGTGACAATCATCCTGCACGTGCACATCAAACTCTCGTCACGTGTCCGGCGAGGACGAAGGAAATCCGCGAAGCTTGGGTCGTGACTGTGAGGCTGGATTTACCAGCGACTTCTTCTGTTACTTGTTACTTACATCCTCCTTAGGTTTTATTGTATTAAATTTTGTCTTTTATTCATCATCAGCACTGTCGTTTAATCTTCAATCCCTTATGTGTGGTTGGCTTGTTCTTCTGTCCCTCGGATGTATCGTTCTTGTTTTTAAGCGCTAAGGGCATGCTTATAAGTCAATGCGTTATCTATATTTTCCATTTACTATTATTCTGTGAGTGGCCTTGTCTGTCGTCCTGTCTGCTCCCACACTCTCCACCCACCGCCCCCTCTCTCGATGAGAGAACGAGTGTTGATCAGCTTGAGGCCTCATCTCGTGATTCATGTGGCTTGATGTATGGATGGAGTATTCATGGATAATGTCAGGAGATTCCGACATTTATTTCAACTTCAGTGATTAGCCTGAAAGCCAAATCCTACTAAAACAAACCACAACAACGCCTAACTCTAAATAAACCCGGCTACAGCACTTTACAACAGAGCAGGTTACTTTAGGAGAGTGATGTCCCTTACCCTGACCTGTTTGCTGGAAGTAGCTTTTCAGATGTTTTTGATTTCCCTTTTTTCTGAGCTCATTTTAATTCTCGACTACATCGTTTGATGCTAGTGATGTGCTGTACAGTGCTTCTAGATCGTGACATTTTGTTTAAGTTCTAGAGATTCAGTCTTTTCCTTGACGACGCCATTTTGATCTCAGTTCAGTTCCTTGTGTGTACACGTGGACTGTGGGAGGAACCTCGTGCAATGTGGCTAAACTACTTGACCAATACAGCACTGCTATGTTCATTCATAATATGTTTAGAACAGGGGAGAGGCTAAGTACGCCCCGTGGACGTTTTGTGTAAAGTGCACTTGTTATCTTTTTTTTTCAAAATTCATTCCATTCCATTCCATTATAACCAGGTTTGTTGTGTAGTCAGCTGGGCTGTTTATATTTCAGTATTTTACCGGCCCTCCGCATAGCTTAGAATATTGAGACTGGCCCTCAAAAAAGAAAACTTTGCCCACTCCTGCTTTAGAAAGTAGCTAATGTTTCTTTAGTATAATAACTGAAAGATGCAGTTTTTCTAAAGAAAAGTATATGAGGTTTCTATTAAGAAATCATTTTAAAGAAAACTTTTTAGCAACAAAGTATGTGTTGAAGGAGACCAGATTGCAGGGAGAAAATTTGGTAACGTTTTCTGAGGAATGTAATGTTTCTTGTAAATGTTTTATTATGGTGAATTAATTGTTAATTACCTCTCTCATCTCCGCTAAAACAGGTGATTACTAATCTTAAGCGCATCTCTGTCAGCATAATATGTGCTGTTTGTCTCCGTGCATGCATGTGTTTGTGTTGGGTGGTCTGTGTATGCAATCAATGGTGGCAAATTGGTAGTGTTAGGTGTATGCAAGATTATGTGTGCACACAAGCAATGAATCCAGATAAAGATTTTTTGATATAGGTGTCCCTATAGTAGTGCATGCAGTGGCCTCTGCAAGTGTTTGTCAAGAAGGTGGTCATCATCAAGACATTTTCTTAGTGCTGTCACTTGTCTATTCAATTTTTTTTAGTTCTTGAACAGTATTTTACAAGTGCGGCTCATGTGAACAAGCGTCTTAGTTTTCCATTCATTCTGAAGCAAACTTCTGCAGAAAAGTAAAGTAGTATGTCATAGCATTAGACATTCTCAGTTAAGGAACAGCCAGAAAATACAATGAAAATGAAATGGCCAACTTTATTAATTCCTCATGCAGTTGTAGCTCTCGATGTGTGTTCAGCTTCCCCCCTAAAAGTACAAGCTATAATATATGGGCAATACAAGTGGTGGACTACAAAAAAAAAAAGATGCATTCTTAGATAATACATCATTTTTAAGATCTATCACACAGGACTAGAGAGGGTAAAAACTATTAAAAGTGCCTGTTATTTCTGCATACAGTATTAGGCATAGCATAATGTTTTCCTGTACATAAATTCTGTTTTCTCAGTATATTAACAGGACTTCTTCAACTATCTGTATCATGGATATATATATTACAGAACTAGCACACAAAGGAAGAAAAGACATTTGATGAGTGACTTATAAAACAGCTCAGAATTGCTTTGCTTTTAAAAAAAGACTGCTTAGTTACATAGTGACACTTCTTGCAGGCCATGTTTAACAGTATACTAAGCATTTACATCTCATCTAAACAGGTAATCAAAAACGTGTCCCACCATCTTTTTATCTCTGCTATCTTTACCTGGGATACATAAAATACTTTGATATATATTTATACATATCTATAACAGATATCTAGCCTGAATTTACTGGATTTACTGACATTTAGACATTAAATTTACTCTCAGATAATTCCAGAGATTGATAAATCCTTTTTTCATTTTTGGTAGTATGACTAGTTTTCATATAGCATTATACCTAGTCATCTTCCTCTCTCTCCAAAACGAAGAGACCAAAAACATTGACAGAAAGTACAAATCCTCTGGTGATGATCTGAGGCTGGTGCATGCAGCATCAGTTGACAGTGTAGACAAAGGTGTAGAAACAGAGTTGACATGCTTTCCTACCCTAAACAAAACTTCCACAGCACTTTTGAATGATGGTGACTTAATCTTCTCCTTAAAATGCCTTTAAAACATTTTCAAGTTACATTTTGTGCCTCTATTTACACTTTAAATTCTACAGGAAAATGAGGTGACAAAATATCAATCAACCAAGAAGAGATATCTACATGACAAGAAAACTACACAACACTAAAGTAAAATAAAACAATAATAACGAGGATTCATATAGCAACTTTCCAAAGATTTGCTCAGCACTTTACATAAATCATACAAAGACTAAATCATCGACAACAGTTTAACAGACTACCGCACATCTATAATATACACTTATTCATCCACAAAGTAAAATACAGACACGCTATACACACTCGTGGTCAAGACAGTGAAGTCGTAGTTCAGAAAAGATGTCTTAAGTTTGGATTTGAAGGTGGTAACAGAATCAGTGTGGAAGGTTGACCGATAATTCGTTCCAAGTTGATGAGGCTTGGTAGGAGAAAGACCTCTGTCCATTAGTCTTTGTCTTAGTGGGACTTGCAGAAGCCTGGTGTCCACTGGCAGCCGGTAAACAGAGCTAATGACAGGTGATATATGTTCACACCTGGATGGTCTGCAGATCAGGCGAACAGTTATTCTGGATCCTTTGAAGTCTGGCAAGAAGATACCTGGTAATATAAGGGATCTATAAGAACTACACCATGAACCTTTTAATTCAAAGACACCTGTGGGGTGGAAGTATTTGTTCAGGTAAAAAAAAATCTGTTGATATCAAAGTGAGTTCATTATCTTATAAAAAGGCAAATGATATTTACGACTTGAAGTTCTAAGCCAAGCCACAACCTGGCTACATAATGGCAAACCAGCTAGTTTACTGGAAATGCTTTACAAGTACATGAAATATTCTGTCATTGTCCCTACACAATTTGCAATACCCTCATCGCTCAGTCATGTTTGTTAATGTTTATTAATTAAACCATACCTGGGCAGCTGCTCACTAGAGGTATCTCAAAACCCATCCTTTTTTCAACTAAAAATAAAAAAAATTAATGTCTATGCAGTACTGTTTTAAAACAAAGGCAAAGTCCTCCCCCATAATGTCAAAGATAAAGGAATAATACTTCCCATCTATAACAACACTGCCACCGGTCGCTCTTCGTATGTCCCTTCGGAGCTGTTTCCCGGACTTCAGAGCACCTTGTTTTTCTCTTACATTTTGTGCAGTCCTGGCTTCCACACCACAGACTGCAGACACCTTTTGACTGATGGTGATCTTTGTTGACTATTTTCATAGCTCGCGACTCCATTTGCGAGGCCAATTGACAACTCTAAAATACTAACATTATCATATATAACACAGGAAAAAATACAAATAATTGGTAAGAAAATAATAGGTTTTACAATTAAATTTAGATTAAATTTAGATTAAAAGAAAATCAGTAAAAACATTTAAAATCCCTGATTCACAATTACCGAAGTTCAAAAACTTATGTCTGATTCAGATAAATAATAACAACAATAATAACAGCAACAACAGCAAACCTAATCTAATAACGTCCATACTTACCTGCTGGACCAGTTTGCTGGTTTCTGGCATTTTGATGATGTCGGCTCCATTACTATAAACAGAAGTCTGAACATTTTTTTAAGAACACATACTTTTTTGTTATTTTATTCCAGAAAGCAGGTAAACGTCTTCTGGTCATAAACACTAATAGAAATTCCCTAAATCCAAGTGTGTAGGTCTCGTTTCTTAATTTACATCACCAGTTAGCTATTGTCGGGTGGAGGAGTGAGCATAAAATAAGCGAGATTAGCTAACAGGCCTTGTGGGTTTTATTGGGACTTAAGAATTTGACATGAAATCCAGCCCAGAAGGAATAAAAATGATTACCGTCCAGACAAAAACTACTGGGCCGATGTGTAGACACAACACAGGCGCTTGTAGCTGCATGGTTAACTCAAAACACTCAGCTAACAATATTTGTAATACATGAAGAAGTGAACTGACCGCAACACCAACACCAACACCTAGCGCAATATCTTGGTTACTGGTTTTTGCCTACACAGCATCCACAGAGTATCAGTTCAATCAATGTTAGAAATAGAGATCCCGGAAAGGTTCTCTACACAAACATTGAATTGATTATAACTATTCGGTCACTTTATTTACTCTTATTCTTGCGACTGATGTGGATGAACTTCAGTACATTAAATACTTACCACTTCTGAAATTTGAGAGTGATTAAAGACTTGAATGGGATAGGCATGCAAATAAACTATGGTAATACCAGTTGTATGTTGTTTTCCAATAAAACTTACAACCTGCCAAAAAAGTCAGCCGCTTATCGAACAAAACGTGTGATGGAGGTGTTTCTTCTTTAAGGCATGCTTATTTTAAATATATATATAAATATAAACCTTTTTAAGATTCTTGATTTATAGTCCCTGTCTAGCTATCTCCCATAACCCTGACCCTTGTCCTGAAATAAATCAAATAAATAAATTGACACACAAGAAACCCGCACAAACACACACACACATGTTCTCTCCAAATGTGAGATTGACTTTGTTGATGTATAAATGAATGTATGCATGCGTGTATTCACATATGTATTTGTGTATTTATGTGTGAATATATGCGTGTATAATTTTGTCATAGATGTGCCTATGAGTGCGTAGGCTAATATGTGTATATCAATATATATGTGTATGTGTGCGAGCGTGCAGCTATACATGACGATAAGCTTGATTAAAGGCACGAAGGACTACTAACCAATAGTTAACTATACATAAAGCACTAGCGGCAGCAAACAGATGACACCAGTATAAACATCAACGAAGTGTACGCGAGAAAATGAAACGAGGAGCACGCGAGAACGTGTGACCTTATCGACGACACGGCGGACGAGTCCAGCAACGTTTGCCGCGACACAGCGGTAGAAGTTGTCGTCGAACGCTCGACTGGTGCAAAGTTTCGATGATAAAAAAACTTGATTAATCTTTGCTCCAGCGATGACGAGAGTATGTAAACAACTGAACGAAAAGATCGGAGAAAGTAGTAGAGGAATAGGAACGAAATAGATGGACTGTGCAAGTTGGAGATTATGACAGTTTATTTTATCACGTGGGCAGAATATTTTCTGTAAGCAACATTATCATAAGTTTTAAAGAAAAACATGGGATAAACTGTGTAAATCTGTTTTATGAGTGTGTGGGAAGAAGAAGTAAAATAAATATAACACAAGCTAGATGGTACAGGGTACCAGAAAATGTTTGTGACAGTATACTGATAAATATGGTAAATAATTAGTTGATACAACGACGGTTATTTTGTACATTTCTTAGCCAAGAAATGAACACCTCATTCTCAATCATTGCTCTCTCCCTTTCTATATACATGTATATATATACACGAGTGTATGCAAGCGAGACATAGTCACCAGATACAAATATAGAGGGATTATAACCACATTTTCATGTCATTTGAGATTTATTTCAACAAAAATATTCAGATGTCGACCAAACGCTTGCCAGGCAGCTTTAAAACCAAAGCTGCTCGAGCTGTTCTTACTCAGATGACAGTAAGGAGCTGCATATCCGGACAGACAGCCGGCCAGGTCTGTGTGAGTGTGGAGAGGGTGTGTGGAGGGAAAGGCGAGGTGTAGACTGACACCAGTGGACTAACTAATAGACAAAATAGCTAAACAAACACGTCTAACTTTAATTCACACTTGAAGACATAACAAAATGAAGGGATGGGAACAGGGAATAAGAAAAAAAATAGATGATCAAGAGTTGTATACTGAAAAAATATTAAAAATGTGAGATGTGAGCATGTGTTGAAAATGACGAGCTGCTGATGTCCTGTGCATTCCTTCTATACATACGGTATAGATACTGTACAACAGATGCACGGTGTTCTGGCGTTGGAAGACTAAAAGTATTAATGCAATTTTATGAAACCTCACCTTGGATGAAGCTAGATAGATTTTTTTCAAGTGCTTCAGGCATTCATAGAGTTATAATAATTTTTGTTTTGTTTTGGCAAAGTAGTTATAAGGAAGAATGCAACGACTACAAAATCAAGATGCATGTGTGTGTAAAAAGATAGGTAGAAGAAAATTAAGCAAGTATTCTTGCTTTGTTTGCAATGTTTACCTTGCTTGCATAATTCTCCGTGATACCCACTTTGACACCCGGAGCTACACACACCCGTCTCGTGATGACACCTAGTCTCCACTGCGCAGTAGCCGCACGTTTGCGCACAGTTGTCGCCATGGTAACCACCATCGCAGTCTAAAAGAAGGAGAAGGTCAAGTAATGAGCCCATCTCCTTTTCGTCTTGTTTTACATTTTCTTACCCTGGCAGTCAGGTACCCAGTCAACATGATAATGCGGGTAACACCAAGTGACATACACGTTTTCAGTTGTGAGCATATAGGTAAATAAATATACACACATATACATTCATCAAACATCCAAATGTTTAGTACATACGTTGATAAGCATGGGTTGTCTAGTATTCTTACTTTTATTACAAAGCGGGGGCGTATACCCTGCATCACATCCACCCAGACAAACACCAGTGACAGGGTCACAGTTATCTCCCTGTCTACAGTTGCCGCACTTGTGGCTACAGTTATCGCCATGAAATCCTCTATCGCAGGCTCAAACACAGAATACAGGTTAATGAAACATTGCTCTGATAGTTAAATGGTGGGTAGGGAAAGTCTGAGTTTTTGCAATTATTATAATTTTAGAATTTTTTAACAGTTATGACACTGTTTTGAAGCATCTGACCTCAAAGGTCTCTCTCTCGAACCAACAAGATCGCCCTGCTCACCTGGCAGTAAACCACCAACAGAAACAGTTTACTGCTAAGACACACTGGACCACTTTGTTCATAAAGTCTCGGTACGAGAAATTAATCAATCACCTCAAGATAACAAGCTGACCATCAACGAAACTTCACATCACAGCAACTCTCTTTGTAAGGTAGGAATAGCTTCAGCATCACAAGCCTGACACTAGCAGAAGATTTAAAGAAGAGTAGAGAAACACTTATGGTGTAAATGAAACAGTTTTTAAAACGGAAATAAATAAATGAACAAATATCAGCTTACAAAGTACCATCGAATATAAATTTCTGTATGTTGAAAATTTCAGTAATTAGCTTGTAGAGAAGATAGTGTACGCATATTTTAATTCTTTTTTCTGCTTTTGCAAAGACAGATTCTGATTCATGATGTACGAGTGATTACTGAGGAAAGTCACAGGAGTAGAGGCAATGAATGTAGAGGGACTGGAGTGACATCTTCCCGTGATCTGTAATATTCAGGTATTGGCTGATCATCTACTTACTGCCCTGTCATGCTGTACTTACTCTGGTCACAGTAAGGAGCTACATATCCAGGCTGACACCCGGACTCACACACCCCTGAGGTTGTGTTACACTCAGTGTTGCCTCCCTTACACTGACCACAGGACTGCTTACAGTTGGCTCCATAGGATCCAGGAGAACAGACTGAACACAGAATACAAGGAGCTGATTGTCAAAGGTGGACATCTTTAGTACATAATACTGTAATACTAGTGTAACCTAAGGTGTACACATATTGCTAACTAAATAAATACGGATGAAGACTTTTATGAGATTTTCACTGTTATCTTCTGAAGACTGTCAAGGTGTGTAGCAAGAAGATCAGTGATTTTTGTAACACTCAACTCTAAATGTTACTGTAGCAACAAAGGTTGATGCAGTCTGATTTACAAATATTTCATATTCAAAGTTTCTACGAACTACACAGACAGTAGAAACAGTTCGAGATAATTAGGACAAAACATTAATGAATCTGTGTACAATGACACAGTCTTTATGTCCTCCTGTCCACCTGACAGTCTGTATGCAGGTGTAGCATGTCTACAGTACTTACCTTCATTACAAAGTTGTCCCTGATAGCCCTTGTCACATCCCCCAGTACAAACACCGGTCACGTGATGACATGGCGGCTTCGTGCATTTCCCGCATTTGTTGGTACAACCATCGCCATAGAAACCTCTAGAACAGCCTTAAATACAAATATTCAAAGATACTTAGTATGACTGTCGTAGTTGAACAGAAAATCACAGATACACAAACGTTACACTCACTGTTTACATATCAAACTGAATTGATTATTATAAACAAAACTATTACTACACAATTAGTGTAGCTTTGTTGCAATGAAGACAAGACTGGGCTACTGACAGGTAGAAATATTACACAAGTGGCCTAAAGATGATAAAATGAGTAAAGCAGTTGTCATGAAGGTACGAAATCGAGTAAATGAAGTCGTTCTTACTCGTTGTTTAGTGTACAAGTATTAAGAGCTTAGCAAAGCTTAAACTGTATATGTTACGGTGAATAATTGAATGTTTTAAAATAAAATAATAGTAATCATGTTTCCTTCCTACATGACAGTTTCTTTGAATCAGGCCCCTTTGTGAACGATAGACACTTCTGTCACCAAATCCGTTTGATGTTTTGATGAGATGGTCATCAGCATCAGGTACAGCAACATATTGGGGATTTATTAAATAAGTAGCACGAAAATTATTCAGTTGACAAAAATAAATGCACTCACTCACCAAACTGCTGTTTGTGTACTTACTCTGGTTACAGTAAGTCGACTGATACCCGGGCTGACAGCCGGACTCACACTCACCCGTGTAAATGTCGCACTTGGTGTTACCGCCTTTACACTCACCACATTTCTGGAGACAGTTTTCTCCATAGGACCCAGGAGAGCAAGCTGACAGAAGGCAAGGGAGCAAGGCTTCAAAAGTATACATCGTAATATAAACTGCCATACTCAAACTATTTATTACAAAGTACAAAGAGGGATGTAGGATGAGCATTAACACGAGAACAAAATATGTCAGTCATGTTAAAGTAAGAGGCTACAAAATAATAAAATACCCAGATAACACTAAAATTAACTCACGAATAAATAAGTCGACTGATCAATCAGTCAATGAGTCAATCAATCAGTCAATCAATCAAAAAATTAAAATTTCTCAATGAAAATTTGTTTGAAGTGCTCTGCGTACATAATATTCACAAAGACAGCAGGGAGAGAAATGACAGATATTTTAGTGTAATTCCCATGATTTCAACTCACGCTCTGTGCACAATGGTGGCTGCCACCCGACTTCACACCCTGACACACAGTTCACAGATTTTTGGTCGCACGTGATGTTGTTCTTGCAGTGGACACACGTTTGGTCGCAGAAATCCCCGTAAAATCCTTTTTGACAACCTAAAAGTTTCAAACAAGGGAAAATAAAGCATTCTTAAATTTTCTTTAAAACGATGAAAGATGAACTGCAAGTGTAAACAAGTAAAATCTGTTTACAAATTAGTATATAAAATGGAATATTATAAAGTGCTAAAGGTATCGGAAGGTTTGAGTAGATAAAAATCTAAAACATCTACGCTCATCTACTATAACAAATATCCATTTAAAAATATCTTGAGAAAACATTATGTAACAATGACAATCAGAATTAGAATGAAAATGATCAACTTCATTAATTTGAACATGGGAAGGTGCTCTAGCTACAAGTAAAAGTTCGTTGCAAGGTGCAGCGTTAAAAGATGTCAACATGAAAGATATTAGAAATGAGAAAAAGAAGACACAAAAGAAGAACAGCACCTTTTGTTGACAAACAAGCAAATACCTCCTCCCGTGTATATAGTGGTAATGGTTCCTAAATATCCTGAATATATTGTACAATGTTGACCATTTATAAAGCTTCCTTCGTATTATTATCGGGATACCAAAGTTATATTTACAAATAAAAATGTCCTACTTTTCTAATCATTATGTGAATACTGTGAATCACTAACCCTGTAGACAGGTGCCATTGTAGTTGTCACAAGCTCCGTTACTACAGCGACTGCTGCACTGCTGACCACACGTTGCACCGTAACGGCCGGCACTGCACACTGTGTGTAGTACACAGGACATGAGACACAACACAGACTGACACAGGCACTGACACACTGTGTGTAGTACACAGGACATGAGACACAACACAGTCTGACACAGGCACTGACACACTGTGTGTAGTACACAGGACATGAGACACAACACAGTCTGACACAGGCACTGACACACTGTGTGTAGTACACAAGACACACTGACACAGTCTGACACTGTCACTCAGACAATACAAGTCTTGACTTTTCTCAGCCGCCGTGTGTCGCCATCATCGCTGGTCATGGAGTACCGGTCATGCAGTGAATGAAGTGAATGAATGTATGTACTTGATGACAGCAGTCGGTAAATTATTGAAACATTGAAATAAATCTCACCCCACACTTCAAGTTCACAGAAGTTGAAAAAACGTTTTTCGCTTGTTGTTGTTGTGCGTAACGTGACGTTCTGTCCTCTCACTGGTTGTCGGCAAGTGACGTTCAGTACCAGCCAGTTGTTACTGTCTGTGACGATCTCGCAAAGTTGGTCATCTACAGTCAGTGCGGCGTTCCTCAAACTATCAAGATCTGAAGAAATGGTAGTACAAGGAACCTGTAGTCGTTTTGATGCTAGTCATTGCTTCAAAACTTATCATCAATAGTTATTGCGAGTTTTATCTAGTATCACGTATACCCATTATAATTCCAGTTGTAAATAGTGAGACTATACCAGAGGGTAGATATAGATATAGAGAGGCTGCATTCTGGTAGCATCACGTTTCGAAGGAACGCAAATGCGTCACTACTTTTCTTAACAAGTAAGTACAAAGAAGGAGTGTAGCCTTTCTATATCTACCCTCTGTGACAATACTATATATACTATTGTGAATACTCACGTTCATTCCTGTTGTAAATAGTAATACTATACTATATATTCCTATGGTAAATAGTGAGACTATTCTATATTCCTATTGTAAATAGACTATACTGTATACTATTCTGTATACTCACGTATATCTCTGTTGTATATAGTGACACCTGTGACAGTGTACTCAGCTCCAAGATCCACTGACCACCTGGCGTAAGTTACTCTATAGTCAGTGTGAATACAGTTGAGTCTGTCTGTGGACTGTCCAGTCTTCAAGACAAGCACGTGACTTCTGTCTCCATTGACGGCGAGACAAGCTGGGCCGGACTCCGTGTTTCCACTTCTGTAGGTAGAACTCATTTCTGCCCGTTTGCCGAGAGCAACATTTTCTGCACAAATAGTGTTTTAAATAGAAGTGTATACCGAGATACTACAGGCTGTGAGACTAGTTCACTAGAAACAGTTTAAAGTGAACTCTAGGTGTGGATTGTGTTTTTACTTTCATATCCTCACTCATCACCCTCTCGCCCTTAGTTGCTTGCTGGCTTTGTCCTCCTACTTCCTCTACCAAGTGTCATCTACTCCTAAAGCATTCAAGCAAATGTGTTCAGCTTCCAGTCACTGGTATGAATTAATATCAGTTTATAAAAATGTTATCCGCTGAATACCATTTAACTTAATATCAGTTTCAAACTTCTGAAGGTTGGAAATACGAGAAGAAATATTAGCGCATGGTTAAAATTGGTTTTTGATTTTTATTAAATTCTTTGTACTAAATTCAGTTAGCAAGTACAATGGTTACAACAAAATGGTATATAGTACAATTAAATCAATCTATGTTACAATAAATTATAGTGCAGACTACCTGTTTACTTGGATGGAAAATGAGACTGAAATAGTTTATGATGGCTGTTCAGTACGTGATGTGGTCGGGTTTCTAAAGATTCAATTTCGGTTTTTGTTAATTACAGTAATTTTTAAAATGTTATATACATACCCATCATGCAATTACCAGATTCCGGCCAACATTTGTTTGTTGTGTTACATCCGCCAGTACCATCACACGAACAGTCGTCCCCTGGTCAGTGGGCAGAAAACACAAAAGAACTTTTGTACTTTAAACAAGAAATGTGTTGTAGTGAGACTTGTACCAATATGTTCAGGATTCGCTGCATAAAATTTTCGTATATTAAATAGATGCATGGTGAAACATGAAAACTATTAAAAGAACGAGTGAAATTATCTACACCCCGTTACGTTTTCCAATCGACCTTGACCCTACATCGCCGATGTTTTCTCCTCTTTCTGTGGAGAGCTGCAGCCGCTTACTATCTGCCATCTTGTTTGACTGACTTGTACATTATGACAGTGGAGCACGTGGACCGGACACAAATGCGATCAACTCGAGTGCGCCTCAACATTCATTTACATCCACTATCGCCGTCAGTCATGTTCACTGCAGCAACGAGCTGTGAAAGGAATCCACAGAGACCGACATCACAGACCGCGACTTCGACATCGTCTTCCTGCTAATGATGGCGGTCTGGCTGCACAGTCCCACGGAGACTGTGTATCATCGGCACACACCTCCATGTTGTCTTCTTCTTCGCCTAATATACTTATAATCTCACCTCAAATGTCAAAGCTCTGCATTCATCGACTCTAAACGAGAGCAAACGCTCTTCTCCATCCTCCCCGCTACACCTCCTCATCGCGCTTTTTAATGCCGGGCTGTCTCATCCATCCAGCAAGCACTGAGATCATGGAGCTCATCAGTGGTATTATGCTGTTGAGTAAAATGTGACTCGGAGATCGTGGTGATGAGTGTGTCTGTGTTGATGTGACCTCAGGTAAGTACAGTATACGGTCATTGCCCCTTGCCAGTGGCGGAGGAGGGATTGCTGTGATATTGAAAACATCTCTCGCGAGTCACTTAGCACTAATTTCTCTTTTCTACATTTTACTTTGTTCATGCAAAACGTTCATTGCCAGACAACGAATTTAATCTTGTGTGTTTATATCGACCACTACCCAACCCCACAAATTGACTGACAACATGTTTCTTTACGAATTTCACGTTATGCTTGACCACAGCAACACGCTCAGTGGCATACCTGTAGTCGTAGGTGACTTCAATGTCCATTTTGATGAAAATAACCATTTGTATACCAAAAGGATAAGGGACCTGCTCGATATCTTCCAGTTCACCAAGCAGTCGCCCAGTACTGACACCAGTGTTTCGCACTCTGAGACGTCTTCGTGACATGGACATGTCTATGTTTTTGTGATGACTTGGGAACCGAACTGACCCTCTGCCCCTCAACATCTGCTGACTGCTTGTGGCTGTTCTCCGCTCCTTGCTGGAGGCCCATGCTCCTGATGTAAGGACCCAAGTTCATCCCAACAAACACTCACCGTGGTCCTCAGCCTCCCCTTTAGCTGCGGAGAGCTGAGACATACCGTTGACAAGCTGAGAGGTTGTGGTGTAGGTCTGGGTTGACTGTCCATAAACAGATGCTAAACGCTGCCTTTCGTTCAGTCATCTACCTTGTTAATTCGGACAAAACTGAATTCCCTCATGCTCACATCAGTATTTGTTCTTCGAGTAAGACCCTATTTAGGACCTGCTGGGCCGCACAAACAGGCCACAACTGCCCACAGCCATTGCACCTGCTTTGCTGCCCGAGGTCTTTAGCGAGTTTTTTCTCCACACAATTCTTGACATCCGGGCTAAACTTGATCAACTGCCTGCGCACCCTTCAGCTCTTACTAACCACGTCGACGATCTGGCAAGGCCAAAGTGCTACTTCGCTTTCTTTTAGCCAATTTCGGAAAGTGAACTAAAGTCCATCATACTCCAGTGAAAGCCCACAACTTGTTCACTGGACCCAGTTACCGCCCCATTGCGACTACATACAACACACGCCTGTCTGTTCTAACTTCCTCTCTCACCCTGTAGACTTGGTTTAGGATGTGTGTTAATGAACAATTACATCCTTGACTGTTATCTTGCTTCAGTAAAATGCAACATGACGACGACTACACAGTTGAAAAGCGAGATTTTAGGATGAACAGTTTCTTGTTATTATTTATGACGACCGTTAACAGCGGCTACAAAATAAAAGATAAATGAGCGGCTTTACCACAGGTACATGGGATGACATCAAGCTCACCTCCCTTATGGCTGACTTCTCCCTCGCAACCCTCCAAGTGTTTTGATACAAGCATAAGGGCCTTCCTACTATTAACGATGTTGTTCTCTCAGTTCTACAAGTCGATGTCTGCTCGTCTGTTTGTGTACCGTTATGTTTTCCCTTCAACAAGTTCTGTGCTTTTGTCTGTTTTACTCTTATGTCACAAGCGGGTGCATGTACTTAGCATGGTTTAATGAAATAGTCTATATTCATGAAATTGTCACAATATTTGCATATTTCTCCTCTATTTGTGCGTCTTCTTTGTTCGTCTGTTTCAGTCTATCTTCATCTATCTTATTTTTACATTAAAATAATTACAAAGATGAGCTCAGTAAGTACAATTATAAACTTGTCCTACCTGAGACGATGTCCACAAAGCATCCACAGATAATGGTGAAGGTTAAGAAAGCAATGAGTCCCATTATTCGATGTCTGTGTGTGAGATGCAGGGCGGCTCGTCTGTCCAGTCGTCTGTAACCGTCTGCCCGTCACACAGTCTGCATGGTGCAGCCACCAGGAAGTCAAATCTTGTTTAGTAAAACGAGTCTAACTGCCGGCCTCGACTGTAATGACAGCAATTAGCAGAGACAGCATCCAGTCAGTATTCCAGCAACATCATGGCACTAAAGATGAAGTCCTCGCCCTTTCCTGACACTCGAGTGAGATTTCCTTCCTCTCGATCTTTGATTATTTGTTAAAACTTTCCACAAGAAAACAGTCTTAATATTTAGTTAAGTCTTGAACTGACTGTCCCCTTTCCTAAGTCTCTCTCACACACACATTTGAAATCACTAAGAAGCCAGTATGGTGCAAAGCATCCAACCATCAACAATGAAATAAGAAATAACCATCTTTTACTTTTTACAATCGTCGATAGATACATCTTGGGTTAGCAAGTTACTGCTTCTGAGGTAAGTGTCTCCAGCCGTTTTCTAGGGCAAAAGACTTCAAGGCAATGTCGACTAAAAAGAAAAGGATGACTGCCCCCATTATAGGACATGAAGGCGGCTGTTGGAAGAGTACTTAGCCCATTTATGCCCGAGGTTTACATTTTTTAATTTGTACAAAACATTCATGCGTGTGACCTACAGATATTTACGAAACAAAAAATAAAGATAAAATTATTTTGTTCCAATGATGGAACGCAAGGCATGAATTGGTTAAACTTGTTTTGATTTACTTTACAGAGTGTACTTTGAGATGTCAAGAACACCTGAGCATGGATAGATACAGATACAGCGACAGATACAAAGATGACAATCAAATTTACTGGATGAATAGCAGGGGGAAAAAACAAAATAAACAGCAAAAAAAAAAAAAAAAAAAAACAACAACAACACACAAAAAAAAAAAAAAAAACAACAACAAAAAAACCGAGATTCCATCATCTGTGGCTTAGTGTTCTGGGTGTGTTCTATCTTTCTCACACCAGAGCGCCTTTCCTTCCGTTCCCTCGCCCTTCCCTTTCAGGGACGCAACTCGTGACGCTCGTGTACAACAGCATGCAGAGAAGACAACTTCAATTTCAAGAAATTAAATATGAATATAAACATTCGAGTAAGCAAATCAGAAAAGAGAAATAGCTTGCAAAATACGGGTAGTGCAAGGTAAACGAGGGCAGAAAAGTCACTTGAAAAGTAGCTTTTAAAAGCAGACCACAAAAGTACTCGTGAAATGTAATGAATTGATAATTAAAAATATCTTATGAAATCCAAGTCTTGTGGACGAGCAAGCACACACACACACACATCAGATCTGAAGCAACATTCAGCAAGTTCAAATGCTGTTACTTTTTTTTCATTAAAGACTCACACAACAAATTAAAAAACAAACACCAGCAAGAGATTTCATTATTTTCTCCATATGCATAATATTACAAGAACACTGGTCTACTCTCAGTCAGGTAGCAAAATATAAATAATCTTCACACATTGAACATCACATTAAATAACTGTACACAAGCATGGACATTATAGAACATCTGGAATGTTGGTCACAATAGTTTAGCTGCCATATTGTACTTCAGTAATTAAGAAATGAAGATGCAACAGTATCATAGCAACTTTAGCCTTATATGCAGGAAGCCCCGACTGTATTGTCACGATGGCGTGGAAATTCTGATGCAAGGGTCCCCCTGGCAGCGCCGTATGGTAAGATTGGTGTACAACATATTACAGGAAAATATATAATAAACAATAAATGAAGAATATCTTTAGTGTAGAGTAACATTTGTTTTCTTTGTCGCTAAATATAAAAAATGTGACAAGGTTAGACAGTATTGTTTTTGTTACATCAGCATCGGTAGTTTAAAGTATTCGGTCTAATGCAATATATTTTCGAAATGAAGCTTTTTCTCAGCTCTGTCAAACATGGACAACGTAGTAAACAGTGAAGCTCATCCTCTTCATCGATGTAACACATAGGACACGTCTTACTTATATTACACACAAGATAATAGACAAACCAAAAGTGTCAAAAATATTGTGATAAAACGATTACTAGACTTGTATTTTCATAATAATGTTTTCATCTTCATGAAAGAAAGCATTCAGGGTGAACAAGGGTCACTTTGAAAGTCTGGGCGTTTCTCAATGTTCAGATAGCTTTGGTTCTACTGTTCATATTGTAAAAGGTTCAGTGTAGAGATGTTCAGCTAGTATTGGTGTACACATTCATATCACACAGCCAGTGTTGAGCCACTTGGTACAGGTAGCGGTACTGAACCTGTCAACAGTTGTAACAATGGTTATATTCAGCTCGTAGGGAGTGGTGGAGATAGCAAGCACTGTAACTATGAAGTTTTTGCGATGATCAAGGTAAAGTGACTGAATAAAGAATTAGTAAGATTTTGAAAACGAAGAAAAAATTGCCTCAGTCTACAGGTCAATTTACAAATACTTGTAATTTAAACACGAAATCTGTTATTCATAAATTCTCTCAAGAATTTACAATTTTTAAAGAAAGTTATTGAATATTTTAAAATGCATTTCCTCTCCATCTAAATGTGTGTGAAAATTTTAATTTGTATCTGTAGCCTGTCAAGGTTTTGACTTTTATTTAATTATATGCACAGATTCTAACTCACCACCGAGGTCAGAGCCTGAGGCCTGACGGTGTGCAGCTCCCTCACGGTCATGTACACGTCCACGTCCTTGTCACGTGTCAGTCGACTGATGACGTCACACAGCGCGCAGAACACCCCGCTCTTGGCCACCCCGTCCCTTTACAAAGACATTTCACAAATTTTATTTGAAGCTCCATTCCGAGTGACCTTCGCTCGAGATACCTAATGCTCCTCTACCATTTGTCTACAGAATATCCACAAACATTTGTAACCGTTGTAGACGTTTAGCCATCTAACACTCTCTTCATCTGACCAGCCATGAAGGAGGGCATGTTGTACTGTAAGCTAGTGTACTTTGTGAATGAACATTAACAGGAAAAGCTGGCCTTGTACAGAGCGGTAACACCATCAACATAGAGTAGGAACTCACATGCACTGAATGATGATGGGGCTGCTGTTGTCGTCCACCTCCCGGCGACTGTCCACGAAGCTGATCAACGACATCATCTCTGATATGTTTCCAGGTATTTCTTCAAACCAGTCTTCGAAACGAACTAAGGTAACACTACGATTGTCTTGGGAGCCCTGTCCACAGAGATATTGTCATGAGCAGAATCTCTTGGAAACAAACCATATCTTTGTGGGTGCAATTTTATAATTATTGAAAAAACTTGGGAAAACATTAACCTCAGGTTTCCACTCACCTTCTTCTCCACACTTAGTTCGTACAAAGTCGTACGACCACCCAGATTGGAAATACTCTGGACGCCGACAACGTAGGGCTCACAATGGATGGACAACTTCTGGTTGACCGGCCAGTACTGACAAAAATCCTGTCAGGATGACAAATATTTTCAACATTAAAATAATGATGTAGATGGTGCTCAATACATGAGAGATGCAATTAGTTTATCATGTATTTTGTGCTGTTGCATTGTCTGCTGTGAAAATATATGAAAAAATCTCTCGTTATTCACATTCTTTTTGTCAACAATGAACTCTGACCCCGACAGTTATGTGAAGGTAATGGCAAGTTATTGCCAGGAATTAAAGTCAGAGACAACTACAAAACAAATATCGAGGAAAAATGCAAAGGATGAAGTCCTTGTTTAAAACAGTAGTGTTTGTAATTTTTGGCTCACTTTTGACTCTGTCTCTCTCTCCGAGCCCAGAGACACAATAGTTGTGACGTCATTTCCGTCGACAAGACGCCAGAAGTCGACCAGTGTGTTTGGCAGAGGGAGCTGTGTGAGGATGTTTCCTTGGTTACAGAGGTACGCCTGGAAATACAAGAACATACATGACTGTACGATGCAGAAAATCAGTGGGGTAGTTTTAATGAGGACTGAGTGGAAGTGATGTTAAATGTGATTAGTGAAGCTTGAAAGTGAGAAATTATAGTCTCAAATGTCTTCTGGGAAGAAAATCGTAGTTTCTCAAGGATAAATTAAATAATTAGAATGGCATATATTTGTCCTCTTCTCAAGTTTCTTTCTCTGTTTTCATCACACACATGCACACGCGCTCAGATGTGTGAATGTGTCTAAGAGAGAGTAGAAGAAGAAATTTTAAAGTATTGAAAGTGAGAAGTAGATTAAGTAGTAAAGTACATCTGACTTACCGACATGAAGACCGCGTTGATGTACTGATTTCTACCGGGTACATGTGCTGTCAGATACACCCGGTGTTCATCACCTGTAACATTATACAAGCTAATTAACAGCTTCAGTTAAATTATTATTTGACAAAAATCTGAGGGAAAAGAATCTATTTTTTAAACGATATATTTCGAAGAAAAATAATCAAATCTACGGAAAACAAAGCAAAACATCAGCAAGCAGCAAAGGAGAATAAACTTATTTTGTAAGAAACACTTCAGTCACTTACTGGGTAAGGCATTTAAACTCCTGTTCTTCTCAATGTTCTCTGCTTCTCTAGCATCTTTGTACATCAGTTCTGGCGTCAACGACCTCATCTGCATAACCCTCTAACAAAAATACAAGTCACGTGTGTCCAGGTTCATCCTACCACACATCTATGTTACACCTGACATGCATTTCTAGAAAAAAAAAGAAGAAAAAAACACTTTTGAAAGCTATTAACTTTATTACATATTTTAATTATTAATTTTATTTATGATATTAATTGGCCTTGGAGTTCAATTAATGTAGTGATCGTCTACTCAGGAAAAAAATCATTTAAATTTAAACATGTGATTGCATCGAAAGTTGGACTACACGATTCGGTTTCTAAAAATCAAAGATTGTCTAATATTATATTATTCTAAATTTTTTAACCACCTGAAATTCAGCGTCGACTACAGGGTTTTCTTTGTGAGCATCAACAGGCCTGGGGAAAGTAGCCTCAAATGCGCGGATGTCGAAGGATGTGCTACGTCCGGTGTAGGCTTCCAAAAGAACCTTGTGAAGAAATACATACTGCGCCTGTCGTGGGAATTATTTCAGTTAGGTGGCATTCAGTGAAGAACAACACAGTAGTTACAGATACATTTAAAACAGAATCAGTTGTTGGAAAGAATGAACAGACATACAGACAGCTGGCTATGCAGGCAGACAGGCTAACAAACAAATGAGTTGGTAGACATGAGATGACAGAAGTAAAGACATTTTAATTTGAGCTACAGACAACAAGAAAACATCGCTGTTTATTTAAGGTTTACTATTTCTTGTTCTTACCAAGGTCTGAACCATGATGCAGCGTTCTTTACGCATTTTGAGAACAACATCAAGAACATTCACTTTTGCTCTGGCGACAGCTTCATCGAAGGCGATGTCCAGACCGATGTAGGTTCCTGTCCTCCCGACGCCAGCGCTTAGGGAAGCAACGGAACTTTTTAACGAATTTAGTTAAAGATGTCAACACTAAAGTTATTTACTAAATCTTCGATCAAATCTCATGCAGGTTTCCTTGAATTACTATCGACGTACATATGCACAATATAAATCAGCATAAATTGTTTAAAAACATTTTAATACTCATAACAAACGGAACCATTCAGGAAAAGCTTTTAATAGCACCAACACTTGGAAAGAGCCTACAGTAGATTATTAAATTAGATTATTTATTAAATAAATCAATATCTTCATAATGATGTCCTAAAAAAGCTGTTTCAGTTCTCAAAGAGTGAAATATTGTATAAGTTAGCTATTACCATCCAGAATATTTTACATAGACTTGTAAACTCTTTCTTACGCACGCACACACACACACACACAGACCACATTGACCATGTTGTAGTATTTCCTTGCTACAGAACAACGTGTGAGGGAGGATACACAGTGTTGTTATTATATCCACGTGTAAACCAGAATGCCACTCACGTGCAGTGCACGAGTACAGGTGGCGGCGGGGTGTGTGGGGCACGTGACTTGGCAAAGCGCCAGAAGTTGAGGAGGGAGGTGGTGGTGGGGACCCCGTGGTCAGGCCAGGCCAGGTAGTGGTACTGCTCCACCTGTCGGTTAGCCTTGTCCTACCAACAAAGGGAAGAAATTCATGAAAAAAAGTCCCGAGTCGAGAATAATTATTATCCCCTGATCAGTCTTTTCATCCCAATGAGTTGTAAATCTCTTTCGACCTCTCTCTCTCTCTCACGCACACTTTCTCTCTCTTACACACATACAGGCATACACAGAGCAATACAATAAACAGACGACTAGGTAGGGAAAGGAAGTTGTTAACACACCCATGTATAAGTTTAGGAGATGTGTAAAATCCGCAGAATATTGTTTCTTTTTCTGAGCCTACACAGAGAAGCACAGAGACATACGTGTGACCTCCCAACCACATCTCCCCGTTGTCATACTGACAGGGACACTCACATCGTGTGTCTGGAGGACGAATGTCCTGACGATGAAGTTGGCCCTGCGCTGGACGTCCACTTCGGTCACCGTTACAGGACCATACGTCACTGTCGTGTCCGGTGCCGGCCAGTACTCGGCGCACTTGTTCTGAAGATTCCAAGCAAGTTGAAAGTGAAACCAAAAGTTAAAGGGAGATACATAGATTACCATTTTTATTATTTTTACCAGCTGCTCTACTCGCATAAATCTCCCTTTGTTGGCACATCCACAAGCAACAATAGAAAGAGAAGCAGATGCTGATGACGACGACGGTAGTAAAGTAAAAATATATCAACTCAGCCAACTGTAGTGTATCTAACCTGTCCTCCTTCAACGGTGTTTGTCAGCATGACTATTTGAGTCACCTTCTCCTGCCACACCATTCGCCAGAAGTCGTCTATTGTATGGTCACGTGGGCCTGCAAGAGGGTTGGGGAGTACATCCGGGTCTTAGAGATTCAAATCACGAAATACTATATTTCTCGTTAAAATTCTTTTGAGATTAGAATGAGGTGTTTGTTAAACTTATAAGAAGTGTAGACAAGTAACACGTCACTGTAGAAATCATGTAAATCAAATAAAAGAAAAAAAAAGCGAAGCAGACCTACCCTGGGAGGCTATGTACTTTTTCTCTTTTTCGAAGCCCTGTAGAATATCATCAAAATTGGACTTATTCTTAGAAAATATTTTTTAGAAAAAAAATTGAAAATTTCTAATTGCGATATATAATTCAACGCTTGAGTAAAAATATTTAAACATTGATTATTGTATACACATAAAAAATAATAAACAATATTTATATTTTTGGAGATGTTAAAACATTCTCCATTATACAAATATTTTTTCAATGTTTCTGTATATAACTGTTTGGATCATTGTACCTCATACGACATGCCAAAGTCTACTTAACCTCAAGGCAAACAATTTAACATATGCTAAACAGTGTACTACACATATATGAAAAAGATTTTGTAGTGTCCTCGTCATATTTTTTTAGTTGATGTTGCTGTTGTATTTGTTCTAACTGTGGTAGCATACTTACTGTGATATAACTGGCATTGACGTAGTCTGTTGCCGTTCCTTCCTGATAACCATCGTTGAGAATAACCCGGTTGTAATCATCTAAAGCAATAACTCAATTTGTAAAAAAAACTAAACCCAATTTTAGATGAAGCTTACAGAATATCTAACCTAAAATAATTCAGCTCCGTGAATATTTTCTACACAGACAGAAGGGATGAGAGATGGGTGAGAGAGAGGTGGGGGGAGCACCAAAGGAGAGATGCTAAATATAAGAACCATGAAAATATGATAGTAAGTGATTCTTGTGCAAAAAATAGTTTGCATATTAAAATAAACGCATAATAAAAAAAGTATAATAAAATAAGCTACAAGGAACGAATTGTGATGATAGTTTCATTAAAAAAATACAAGCTAAGGCAAGAAGTTTAAAAAAAAACTGCTCTTTGTATATTGTCGATGTCCACAAATACAATAGGTGGTTAAAACACACAGTGAAATATTTACATACATGGTACGACGGACGTGTATCTGTTCTTCTTGATGTTCGCCTTCAGCTTCGCCACTTCGTGAGTGTCTTTCAGACCTTTTGGTAAATCCTGCGAGACAGGATGACAGGACAACTGTTACACCTTAGAGTTGGCAGCCAGGAGCTTGCAATTTCCACTTTTCAAGGATTTGTCGTAGAACTCTTCCTTTTTCCTCCAATCACTCCCTTTTTCTCAACTTCCCCCATCACAAATAGGATCCCTTTAGCTTTATCTGAGTGTTCATCGTTAGAAAACAAAAGTAATGTCCGTTGAAACAGTTATTAACGTATAAAACAGCAATTGTCACCGGATATTTTTACTTTTTATAAATGTTGAAGATATTATTATTTTAATTTTTTTTTACTTTGAACTGGCTCGAAAGTTGGTCCGAAGCCAGAAGGTCCACCAGGGCGCGCTGTACGCTGTCCAGCGGAGGCCCGGATGCTCGGAAAGTGTCGTACACGTTGTCGTTGGTGTACACGTTGTCGTTGGTGTACACGTTGTCGTCAGCCTCTTTATACTCTACCGGCTCGTCAATGACATCATCATCAGTTACGGGTTGTAACGTCACATTCATGTAGATGTCGCCGGCGCTGTGTGCCAAGTGTTGATCTTGTCCAAGAGGTTTTCGTGGGTTGACTAGAGGGCTTGGCTTGTTCATTTTTTTATCTGTATCTTGAAAAAACAGCGATTATAGACTTACAATATTTTTCTTGCAGTAACCTCCTTAACTCATTTCTGATAAATGTCAAGAACGCCAGGGTCAGGGTTCAGTATGGTCACATGTCATAAGGGACGATTTCAAATAAAGTCAAATCCGTGTCACACCGATTTCTAAATTTGTAATATTTTACTCATCATATACTTAATTTTATTAGGGTTTTACATGTTGCTTTATCGTTAGGATGCAAAAGACTAATTTTTCAATAATTTGATTCAGTTGCTAAGGGATGAAGACATCTAAAATATCTTTCTTTCAATGGCATAAGTCTTTGAACCTGCAACATCGGAAGGTGATGACGATGTGTGATCATTCTGGTTTCTGATTGGTTCTCTCTGAGGGGATCCGCTGTTTGAGGCTTCTTTCCACTACGACGTTTATGTCTGGTATTAATAAAAATCATAATAAGTTAAAGGAATCTTTTTGATGTAAAAGACCAAAGTAAACACCCGTTAATTTCAAAACGAAACTAAAGTATCGAGAAATGGGATTTTCATCAACACATTTTCCATGTTCTCTTTTACTCTTCTTCTGAGTATAAGTGTAAGTAAATGTACGACAGCAACCACACCCCTAAATCAGATATGTGTTTCTCTAAAGATAAAGCTTAGGAAAAGCGGATGGCTAACAACTGGATAAACGAGAGTTTTCAAAATTACGAACGTAAAAAGTGGTTCATGTGAGTGAGAATGAAAAGAGAAAAAATCTTTAAAAATGCTTTATTACTTTTATTCAGGAACCAAGACATACAGAAAGAAAATTATAGAAACCAGTCACCTGATCACAAGAAAGACGATAACAATGACAACTAGGACAAAGACAACTGTGGCGATGGCGCCCCCGACTGCTGCTGCATTGACACCACCACCACCACCACCACCACCTGCTGTACAACAGATTACATCACATGAATAAAAATTAATTGCTTTGGAAGTCTTTTCTGACAAAATTCTGTAAGAAATACCCCACCTCACTCATGGCCTGCATAATTATCATCCTCTGTTTAACACATGTAAACTATTTTACAAATTCTGACAAAGGTCATGATTATTTTCGTTTTATTAAGTCCCTTGTGACGTGAAACAGGTCACGTGTGCGTGCGCATGCGCATGCGCGGAAGAGTAAAAGAGAGAGAACGTTGTTTGTGTTTACCTCTCAGGGCATCGCATAGGTCTCCTTGATACCCACTCTGACATCCCGACAAACACTTGCCAGTGACATGATGACAGGTAGACCCCTCGGTGCACTGGCCACACATGCGGGTACACTCGTCTCCATAGTAACCAGCAGAACACGCTTCATTTGAAATTAATGAAATTCAAATTTAATTTTAGTGGTGTTTAACAAAGCTTTGGTTAAAATACACGTCGCTAAACTAGTTCCACTACCACCATTTTAGTTCAACTTCTGGAAAAAGTATATAATATATACTGGAAAATGGTATTTTGAAATGTGTGTACACACGTGTTTGTATGTAATTAGGGAGCTTAATGTATACATCACTGTGACATGGCCAGATAATATTATACGGGTACTGTCCTTACTTTCATCACATAAGTCACCCTGATAACCACTCTGACATCCGGAAGGACAGTCACCAGAGTTCGGGTCACACGAAGTATTTCCACTGCACTTGCCACAGGTGTGTCTACAGTTGTCTCCATAGTAACCGTATTTACACTCTACAAAAACAGAGTCAGACATACAAAACATAGAAGTCTCTTTCTATGCAGGTTAGGATGGGTTAGTCATAAAAGCTTTAATAATCTAGTGTTGTCTGCCATCAGACATAATACTTTGCTGATAAAATAACTGTTGGGTGGAATTTTGAGTAGAAACTGAGCTTTCATCATGTTCTTACTTTCACTGCAGTAGGGTGTCATGTAGCTGGACTGACATCCATTGTCACAAACACCAGTCCCCGGGTGGCAGGCTTTGTTGTCTGCACACTTGCCGCACGGGTAGCTGCAGTTATCCCCGTAGTAAGCTCCGGTGCACGCTTGAATGGAAACTCATGTAGATGAAACATCAAACGAGGAGTGACTCGTACTCTTCAGATATATTTTATCCACAAGACTGACCAGTGACTCGGCGAAATTAAATTTAAACCAATCCTTTCATGCACAGATGTATTTCTGTATGACATTGCATCACATTTTTTTAAATGGAGCTTAAAAAGTGTTTTACCGAAGGAAACTTATTAATTAATTATCAAATTTATTTGTATATTTATTTATATCTATCTTTTTGCGCTTCATAGAGACCGTAAGTTTAATAACCTTTTTTATTTTATAAAATGATGGTTTTTTACACTAAAGTTTACTCTTTTGTAAGTTTGCACAAATAGGAAGTTGTGAAATATCTGTTTTAAACATTTTTTAAAAGCTGTAGCAGCAGAAGGACAAGAGCTGTTTACCTTCATAGTCGAGAGCGACAGAAAGTCAGAGAACCACTCACAATGGCTGGATGAATAGAGAGGCGGACACGTCAACAGACGCACAAGAAGAGATAAGGATGGCTCGATGCTTGGAAACATAAATATTTTTGCTGTGCCAACATTTCTTACTTTCATTACAATAAGGTGGTTGGCGGCCTTTTACACATCCATTGTCACAAACTCCAGTCCCAGGTTGGCACGTGTTTCCGTCAGCACACTGACCGCAAGTCTTGTTGCAGTTTGGTCCGTAGGAACCATCATCACAAGCTACAACAGACAGAGACAAACTGATTAACCATGGCTAAATCAGTGTTTGTTTTGAAAGGTATCATTCTCTTAATAAATATTTATCATATCACACGTACACACATGAGCACAAAGATACGCTTATATCAGTACACACACACATATATAAATATAATAAGCATAAGTTTCTATGCTTATTTATTTTTTCTTCATTAGATTTATTCATCCAAGATTATTTTCCGAACTATACAAATATGTGTAAGTCAGTATTCGTCTTTGAAGTTATTTCATGGGGTTGACAGCACAGTGCTATTGAATTATTCGACATTACTAAAAGTCCTCCATGCTTGCTACGTGAGTGCGTGTGTGTGTCCGATTTTATGTAAGACTTTTATGTTTACTGTTCTTACTTTGATTGCAGAAAGGTTGCTGAAAGCCGGTCTGACATCCTGAAGAACAAACTCCAGTGTCAGGTTCGCATGTTCCCACCGAACAGTTGCCGCATGTAAGGGTACAGTTATCCCCGTGGTAACCTCCAGGGCAGGCTAAAAGGGGAAAATAGTCAATGAAAGGCTGCAACATTGATTAAAACGTTAATACGAAAATGACAGCATCCGGGACCTTTTGAAAGACAAAACGCAGACCAGAAAAAGACAGTCACGTGGGTGCAAACATTCACTCTCGTGTGGACATTCCAGAGAAGTACTTCTAGCCATCAGACCTTCGTTTGGATCCTCCACGCACTTAAACGAGCTTGTTCTCGTCAGGGTCATCGCAGAAATACATTAATCACATAAACTCAACCAAATACCAGCAATATTTGCTTTATCTAACGAAGCAGCAGGATGATCTGTCGCCGATGCTATGTCCACACCCAGTGAGACTGTAGCTACATACTTACCTTGACTGCAATATGGCGCAATGTAGCCAGGTGTACAGCCACCGTCACACCTCCCTGTCACGATGTCACAGCTGTTGTTGCCTCCTATACACCGACCACATGGCTGTTTACAGTTTGGACCGAAGTATCCAGGAGAGCAGGCTAAACATACCAACATCATCTACAGTGGTAGCTGTACTGGCTGAACCATGTTCATGAGATCAACATTTGATGAAGATAGAAAATATTTCAAGAGTGGTCCACGATACAAGCTTATGCATGATGTTGACATTTACATCAAAGACAAGAGACAGAAAGATGTTGCTGTATCTCTTCTCGTTCTATTCAAAATAATGACTGGTATTGTCAGTATCGAGACTTAATGTTGACTGTATGGTCAATACTGTCTTCATGTCCAAACGTGAGTCCTTTCTCTTGACAAGAACAGACAGCGGGAAACATGAGAGACTCCGTAATAAATTCAAAACAATATGACAGTATTTGACAACCGTAAAATTAGGATCTTTGTGAAGTTTTATACTAAAAACTTAGCACTTTTGTCATGTTCATATTATGTAGGCTTTATATTAGCCACAAAGATTCTTCTTTAAAGTTGTCTGTTGATTTGTTATAGTAAATAAATATAATAAACGTCTTAATAAATTGTCCCCAAATGTTTTGTCTTAAATTGTTTTGGTGTCCATCCATTATCCATCCATCCATCCATCAGTCTGGCTTATAGCGTTTCTAGAGAAAAGATGAATAAAAATATGAGTAAACTCGATGGCTTTGCTGTACTCTTATCCTTTAAAACTCCATCCTCCAATCGTCTCTCAGTTGTATCAGGATTAGTTTTTCAACACTCAGCGCCACCTGAAACAACAACTTACAGACATTGCACTGCGGTCCTTCCCAGCCTGCCTGGCATCCGGACAGACAACGGCCGGTCGTCTGGACGCACGCGTTGTCCTTACAGTTTCCACACGTCTGGTTACAGAGAGGTCCGTAAAAACCATCTTTACAACCTGTGATGTTAAGAATGATAACAGAATAAGAATGATGTTTCTACCTTAATTGTGTTTAATTAGTAAAAGAAGTTGAGAATTTATTACTTCTCTCTCACAAACACACATGCGTGCGCTACTGTCACATTATATACAGAGATAGTCACGTGTACAGCGAGACAGAGATAGAGAATGGAGGAAGAGGGACAGTTATAATGAGAAAAGACATTTCAAAGAGATGTTTGACTGTGGCTGTTCTTACTGACCGTTCCAGCAGGTGCCATTGTAGTTGTCACATGTCTCATTGTCCTTACAGTTGCCAGTACACAGCTCATCGCATGTCTGTCCATAGCGACCGTTCACTGCAGACTGTGTAATGTACATCAACACACTGTGTATTTATACACCTATTTATTTATTTTTAAGTACTCTATTCTGTGTAATAAAAGTAATAAATGATTCTGTTACAATATTAAACCAAAGTGTTAAGATCTGAGCCACTGGAATACCTTTCTGGATAACAATACGGAAACTCTTAGAAATTTTTTCAAATTTTGGCTTTTGATAATGTCGTAAAACTATTCGTTAATCTAATCTCAGGATTTTAGAAAACTCGAGCATTTCGTAATTTATTCTTTGTTTATGACTGACAACTGTGGGCAGTTTTGCTCGGTTAGCTTACATGACTAGGGTAGTGGGTAGATTGTAGGTCTGTTTGACTGTCTGTTTGTGGGCTCTAAACTAGGAATTGAGATGTGGTAGATCCTACCCCACACTTCAACCTCACAGAAGTTCAAAAGGATTGTCCCCGTTTCTGCAGTTTGATAGTCTGTCCTCTGACTGGGTTGTCGCAGGTCACGTTGACGATCAGGTCTTTATTAATACCTGAGATTGTGTGACACAGCTGCTCATCCGCATACACCTTTACACTGTTCAGTCCTTTTTGGTCTAAACATGAATAAAAGCGTGAAAGTTTTATTCTTGAAGGGAACGGTTTGTACTTATATGTCTGAGTTTCATAAATTTAATGATTTAATGCGTGTTCACTTGTACTGTTATAATTCTCTCTCTATACTACTTTATACAACTAATGTACTTGTACTTTATGTCAAAGCCTTTACATTACTGAAATATTCAGTCACCGACACACAAGCTATCAAATGTAGATAACGGCATCAAATACACGATAATCTTGGTTTAAAGCTAATACTGGACGATAGTATTTTGGTGTTTTAAAAATATTCAAACATTTGTTATGTTGGGGACAGTGGACACTTCCATACAACCATTCCAATGGTGTGACACTTGGATGGAGTTAACCTTCTCCCTAATGAATCACTTGTCTGTGTGTCAGTTTTAAAACAATACAAAATTTGCTCGATTTCGTTTAATTCAAACTCTCTTATACTACAGGTGTTTTTTCATCAAAGCACAAGCCATTCTAGCAATAATAAAATAAAGGAAGCAATTGTCAACATACTGCTGTCCCTGTTGTAGATTGTGACATATGTGATGGTAAACTTGGCTCCAAGATCCACCGACCACCAAGGGTTGGATGACCACTCACTAGTATGAATACAATTAATTCCAACGGTAGAAGGTGGCTGCTCTTTATAAAAAAATTGTTTGACTTCTGTTGCCGTTGACCGCCAGGCATGCAGGCCCTGACTGTTCTGTATTTCAGAATTCACATAGGCAGAACTCATGGTTGCCGTCTTATTCAATGCTACGTTCTCTGCACAGATCAGGTTATACTTACTGAATTTATTGTTTTTATTATTTACATTTAGAATATGATAACAAATGTCTCAGAGCATCATAGCTCAGAAGAAGTGACAATCACTTTGAGGTCTTGTTGACCCGCGCACCATCAAACTTTACAAAGACTCAGTTAAATTCTCTGTGGCTCTCTCACTAAACGTTCCACATTTTTATTTAGACAAATGCATTATAGAATGATAGTGTTTGATTATTAAATGTTGATTATTTCAATTCGAAAACGACCGTTAGGCAGGCAGGTCCTGGCTCTAGTGCACCTTCGTGATGTTGACAGGCAAAAAACCTGCACCTGAAGTTCATTAATTGCATTTAGACTATATAAGTGATTTACCTAAACTCACCCACCCAGTCTTTACAAAAACTGCACGTGTTAAATGTCAACTTCTAATTCCTTAAACCAGAATTCCTTATTTTCTTGTGTTCCCATCCTTAAAAACATGTTTTATTAGTCTGTATTGTTACTACATGCTACATTCATTTACAAAGAAACACTCTAGACAGAATCAGGCTCTTATTTAAGTATTTTGTAAAGTGATAGGATAAGTTTCATTTGATTAAAAGAAACACTAGTTAATAAGTTAAAGTAAAGTATATACCTTTTTTGCAATCCGGATCATCAATGAGACATCTGTTTGTTGTAATACATCCACTACTACAGTTGCAAGGAAGCTCAGCAGCTGGTGAAACAAATAGACATAATTATATGGAATAAATGATATCTGCATTGAAAAAGAACTGGAGAAAAAGAAATTTTAAGTGTTTATGGCAGATTAGTAGACATATAGCCACCATACTCAATACGCTATTTGAGTTTATGTTCGGACACGACAACAGGATACACGCCATCACTACGATGGAAAGATATCAGGTACAGATGCTGAAAGTTTAGCTACTGATGACTTTTAACTACAATTCAATTAGTCAGGGAGATGCAAGCAATTGTTCGAGTTCTAAAAATGTTTTGAAGAAGCTGCTTCATTACGCCGCCTTCTTCACTTGCACGCGAGGTCACGACGGCCAGGACGTGACACTGAGGTCAGGTTCTCGCTCAGTCTCCATCTTACATCCGTGTGCTACATCCGCTTGTTACATCCGTTTTCCTTACAACAGTCAAGACATCTATCAGCCTTAAGCCATGATAGACAAAAACGAGTACACCCTTGTTGTTGTTGACAAACACGAGTGCACCCTTGTTGTTGTTGACAGACAAACACGAGTACACCCTTGTTGTTGTTGCTGTTGTTGTTGTTGTTGTTGTTGTTGTTGTTATGAGGTGATGATGGATTTACTGCCTCATTGCTCTAGCATCTAAAGTTTGCTAACTGCAAGTCTACATTACCAGTTACGAAATCTCAGTCGAAAACTCAAACATTTGCTTGTCAATACTTGTGATGTGATGTCAAAGTTTCGCTGGTCTCAGACATAAGCACTGACCTCAGCTACACCTTTGAATGGCTACCGTCCTGTTTTCTTGTTCCCAACTTATTTGAATTATCTGTCATCAGATGTGATCACGTGATCACACATAAAAGCAGAGCTTCTGTGTATACACTTAAATACCTTTCCACCAGACTACTTGAAAGTGTTTGTTTACCTGTCCCCATGTTCATCTGTAACCCTATTTCTTGTCTGCCTGTCTGTCTGTCTGTCTGTCTGTCTCTAATTTGCAATTTGTGTTTTTTACCTTCCTGTTCCCCCGTTTGTCTATTATCCTATCTTCCTGTCTGACTGCCAACCTGTTTGTCTCACTCTGATTGTCTGTGTGCTCTCTGTTGTCTGAATGTCTCTTTGACCTTTGTACATAGACTAACAGTCTATTCAGATACACGTGTACTTTTGTCCGTCCTTATGAGTACCTCGTGCCTAGAGATGACTGATGGTGTGAGCTGAGACACAGTGCTGTACACACCTCGTTCTCTGCCTTCTAACGGAAAATTGTGTCGGATCCTTTGACCGACATGCTTCCCCTGTACAGTTCCTGGTCTTCGTGTAAAGTGCCGGATGTTTATGTATGGACGAGTTCCTGCTGGTAATCAACTTGGTAAGGTACACTGTAGGTGTCTGTGTGAATACATAGCGGCCGACTGCTTACTGTAGATAGTTTAACACAGACTTACTAAGGCAATCTACAAACATAAATAATTGGAGAAGAGCGGAACAAAACCTAAAATCCACAATGAAGTCAAGTGACTTTTTCTCGCAAAATAATCCAAAATGTTCTCAGAGTAGATTGAGGCTGATCTTTGCAGGTGGTACATTCGTTGAGCCTTAAATTCTAGACCAACGAGGGTCAAAGCCAACCGAATACCTGATCATGGATTGATACAGATAAATATCGGTTGTCATACAAAAGCGTTATCATCTGTCATCATTAAATGAAAGGTTGAAAGAGGTTCTAACTTACCCTGAATAGCGCCATATAAGAGTCCAATAAGAATGATGGAGGTGGAGAACAGAAACATTTTCAGGCGAGGCAGCTTGACAGTCGTGGCTGACTGGTCATCTGTCCCCTCGTCTGACGATCCTCGAGCGATGAGGAAGTAAAATGTCTCAGTGAGTTGGACACAGACAGAGCTTCCACTCAGAATCTCGCAAGATCTCCCCACAACCAATTGAAGAGAAATAAAAGGAGGACAGTGTGATGGCAAGAGCTTCCCACATTTCTTTTATTTTTCGTTAACACTGGCAGGTGAAACAAGCTGATTCGGTAGAACAGGATTTACCGAAAAGAGATATTTCAACCCCACGTGACACCTTGGCTGGAAATCTTTGAACCCTAAGGCCTAGTCATCATCAAGAGCAAGTCTTAGCCAGTGATGTGCTGACCTCACGATATGTTGTAATTTTCTTTTCCTAGTCTGTATTTTTCCAAGATCATCTACAAAGCAGTAGGTCACTAACCACGACTTTAGGTAAGAGGTGCACTTGTTTGAGAAGGAAGTTATTTTTAGGGACGTAGGTGGATTCGATCTCCCTCCCCCTTTCCATTGAGCGCTATCCTATTGACCAATCAGCTCGTGGACAAGATGTATCCCACTAAACCATGAATAAAGCCACGCAACATGTTTTATCAGCATGCATTTCAATCGGTTTTTTAATTACACCAGTAAGTACTGCTGAAGAGGTTTCTAAATTTTTATTTTTGATATTTTGTCAACTACAATACACTTTGATAGGAAGAAGGATTCTCACTGAGTGAGTCACTCATTCAATCAGGATTTGACCACATTTGAAAATGGTTTCTAATTGTATGTGTCATGCCACTTGACGACTTGCCAAACAGTGAACTGTGTTGCAATGTGAAAGTGCTAGAGTACAGTTAGTATAGGATATACAGATACTATAGGATATATAGGATATATAGGATATAGTCACTATCCATTCTGAGTCACTTAGTGGGTGGGACCGGGCAGCTGCCAATGACCTGCAGTGTACTTGTATTTATTTTATTCTCTGTTTTGTACTCTTTCGGATGCTGACTTTTGCGGCTCCTATATGAACTGAACTTTTCTTCACCTTTGTATCGTATGGACCGTTACCTTGAGGTTAGCTGGTATTGCGATGATAGGTTGGCCTTACTAATGATCACAAATGTTGTGAAGCCGGGATGAGGGGCGTTGGTGGGATGTTTACAGACGTTTTCTGTAGCATAACACGGAGAACAGATCGGAAATGGGAAACAGGTTACTTCGCTGGATGGACTAAACAGCAAGTCCACGTAGTCCAAGTGTTCACATAAGTGAAATATGTGAACTCTACCTTTGTCGTCTGAGAAACTCAAGTATTTCAGGACAGGCAGACAAATCTTCACCAAAGTCGGAAACACTGCCATCGCCATGAAAGCTTCTGATCCATTATCATCCCCTTAGTACTATTTATTTCAAGCAGTTACAATGGCTCAGTCTCAATAAGAAAGTCAACATTTGAGTCCCTACATTATAATTTTATGTATCGAGTTAACTATACCAAAAAATGTATGGCAATTTCGTAACTGATCTCCGTTTTATTCTTTATCTATCTACACGTGCATTAACACACATTAAAACACACAAAAAATTAAAACAATTCATTAAAAAATTTTTATTATGGAAGACAGAAACAACTTTAAATGTGGCAAGAAAATAGTAAGGCGAGTAGAATATTTGTGCAAAAGGCTTAATATTATCTCAAAGAAGCCGATCCCATCACAGAATAAAAGCAAAATATAAATCAAAATATTAAGCATTATTTAAAGTAACTTTATATGATAAATAATAATACTCACAGATATGGATATTATAAAGAATCTCGAAGCTTTTGTTCGAGTATTGCATACTTGAGGTACAATAGTCTAGTTTCCACCGCTCACCGGTAAATAAAGGAAGATGGAAACATTAACACGTGACATAAATAATTTCAGGTAATAAAATAAAGACTGTGTAAAATACAGAGTTTGTACAGTGCTAGACATATCCATCTGTATACATTAAAGCGAGTACAATGAAGGCCAAGGACAAGAGTTGAATACAACTGATATCACTGTTCACTAGGAGCATACACTTGAGTTCATGAGCACAAAGTGTGTTGGGTCACGTGTTCAGTTAGTGTTGGCGTACACGCTCATATCTGCCATCCGGTGTTGAATCACCTCGTACAGGTAGCGGTACTGAACCTGTTGACCATAGAAGGAAAACCCTCAGCTTTGGGGAAATTTAATTTATTTTACACTTTTTTTGTGTAGAGCAGGAATTTCTTTAGTGTTCATTTGAAATCAAAGAACCGAATGTAGTTCACAGATATATTTGCAAATAATATATTTACAAACACAAACGAAACTTTATACATGTTTAGGCAGCTATACTTACCACCGAGGTCAGAGCCTTGAGGCCTGACGGTGTGCAGCTCCCTCACGGTCATGTACACGTCCACGTCCTTGTCACGTGTCAGTCGACTGATGACGTCACACAGCGCGCAGAACACCCCGCTCTTGGCCACCCCATCCCTTGAAAACATAATTTTAGAATGTTTTGTACGTCGATTTCAACTGTCTGTTCACCGATGATTCAGGTAAAAAACTTTCTTAGAGTCTCCACAAATGTCAAACGAATCCACGTGGTGCTGTCCCTTTGCACGACTCAAAGATGTCATCGCAAAGTTCTACAAGCTCTCGCCTCTTTCAAAAGGAAGAAAAAGGAATTGCAAAAGAAAGTTTAACTAAAATAAGTAACGAACATGTATAATGTGAATGAGGGATAAATAAACAGGATGAACATACAAGCACTGGATGATGATTGGGCTGCTGTTGCCGTCCATCTGACGACGACTGTCCACGAAGCTGATCAAAGTCAACAACAGAGAGGTGTTGCCGGGTAGTTCCTCACACCAGTCTTCAAACCTCACAAGACTTACATCCCGCTTGTCCTGCGAACCCTGTACAACAAAATGTCTTTAACTAACAAGAGGCTTGGAGGAAAGAACTAACTAAACATTACCAGGCTATAATATTTGTGTATTTATCTCAGCATAACAAAGTGTTGTGGAGGAAATCAGCGCATCTTTGGGGATAAATCCTCCTCCCTCAGAATCACTGAACTTTTAGAGGTTGTAATTAATATACGTGTGACATATCACAACTTATATAACATGAGAAAACATTTAAAGCTGATTGTCCAGTTATGTGAATGCCATTTAATACACGATGACAGAAAGTGGAGCTGATATCTGGGACCAGAAAAGGAAATTACATCTTAGAACACTATTTCTCATTTTTCCCATACTTTTTTCTCCAAGGTTAGTTCGTACAGAACGAGATGGCTGCCCAGCTGGGAGGAGCTCTTGAGGCTGACGACATAAGGTTCACAATGAACTGAAGACTTCCGGTGGACAGGCCAGTACTGGCAGAAGTCCTGTCACGACCACATTCATCATCTTATATCAGAAAAATATCGTTATTGTGTTCTTTAGTGTGAGTCACAACAGAGGATTACTTCGTCAGAATAATAATAATATTCTTATAATATTATTATTTATTTTGATAATTTTTCTATTTTCTGCTGTTGTTGTACCTATCTAGTAGATTATAGAAATGCAATAAAGCAAATCATCATCATCATCATCATCATCATCATCATCATCATCATCATCATCATCATCATCAATCAATCATTCATCTTTCTTTCCTATGATGAGAAGTGGAAAGATGTTGGCGAAAACAGAATGCGTAACTGAATTAATATCACAAGAAATAAAAAGAAAAAAGATGAGATAAAAATTTGGTGTTTGTAGTTCAGTTAACAGCTCACCTTTAACTCCGCCTCTTTTTCCGAACCCAAGGATACAATAGTTGTGACGTCATTTCCGTCTACAAGGCGCCAAAAATCTACAAGAGTACCTGGCAGTGGCAGCTGTGTGAGGATGTTCCCCTGATTAGACAGGTATTCCTGAAGATAGGGGATCATAGGCGGAGTTAAGCGAGAAAAACTGACTAGTTCCTGAGCTTTAGTTTGTTTTCTACAGAATTTAAAGTTGTCATTACACTGAGACTGTGACATCACCTCAAGTGTTTACTTTGCAAAAGGGTGAGTGAGTGAGTGAGCGTGCATGCGTGCGTGCGTGCGTTCGTGTGTGTGAGTGTGTCTTAAATATATCTTTTATTAGCAAGAAAAAAGCGACTATCAGCTAAGAAGATTTTAACAACCAATGTCTGATTAATAAAAAAATCAGAAGTCATTGTTTACAAAATTTTATTTAGTACAATTATTCATTATAATAATAAAAGAGGAAAACATAAACATGAATACCGTTGGCTAGTAAAGTACAATACAGTCGACATACCGACATGAAGACCGCGTTGATATACTGATTTCTGCCGGGTACCCGTGCTGTCAGATACACCCGGTGTTCATCACCTGTCAGAGTATTACAGGCTAGGAAATGTATTTTAAGAGACATCCTAATGTAAAAATAATGATGGTGATTCATAGAATGCCAAAACATATATAGATAAAAACGATAATTTATGGGAAAAAGAGAAAAGGAAGGAAGGATAAACAGACAAGACTGCGGCATGCAGGTAGTGAAGGATAAATTTATTTTTAAAATATACCCTGAACTTACAGGGCAAGGCGTCCAGACTCCTGTTCTTCTCTGCGTTCTCTTTCTCTCTGGCGCCTTTGTACGTCAGCTCTGGGGTCAACGACCTCATCTGCATGATCCTCTAGCAAACAATTTTGTGTAAAAGAGGATGACTGTCCTGCTACATGTATCAACTCATTAAACTGTTAGGTTTGGTCCAAATTGTTTGTTTTCTATAGGTTCAAACATACGAGCAGTTTAGTGTGACTTAAAAGTTGATTGTGGTGACAGTTTAACTTCCTTTGCAGAAGAGTATAAAGTTTTGTAGAAGGATGCGGACGGTGACTTCTGTCTATAAAATCTCACAGCCCGTGATGTGGGCTGCAAAGACCGAACAACATTCTATTTCTTTTTTTTTTACTACCTGAAATTCAGAGTCGATCACAGAGTTAGTTTTGTGAGCGCTGATTGGCCCCGGGTGTGTGGTCTCAAACTGGTGGATGGGGAAGGTGGTGTTGCGCCCTGTGTAGGCCTCCAGAAGGACTTTGTGAAGAAAGACATACTGAGCCTGTCGAGAAAAGTGTCCCAGTTATTGTACAGTCAGAACAGGACAATGGGTATCAATAATTCGCTGTTCAGTTCGGCTTAAGCATCTTTGTGGAAAATATTCAGTCTATTTTGATTGGTTTTTTAGCAAATTGCGACTTCCGGGTCTCAAAACTACAACAGCATATGTCTAATGTACATGCTTACAAAGGTGACCAACGAGCCTTAAGCTGGCAAAGAGTCAGAGAGCAAGGACTCAAGTTTCATGTTCAACCTGAAATAAAGTGGATAAGAGCACACCACTGCCTGTACTCACCAAGGTCTGGACCATGATGCAGCGTTCTTTACGCATTTTAAGAACAACATCGAGAACATTCACTTTTGCTCTGGCGACAGCTTCCTCGAAGGCGATGTCCAGACCGATGTAGGTTCCTGTCCTCCCGACGCCAGCGCTTGACAGAAGTGAGAGAAGATAAGACACCATTGCAAGGACTCCATCAGAGACCACAGTGAGATGTCTCTACACTGATTAAGCCCTTATTAACATGCGTGTCACGTGTCACTTATGATACAACAATGTGTGTACTGACACCTGATAAACCGCAAGGAGTCATCACAACATTTGTATTTTTTTTAGTTAGGATATTAATAATAATATTTCAGTTACTCCGTGTCACTTGTACACACGCTCAAACGCCTCTAACAAACACTCATACGCATAATTCACGAAGAAAAAGCCACACACATAGACGGACTTCCTACGCATGCGCACTCTCTCTATAGGACACACACACACACACACGTTGTATTACATGACTGATTGTGAAGACGTGTAAACCAGAATGCCACTCACGTGCAGTGCACGAGTACAGGTGGCGGCGGGGTGTGTGGGGCACGTGACCTGGCAAAGCGCCAGAAGTTGAGGAGGGAGGTGGTGGTGGGGACACCGTGGTCAGGCCAGGCCAGGAAGTGGTACTGCTCCACCTCTCGCTCCTCTTGGTTCTACAGACACCAAGTGGATGCCGGAAAGTGGTAAAAGAGAGTCAGCTCATTCAAAGACAGAATAAGCTAGGTATATAATGAGTTATTCTTCTTTTATTTTTTTTTTCGAAAGCAAGCCAGAAAGAGAGTATGAGCTTTTTTAAAAAAATTGATACACACGTGATGAACCGTTTAAAATAAAAGTCACTTTGATTGAAAGGACACTTACATGGTTTGTTTTAATAACGAATGTCCTGACGATGAAGTTGGCCCTGCGCTGGACGTCCACTCCGACCACCGTGACAGGACCGTAGGTGACTGTCGTGTCCGGTGCCGGCCAGTACTCGGCGCACTTGTTCTGATGTCACCAGGCATAAGAAAGGGAAAATGTCACACGCAGCTATCAAATCGTACTTGAGTGTTTTTGCCTAATTGTTCAGTATTCATTGGAACATAATTTTAATCGGCGAGTGTCGCTGGGGACAAAGCCAGCGGACGGAAGAGAGGATAGAGAAGAAGCAGCAGATGGACAGGTAGATGGATGTTAAGTCAGTTATGACTGACTGGATAGATTTGAGAGTGATGTGGGGAGAAGAAAGAAAGGGATGGATAAATAATTTCTCACCTGTCCGCCCTCAATGGTGTTTGTCAGCATGACTATTTGAGTGACATTCTCCTGCCACACCATTCGCCAGAAGTCGTCTATTGTATGGTCACGTGGGCCTAAAAGAAGAGTGGTCACTGTAGCGATATCTTAAAAGAAACATATCAGTTTGCTTATCAGTCAACTCTAACATTTCTAAACTAGAGAAAATGTCTTCAATATTTAAACAGCATCAGTTTATTTGTTATGACAACTTCGCAACTTCCAGGAAGACCGTGACTCAGTATGAAGACAGGACAGGACATACCCTGTGTGGCGATGTATTTCTTCTCTTGATTAAAGCCCTGCATGATATAAAAAAATTAGTTAAAAGTTATATTTTTATCAAAATTGAAATCTGCTCAAGGCAAGAATTAATTCTTGAGCAGGTTTATGATGTTTAAAACAATTTATAACAATCATAATTTGCTACATTATATATATATATATGAGTTCAAGTGATATTTATATAGAAAGATACCAATATAAATTTATATAGACATGCAAAAAAATATTCAAGTTTATAATTTTCGCTGTACAAAACTCAAACAGTATACTGTACAGGCGGTAGGGCTGTGATAGTAAGAAAAAGGATAAGTCATGGATAGAGAATAAAAGATAGTAGAAATGGGGCAAGAACTGTAGAATAAGGGAGAAAAATACAAATTAATAATATTAAAGAACATCAAGAAGAGATTCGTTGTAGTTGTGGTAGTATAATTACTGTGATGTAACTGGCGTTGACGTAATCAGTTGCTGTGCCCTCCGTGTAGTCATCGTTGAGAATAACTCGGTTATAATCATCTGAAACAATCCATCGGATATTCCTTCAGAATGTGAAACGTCTTTTCTTAGGTCTGCTTCTTTCATTTAAATACATCACATGAGGGGTGTGGATGGTTGTGGAATTACTGTTAGCGGGCCAGCAACGAAGACGATGTCACGGTAAAGCCTTGGGACTTCTACTAACAGAGAAATAGTGGCCGCCATTTTGGTATTTCTTGTATTTCCGGTTTGTTAGTTAACGTCTCAGTAGCTCTTAAATTGGTAGGTGATGTCGCTGTTAGGGTAACTTAATCATCTAGCTTGCCAAACCAGTTATTTCCGGTGTAAACTGCCGATGTCATGTGACACACAGAGATGTTTACATACAAGGCACGACTGATGTATATCTGTTCTTCTTGATGTTCGCCTGGAGCTTCGCAGCCTCGTGGGTGTCTGTCAGACCTTTTGGTAAATCCTGAAAAAAAGGATAAACAATTATAAAGCCTCTTCAAATTTGTGATCTGTAGTGAAGCAACTGTCAATAGTCACGTATAAACCACGTGACCTGTAGAATAACTATAGGAGCTAGGATTTACAAAGGCATTCAAAACCATCATGTCACTGATTCACATCCCGTATCTGTAAAATCAATCCTAAAAAAATCTTGAAAGAAAAAGGTAAATACTTTACCACCTTGAATTGTCCCGGAAGTTCGTCAGAGGCCAGGAGATCCACCAGGGTGCGCTGCACGCTGTCCAGCAGAGGCCCGGATGCTCGGTAAGTGGCGTACAGGTTGTCGTTTGTATACAAGTTGTCATCAGCCTCTCCATACTCCACCGGCTCGTCAGTGACGTCAGCAGCAGGCTGTGACGTCACGTTCATGTAGATGTTGTCGCTGACATTGTGTGTTGAGTGTTTGTCGTGTGCAGGAGCTTTCTTCACGATTGGTTTCACGAGGGCACTTGGCTTATTCTTATCTTGAAAATATATACAGATATTACAATCCTTCCTTGCAACTTTCCAGAATGTAAATATAAATGTTTTGAAAGAGATCACGTGTCTCTCATGTTATACAAGACAATATCAGTAAGAAGTCAATCAAGCTTGACAACTATTAACAGATTGTAAGATTGGTTCAATTTAAATCACTATTTTTGTGAATTGGTTAGATTTTTGGATTGTGTCATCTAATTTTAGGTCATATAATGCTGATTGAAAAAATACATTAACATTTTATTGTTCATTATAAAATACAACCAATGAAAAGTTTCCTTTTTCAACAAGAGCGATATGACAATCAGACAGAAAATAATATCCACACTATAGAAAAATGTAATACAATAGAGAAACCAGCATAAGTGCCTGACATCACCCACTCAAACACATACACAAAACAAACAAAGCAAAACCACGAACAAGTAACACAATTGATAAAGTCATTAACTTTTTAAGTACATGGTAAGTGTCTAGCAGTGAGTGGCACAACAAGCCTAACAACCTGCGGCAGTGGAAGGTGATAGCGATGAGTAGTCATTCTTGTTTCTGATTGGTTCTTCATGTGGGGCAGCCCCTGCTTCCGGTTTTCTACCACTACGACGCTTGTGCCTGGTGTGCATAAAGAGTTCAGTGAAAACATCAAACCTTTTCTCACACGAAATGGAAGTAAACGAACAAGAAACACGATGAACTCTGAAATAGGTTTGTTGTGTAAAGAGAAAGTAGCAATGCTTTCCTCTTTCTTTGTCTTTCTTTACACGTGTAAATGTTTATAATCGTATATTAAGGATCTTTGAAGGCATGGGCAAAACAAATAAAGGGTTAACAATTTTATACATAATCTTGTGAGTTTTCAGTGTTTTGATCATGAATGAGGCCATGTGAGTTGGAATGGAAAATTGCCCTTATGGATTAAAAAAAAGTTGTATTGCATTGTACCTTATCACAAAAAAGACGACGACAGCGATGACAATTAAGGGAAGGATAACTGCCGCAGCAATGCCTCCGGCTACTGCCGGACTTCCGCCACCATCACCTGCGACATGACAAATTAAAATAAAAGAAAAATAACCAATAAATATGGATGCTTTACTGTAAGAAACCTAACATATCCAAACCATTTCTGTACCTCCACAACGGATGAACAAAGTCTCTGGCACGACTTAATGAGTTCCTTGTCGTTAATGAAAAAACGGAAAGATAAACAAGTATACAAGCAGGTGCAGGTGCTTACCTTCTTTAAGGGAATCACATCTGTCTCCTTGGTATCCACTCTGACATTCACCCAGACACAGCCCAGTGTCATGTTCGCATGTAGAAGCCGCTGCACACTTGCCACAGGTGTGATTACACTGGTCTCCATAGAAACCCGCAGCGCATTCTGTAGTGGGTAGGCATAAAATATGACAACATTTATAGACAAACTTAGTGTTATAGCGAAACCTACAGTGAGATTCTAATTATCACTTATTTATCACCACCACCATATAATACTAATAGTTACACAACTTCCTGTATTGTCTTCACTTAGGAGTGAGTAGAAAACACTTGCATTGTCCTTGCAAAGTCTGCATTTCTCTGTATTATGTTGATCCTCCATTGCTAGGACGGTTTGAATCGTCTCACGTGGGTACAATGATTGTAAGCAGCATGTACATGCACATGTGTGTGAGTGAGAGAGAGAGAGGAGAAGGAGAAGTATAAATGATGTGTGAACACAAGTGTGTGTTAGTGTCAAAGTGAGTTTTAATAACCGTTAAAACAACAACAGACTAGATGTGGTGTTGCCCCTACTGTCCTTACTTTCATCACATGCAGGTCCCTGATAGCCGCTCTGACACCCGGATGGACAGTCGCCATTGTTTGGGTCACATGTGTCGGGTCCAGCGCACTTGGCGCAGGTATGATTACAGTTGTTTCCATAGTAACCTTTATTGCATTCTTGAAATGGAATTCAGGTATGTTAATAATAAAAGTCTTTTTCATTTATGGTACTTTCATCGTTAACTTTAAAGACTGCTATAGATAATTAAACAAGGTATGATTGATATGATATACAATATGATCTTGTTTATATAATCTCTAGGATAAAGTGATGCTGAGTAGTGTCCTTACTTTCACTGCAGTAGGGTGGCTGTAAACTACCCTGACATCCCTTGTTACACGTGCCATTCACATGATCACATGTTGTGTTGTCCGCGCATTTGCCACACGGGAGACTACAGTTGATCCCATAATAACCTCCGGAACACGCTTTCATAGAAAGTCAGATACAGAATCATAATTTAGTACAAATAAAGAAATAATAGTAAATAAATAGATTAGTAGCGACTCAGCTAATACTAGAAAATACTTACATACTGACCATAAAGACCTAGGAACAACTCACTCAATAATTAAATAAAATTATTTAAAAACAAGATCATTTTTGATAATGCTGAAGACTGTTGCATGCCAAACATTCAAGATTCAGCCTGTTTTCACACGAAGAAGCTCATGATTACAAAGACAATTGTTATGAGACCATTCTATTTATAGATATTTTATGTTTTGAAGGGAAACAAATATTTCTAATATCTCCCTGGATTATGAACCTTGAATGTGTTAAAAAATATCCACACTTTTCATAATGTTTACAGCAAAAAGACAAAAAACAAAGCTAGGACACTGAGAGATCTTCTGTCAGCCAAATAAAAATTAAATAATTTTTTTCTCTGAATTAATTGTGCAATCAAAGGACACCATCAGACAAACACACATGCATAGCATGCAATCACAGACACAGAAAGCATTTAATTCGATAACAAGAGAAGGAAGGTTTGGGATGAAGAAAAGAGACAAAACAGTTGATGTGTGTGAGAACTGGTGTACACGGATGTTCTCTTACTTTCATTACAATAGGGTGGCTGGTACCCGGCTAGACATCCGCTAGAACAAACACCTGTCGCAGGTTCACAAGTGTTTCTGTCAACACACTGGCCACACGTGTTGTTGCAATCAGTTCCGTAAAAGCCTTGAACACATGCTGAAACGGGAAGAAAAGGGAAGGCAAATGAAGCTATTCGATGTTTTTTTTCTGAAAGCTATTTTTAATGAGTGTGTGTGTGCGCCCGTGACGACGACGACGAAGATGACGATGTGTCCTTTCTTATGTAGTGTTCTGTTTGTTTTTGTCGTGTTCGTTGTCTGCTAACTTCTGTTCATCTTTGCTTTCAGCTGCGGTTGCCTGCCCCTGTTGTGGACTGTTGTCCTGAGTGTGTGGATTGTTGTTGTCTTCTTTCTCACTAGCCTTCTGCGCCATCTCCTTTCTAGGTTTCCGTTTTGTGCATGAATTCTCTATTTCCATGCAGGTGTTCAATTTTCATTACAACATTTTCCCTGCTGCTGTAGGTGCAGGATGTACTTTAATTACTGTAGTCTGAGTAACAGAAAAACAGACAGAAAGAGTGTATGTGAGCTTGCTTGTGTATTAGCGAGTGTGTCTACGTGTGCCTGTGTGTGTGTGTGTGTGTGTGTGTGTGTGTGTGTGTGTGTGTGTGTGTGTGTGTGTGTGTGTGTGTGTGTGTGTGTGTGTGTGTGTGTGTGTGTGTGTGTGTGTGTGTTTTGTGTATTTATTACGACTGTTGCATTTCCTGTTCTTACTTTCATTACAGAAAGGTCGCAGGAAGCCGCTGTCACACCCTGAGGGACAAACTCCGGTCTCAAAGTTACAGGTGGACCCCGCTGTGCAGTTGCCGCACGTGTAGATACAGTCGTCTCCATAGTAACCTTTACGGCAGGCTTCATGGAAAATCAAATTAAAGAATTAAGGGTATAATGTGATCAAAGTCTCCGAACGTGCAGCGTTTGTATATTCACATAAAGGCAAAGTTAATCAGCTGTAAAGTGTAAATATAAATGAAAATAATGATTGGCACATTCTGAAATAACTGTAGTCTTTGATAAATCCCACTGTAACTGATCACAAATTTGGAATCTGGGTAAAAGATTTATCACAGTGTTTTAAATCTTATTTTGTGAACTTATGAAATCACATCGTAAACGAAGCTACGACAATGAGATAATTTGAAATCCTCCACACCTTCTTGAACTTATAAGTAACACAAACTACTTTTATATCAGAAATTTCTTATCAGGTGAGGTAGCAGTGCTGTACTTACTTTGGTTACAGTATGGAGCTACATATCCAGTGTGACAGCCATTCTCACACACTCCTGTTGTAATGTTACACGTGGTGTTGCCATCTTTACACTCACCACAGGACTGAGTGCAGCCAGGACCGTAGGATCCAGGAGAACAGGCTGGACACAGTTAGCACAAGGATTCAGAGCAAGGAACTAAATAATCAAGCCGAGATAAAAAAAAAAACCAAACTTGTTTTCCTCAGCATTGGAGAAATGTGAAATAGCTACTTTTTTCACATAAACCTTCTCATTAAGAGAGAAGAAACAAACTTAAGAAATAAAATAAAAGGCAGTATCACCAAGACCCACAAACTTCCCCTAATGTCGACGGACACCAGTAAAGTGTTTTCGAAACTATCTCTTTATGTGCATAAAAATGCAAAGGTTGTTATTATCAGTATAATAATATTATAATCGGACACAGATTGCTAAATCCCTTTTCCATATTGTCTCATCTATACTGGCTAGTTTGTAATGATTATTTAACAGCTCAACTGATAATTATGTATGTTAATATTAGTTTTCACAATATCTATTCATCGAGATGTGTCGTAACGGTCGAGTTGAATACTTAATTACAAAAATGGGAATATATTAAATATATTTAATTATAAAATATTAAATGTTAATCAGCAACGATGATTTTTTTGATCACTTGATAGGTAGTCATTGTCGATAAACTATCCGATGCTGGGCAATATAAATGTCCATATAAACCGCTTGGTGGAAGCAATTAAATCATTCTGAGAATAACTGTATTTATATTTCATCTTAGAAATGCTAGGATTGAACTCATTACAGTGTTAGTACCACCATATTGATGTGAACGTACAAGTATTGCAAAATTCTCCCTTCCAGCCTTCCAAACATCCGGATGGACATGTTCCACTTGTTTGGTCACAGGTGATGTTTCTACAATGTCCACACGTCTGGTTGCAGATAGCTCCATAAAGTCCATCTTTACATCCTTTGGACATTAGAAAATATAAATATACATACATTTTCTAGGTGAGACGTTTTAGGAATTAAACAGTCTTTTTTTTTATAAATATTTATGTCTTTTTGCATACGTGTTTCATATTTTTTTATCACATGTATATACTGCAGGGCTTCTGCTAAGGCTAAATTCTTCGGGGTCCCAGGGACCCCTTCTTCAGATTTTTAAGGGGTCCCTGTTCTTCTCCCAAATTTGAAGGGGACCCCATTGACGAAAATTGAAGGGGTCTTCCGAACTTTTAATGCGTACTGTACGCAATTTTTTGAGTAAGCAGAAGCCCTGCATACTGACAGACAAACAAACAGACGGAATAACAAGAAAGAAAAACTATTATAACGATGACTGAGAGAAAGAGCAAGGGATACAAATACTTTTATTAATATCGCATTTACTCATTATGTGTTCATACTAACCACTCCAACACTTGCCACTGTAGTTGTCACATGTCTCATTGTTCTTACAGTTACCATTACACAGCTCATCACACGTTTGTCCGTAACGGCCGGCACTGCAGACTGAGTGAGACAACAGAAACCTAATGATTAGAGAAAGCTGAGCATATATTCAAGAATGCAAATAAATATTACAAATAGATATTTTGCCAGTGTTTCTAATATGAGAAAAATACATAATATCCCGCAACATCTTTCGCAGGTTACTCAAATAAGTTTTTCTGCCTTCTGTTGTACTTCCCTACTCGTTCTTCTGTTCGGAATCCCGATACTCTTAGTTCTTGTGACCTGATTCCTCAGAGACTCTTTTACTGAGAGGCATTCAGTGGAAATCCATGTATGAGGACAGAACTCCGAAATACTAGCAGCACGTGTATAACTGATGTTAACACAGATCCTACCGAAGGGTAGTCCTGAATCGCCATCTTTTGTAACCAAAGGTAGTGACGGTCCACTGTTTTTTATTTCCAGGAAATAACCCATAACAAAGTTAACCTACAATGTTGTGATTCACGCTTACGCTGTTTTAGACTTTGAATATTTTTATTTTCCGTTTGGACTATATATAACACTTGCACCACTGTGTTAATAACTCGCTGACTTGGAAATTCCAACAGTCCCTGGGAACATCCGTGCCGACGATTCACCGTCTTAGATATAACTCGGGGATCATCTGTTTGACGGACTTCTGTACCGACAGAGTGTGTGGACACCAAATCATCTGACTGCTCGTGTTGGACACTTGACCAACTGGGTGACGAATGCCAGGGGAATCATTAACTTTCTACAGACGGTAGACAGAACTGTTATTTTTTATTTCGTTTCATTGCTTTTTCTTTAAACATTAAATGTGTTATACGTTGACCGGAACTTTTTGTGTGAAAAAGGGTAGAAGTGTGCTGCGAGCGTAGTTACATGTAGATGTACACACACTCGCATAAACATTCATTGCTACACTCGTCTCACAAAACGTTACAACCTCACCAACAGACAGACAGCTCAAATGCATATGCAATGGAGATCAGCACTGAAAAGAGCAAAGTTATGGTAAATGGCAGCGGCAAAGCAGAGATGTATATGAATTGGGTAAATCTGTCAGAGGTATGCAACTTCAAATACTTGAGAGCCCTCCTCTCCAAGGACGGACGCCACGCCAGGTACCCGTATTGAGATCTCGACAGAAACAGACAGCGCCAATGGCTAGACTGGATAGCATCTGACAGAACTATAAGATAAGGTTTACTATAATGTACAAGCTGTACAAATCCCCGGTAGTGTCTACGGATGCGACACGTGGACTCTGCTCGCCGAGATGGAAAGAAAAATGCAGGCATCCGAGAACAAGTGCCTGAGGAGGCTGCTCTGGGTCTCATACAGAGAACATACAGCCAACAACTTTGTACGAAACAAGATGGCCACACTCGTGGGACACTAGGTACCTCTACTTTCAACTTTCTAACCTCCGTGAAACAAATCAAATGGTTTATTCAATAAAGAATTCGTATTCGTATTCGTATTCGTATTCTACTTAGCGGTCCGGTGGCGCAACGGTTCGCTCCTGTCACCAATACAGTGAAGGTTGGCTGCCCAGAGTTCATTTCTCGTCTCGGGCACGCTGCTCTTTCTCTGCACGTGGCATCTGTTTACAGGGCTGGCTGCTTGCCGTAATATAGCCTAGTTGCTGGCACGGTGTAAAACACCAATTCCCCCCTCCCCCCCTCGTATTCTACTTTCAACATCAAGGCGATGTCAGTTGGTCTTCTGTGGCCATGTGACGCGTCACGACACCCTGTTGAAGACTGTCCATCAAGGCACCCTGAGGGTAGTCGACGCCGCGGTGGTCAGACAAAGAACTGACTTACGAACGTCAAAGACTGGACTGTCGTCTGCTGACTATCGCCCACAATAGACAAGAGTGGCGGGCCCTGTCAGCTGCCAAGTCTATCCTTGTGATCCCCCAACGACAGGTACCGGTCAATGGATGACTGACTGGACTGGACTTGAGTGAGTAAATGAGTAAGTAAATGAATTAGTGTCTTTCTTTTGTATGTTGCCCATGTCTCGTTCTTTTCTCAAGAGCTAAGAGCATGCTCCTTATGAGCATGAGTATGCACTATAAATAATCAGCTTTGCATAGCCCCATATTAGTTTCTGTGTGTATAGGCTTATTTGAATGTATGTAAGACGGATGTCTGTGTTATGAAAAATCCGTTTAGTGTTGAGTGCGCGCGCGTGTTTATATATATATATGTCTGTCTTGTTATGTGTGTATGATTGAGTTGTTGCGGAGCTTTGTGGCTTATAGCACGAAAGTTTATCCCACCAAATAATGTGTTAGTGCAGATACTGACTCAAAAAAAAATTGTTTTATCTTATGTATAACAAACCTTACCCCATACTTCAAGTTCACAAAATTGTAAAAGGTTGGTGTTCTTTCTCAAAATGACATTCTGTCCTCTCACTGGTGGGCTGCACGTGACATTCACTACCAGCTGGTTGCCGTTTTTAACAGTGTCACATTGTTGCTGATCCACATACAGGGTAACACCATTCAGTCTGTCTGAGGCTAAATAGAAATAAAAACATACAAAGTGTTGTCTTCTGTACACGTTGTGTAATTTAGCAGCAGTTTCTTTAAACTATTAACAAACGACTTTCCATGATAATGTCACAAACAGAAAACATCACATATTGTCCATAATCTTTTTAAAAAATCAATAAATAATACAAATGAAACACAGGTCATCGGAAAGAAAATATGTGAATAGTATCCGCATAGAGGTTACCGATGGTTTACACCTTGTGTATGTAAGCCATGTCAAAGTTGGGTCTTCAAGACACTAATTTACGACTAACCTGCGGGTCATAAAAAACACCAAGCGTTTTACGGGTAAAGATTTAGAACTGAAAAATTTAGTTGTTAATTTAACATTGTAGCAGTAAGATCAAACGTGATACAGAACTCTCTCTCTCTCCTGTCTCTCACAAACATTTCACAAAGTAGGGACCAGAATAAAATGAGTTTAGCATATTTAAGCAACTCACAGCCGTCCCTGTTGTAGATGGTGACACTCGTGATGGTAAAGCTAGTGCCCAGGTCTACTGACCACCAGGGTGTGTTTTCAGACACGGCAGTGTGAATGCAGTTTCTTCCAGGGTCGTTAAAAACTATTGTGTGACTTCTGTTTCCATTGACCGCCATGCAAGCAGGACCTGATGTTCCATCCCCGCCACTGTACTGAGAACTCATGCTTGCTGTCTTACCAAAAGCTACATTCTCTGCACAAATCAAGTTACTTTCATTATTATTCATTATATTATGATAAAGGTGTGAAAGAAGCAGGGCCGGTTGTACCATGAGGTGAAGTAAGCGGTCACCTAGGGCGCAGTCACTGAGGTGGACGCAAAAATGGCCTGCTGTTTTTTTCTGAGATGAATAATGTAACGGCAAAATATAATTTTAATAGAATGACATTAGCAGGACACCTGTTTTCTTCTTGTAAGTAGACCACCATGCTACTTCGTCAGTACATGTACTACAGGAAAAGTGGGGAAGTAAAGGGCGCAGGAGAGACGGTAGAGGGGTGGAGGCGGCAGAGGGCGATGTTGGACGATTATTCGAGTTTTTCAGTTAATGTGTTACAGGAAGACCAATCCTCTGGGGACTCATTTTCAGTGACCATCGGGGAAGAAGCGGGCGGAGGAAGGGTATGTGAGAGTCGGCGATGGTCGATGGGCAAGAGGCTGGTCGGGGCAGATCCCTCGGATGTATGGGACTACAAGCCTGCCTCATCTTTCTCTCTTCTAGCCTACGTCGGAAGAAGTTCCACACTTATGTATAGGAAACACACTCCAGCTGAGTTCAGGAACAACATTGACTTTAGGGCTGAGTACATTCATGACACTAGCGGGGATTAAGATTTGACGACCTCTAATTTTGTACTTACTTTGGGGAATATTTCACTTTCTTAATTATTTATTAAATTTATTATTCTTTGGTTACATTTGAGTATAACGCTATATTTCTCAAATTGAAATGTTTGATTATTTTGATTTATTTTATTATCTAACAGTTTGTGTTTGCATACAGTGTGAATGGATAGCTTCTTGTTAGGTCAGGTGTAACTCCTGGGACTGGAAGGGGCTCTATGATAAGGGTGGTGTAGATGCCAGAAGCTGTTATAGCTTGAGTTTTAGACCAAACAGCCAAATACGACTAGAGAAAGGTGCTGCAGAGTTCTTATCAGTGAGCAATCGGCCTGATGGGGAGCGAATTCTCTCAAAGGGTTTAATTTTAATTAGCCATTCTTTGACACTTCTGGTCGTTAATTCATAATGAAATGTTTTGATTGCATGTGTGCTCGCGAATGCAAATCTGTCATGAGACAGGTCACAACAATCATCATTACTAATATGTAAGCCTATGTTTATTGTTTAAATTTTGTGCTGCGAAAATGGAGTGAAGCCTAAATGTATAATTATTCCAATAGTTTTGTTGATGAGAAGAATCTCTTTTGGGAGGCGATGTGGGGAGGAGGACGCAGTCTCACAATATTTGTCTCGTCTAGGGCTCAGCCTGCCTGCCTTGGAAAGAAGGCTGACAGTTCACAGAAAAGCAGGGGAACAAGACTTAAGGTTTATATTTTGTTGGATTTAAAGTATCTTCGACAAACATAAAACATCCCATAAAAGGCAGAACACCCTCAATTGTATTAGCTGTCTTATGTCCCTACCCGATATAATTTAGAAAAAGTCTTGTGGTTACCTCTGGTAAAAGACATACTTTACCACCGTCATTAGGATATTTGTTGGCAGTTTGGTAAAATAGACATATTCTTTGTTTCTTCCCCACAATAGCTTACCCATTTCTTTTGCCCAATATGCCAGTAATACAGTTACATAATTAGTTTATAAAATTGATAAAATTCTTGATGACTTTATAAAAAAAATTCTTTGAAACAAAGGTTACGTACACAGAACATACCTAGTTTGCACTCTGTAGGACTGGGTAGACAGGAGTTGTTTCCAAGACATCCAGAAGAATCTTTACATGAACAAGTCAAGGAGTCACCTGTTGGGTGATACAAACGATGCAGAACAGTTTAATGGATATTTTTTGGGTTCCAAAAGAAATGTCAGATTTAAATTAAACATTTTACATTTACTGATGACATTTTTATTGAACAATCAGAAAACATATATAAGCCCTGTACACAATGAAACTAAACCCCACTCTAGTCTGTTGCCCTTGCGTTCATTTGCTGCTATCAGGAAATTTCATTAAGCTTTCTTTTATTTGTTTCTATATTAATTAAGGCTAATAAAATGATAAAATTTAGTATTTAAAATCTTGTAAACTAAATTTAAACAGATCCCAATATACAACAACATTGCTGTCAGTTGCCCATCGTGTCACAAAGTATATCAAGATATTAGAACAAGAATTTTAAAAATAATTGATATAGTCTTTGAAGCAGTGAGTGTGAAAGGTTCGTCACATACACACAGTGTTCAGGAAAATCAACACAAAGCCGCAAAACTGAAATCTCTTCAGATGTCGTTTGTTAAAGAGCAAAGTGTAAATGTTTGATTTATGATGAACTCCACCTATGAGCCTCGTTAAGTGAATGTTTCGATGTTTCCTCTTTGGACAGACGCTACTCCAGTCAGGGTGAGGGGATCAGTCTTTATGTTAGTTTATCTCCTTCTGCCTTGTATTTGTTTGTCTGTCTGTCTGGTCGTATGCTTAGTACGTATATCGTAAGTAATTCAGTCAAGAGAGGATATATATATATAGCTGTTAAAGGTTCGCTAAACCCAACGATTATTCAACAACAAAGCTACGAAGGTGACGGAAAATTCTGAATTGGAAATTTTAAAGTCCTCAAACTTTTGTCATACTTTTCGCACATGAATTTGTGAACATTTACTTATCTACAGCTCGTATAGAGACACGGGGTCATGTAGATAAGGTTATATTATTCTGCTTTATGTGTGAGGTGTATAGACGGGGAAGGTATGTAGATCAAAGTAAGCCGTTCCGCATAGAAGCCCACCTCTTCGTCCTCCACAGGTTCTCAAAATCTGTTAATTCTTTCTACTGTTGTTTTCAGACCACTAGTATTATGGAATAGGTAATAAAATCGTCAAAATTCATTCCAGTTCTTAAGCCGTGAAAGAAGAGGATGTCTATGTAGCCGCTGCTTTTGTTCTTATGATGCTTGTGGAGTATCAGTTCATTTCCTCTCCTCATTTCCAGTGTACATGAACTCAGAATCCTTGTTCACAATTATTCATATTTCCATCCTGATTTTAAGGAAATCCCAGCCTCCGCATGTCAGATTTATGTAAAGTCTGGTCCTGTGTGACAAGCTGTCGCAATGTTCTCAGACCTAAGTAACCACAAACTTCAGCTTAGAGACACTGGGAAACAAAACTGTCATTGGTCTGTCATTTCATTGTCTTCATGGTATAAATAGAAAAAAGCCGAGCTACACACTAAATTACTTAAGGGTAAATATCTTTAGCTATTTTTCTCATTAGTACTCTCGCTCACTCTAATGAGACAGAGATTTGGGGTTGACTAGTGACTATCGGTAGTAAACGACGGGCTTGTGTTTAGTAAAGGGTTGTGTTTAAACGGCACTGAGAAATAAATGCTATTATATTATGTGTCTGCGTGAGAGAGAGAGAGGGAGAGAGTGAAAGAAAGAAAAATGAGTATTACACCACTTGCAAACATCAATGAAAGGTCCTTCACAGCGAATGTATGAGAAACCCCAAGCACAGGTATTACATATGTAAACAGATAAAGCCGCAGAACAAGCTGATTCAAGATTTTTCTTGCACGCAAAAACCTCGAAAACCTATCAGCCATGCTATAAAGACTTCATTACAATGTAAAATAGAAAAATGATTGTTCGGTATTGACTAACGAGTTCTGAAAATCTACACGAAGTTGGTTTCCTGTCTTTTTTCTGTGTCGTCCCTCGTCAGACCTCTGAACAAGTAAAGTTAGTGTAAGTACATCGATCTCATGTAGCTTATCGACTATTACTCTGTTAATTCTTATCTTCACTATTATGTTATTCACATGAAACAATCATATTCTGGTCTGTTCTAGAATATGTCATCGCCTTCCTTCTGTACCCTGTTAATGCCAGGGTATGCTCGTCTGTTTGTTAGTCTGTAATATGCTAGTATTTTCCAGTCTTCTGTTTGTCTGTCTGCGCACCTCGTTCACAAGTATAATAATGATTATGTGTGGCGACCGTGCTTCTTATAAAGTCATAAATGTTTATGAGATCCGGAGCAGCCATCTCAGGCAGAAAAGTCTGAATTACAATGACCAGCAAGACGAGTCCACGCGTACATCCGTAAAGCATGATGGGTACTAAGAGGGACTTGTACAGATTGTACTTGAAGGTAAACAATGGCTGAGTCCCGGATGTTGCCATGCAAGAAGGATGCACTGACAAGTGTGGCCATGCATTCTCCTCTCAAACAAAGCCAACCCTTCAGTGGCGGACCGACGGTCACATTTCTATGCTCCGGTAGATGAAGTCGCGGCCATTGTTTCACGATGTCCCGCCCTCGGCCACAAACAAAATCCTGTTTGCACACCCGACATTTGTAAGTGACAGAGGAAGTGTTGCATTATTCATTCACCATGCTAAAAGTGAATGATTCGGATAATTAAACAAATTCTGTAGCTGTAGTTCACTTGAGAAGACGATAATGGAGGGCAGTGATATTGAAATGTTACACTTTGTGACAACAATTTGTTAAAATGAGAAACCAGTCCTGTAGCCTCGTCCTGTAGTGGCAGTGAAGGTAAGTGGTGGACTGTGTACCAAGAGATCACCTGGCTTGTACTTCAGCTCCAAGGGAGGATCAGTGTGTGTCAATACTGTTTCCACTCCACCCCGAACTCCACCCATTTTTATCTTCGCTACCATGTTATTCATTCGGAGCACGGTCGTATCCCGGATTTTTTCGTCCTACTTTCTGTGAGAAACAATTAAACTTTGGCAAACACATTCCTACCTATCCAGAAATCTTAAAAGCATTGGGTTCATCAGCTGTGACACATTGTTTATCTTACTGACCACTGTTTGTTATTACATATGTTAATCTCTTTCCTACTCTTACCAACATGTGTGTTTAACACTCTGTCATCCCTCTGTCTATCCAATCGGTTTTTTTATACCCATGTTGTTTGTGTAGTCTGTGTGTTTGACTCATCTTCAAGTAACCCACTTTTTTCCAAAGAGAAGAGGGACATCCGTTAACTGTCTTACACACCTGCAATAATTCTCAGTGTGTAGTACACGGATGGTTTGAAAGACAGGACGTGTATGGATAAACACAAACAGATCTTTTGGAACAACTAACTAACTAACAGTGATGCTTACTGACTGGATAACATATTCTCGTGTACTTAGCTCCGACTATAATACACGATACAGGTGTACTGTACTTAGCTCTGACTGTAAGTCTCTAAGACACGATACAGGTGTACTAGCTGTTATCCACGGAATGAGTGAACAAGTAGAAGGAAAAGAGAAAAGAAGGTTGAAATCGCTGCTGGCCTACCTTGAGTGGTGTCACACAAGCATGCGATGAAAATGATAAGAGTAGAGGATAGAAACATTTCCAGTGTAGACATTAACAGCCTGTGTCCTCTCACAAATCCTGGCTGGTGGCTTGTGTGGCCGGCTCTCTCACTTGTTTCAGCGACCAGGAAGCTCAGTTCACATCGAGTCACAACGGAAACTAGTTTCAGTTCTTCCCCTTTGCACGAGGAGCAATAACGACCAGGACAATGGGTATGAAGGTTAAGCAGAGAGAAAATAAATCATTGTTAGACAGAGGCTGCCACTTTATTGTTTATGATTAAACAATTTAAAAATTCAGCTGGCAGATACAATGGTCTGGAATCTGAGCAATTTTATCATCAAAAGTGTCATTGCATACAATATGAAACTCTTGGTGTGTTCACCTGATATTTTGTTTTATAAGGTCAGATGTTCAACCACTTGATGTACGCATTCACAAATATTAAGAACCGATAATGAACTTCAAACGGAAAACAACAACAACAGTGTTCGCTTATCATCGCCACCGCGTTGGAGACTTCGAGGACAGAGAGAGGTCCTAGGGTGTGACTTGTTTTAGTGTTTCAAGTCCTGGTGATGTTTGTCACATGCTTGCCCCAAGACCTAAGGCGTGTATTTATTTTTAAACTGTTGTTTTAACTCTGAACGGACGACATCTCCAAAGCGAGGAGGAACCGAGGCCATGTAGAGCGAATCCATCCATCTTGCAGAGGTGCAAACTGCTGCGATCTAAGTATTTGTCATTTGTCAAAGATGTTGCAGTGAAACTAAAGCATTTATTGTTTTGTGTACTCGTACAGCTTGAAGGTTTTGCCAACTGTTTGTGGGCGGATCGCTGTCTCCCTGTCGTCACGCCCTGGTGACCAGGTCGCCACAGGTCTTACAGCAAGGTGAGGGTTGATATTCCATCGCCAGGTAAACACTGGGGAATTTTACCCTCATTTCCAGATATCATTTCCACAAAGTAATAAAAGTGTGTTGCCGACAAAACTACATATAAACCTTTTGTCAAGCAGTTTGTATTCTCACGTGCGCCCTGATAAAAAAAAAATTAAAGACGGGGCCGTAAAGATCGCACTGAACCGAGCCTAACAGCATTTCGTCTTTCACAACCACTAGGATATCCTTGTCGGTGGGATATTGTTATTTATGTGTATGACGATGAAGACTTGAATGTTGTCTTTTTTTCTCTTTTTCCATTCACACTCCTACATGTTAACCATGTCAACGCCGACCGGGCGTGACTGGATAATTTTTTCTTAGTTCTTTTATATTTTTGTTTATTTCATGGCTTGCTCGTTATTTTAACACTAGACGCACTCACCAGACTGTTCGTAGGACGCCTTTTAAAGATATCTTTCTATGATAATCAAAGGAGTCTTGTGCTAAAGTGGAGTTTCCCTTATCTCCTTTTCTACCGTAGGTCTCGACAAACTTCTCAGACAGACAGACAGACAGACAGACAGACAGACAGACAGACAGACAGACAGACAGACAGACAGACAGACAGACAGACAGACAGACAGACAGACAGACAGACAGACAGACAGACAGACACGGGGTACTTAAACACTGTGCGCTTCATCACAGGCAGCCTGAGAAACGAGCTTTAAAAAGAAAATGAAAGAGGGCTGCTCTGGAGTTTTTCTCAGATCCTATATCTGGAAACTTGAGATGGACTTCGCCATAAAAATGATCTATGTGTTTTCAATAGGGTTAGCTGGACCTCTTCTCTCCACAGATAATCTGGTGTGATCGTGTGACTTGGTGTTTTACGATCTCTCTTGTTCGAGACAACCTTTCACCATGAAGGTGCGAGAAGCGGGTGGCGACTGTTCTGGGTACAAAGTCACCATGTAGTTCCACGTGAGACATTCCGAGCAGTTTTGTTAGGACCACACATATCACAGAACACATCATTGTAGCACACACACGTGCACACACACGCACACACACACGATCACTAGTTCACTATCCGCATTTTAAGCGACTAAGGAAATATTCCCAAAATGAATGAATGAGGTTACGAAGCACCATTCGTAGCTGTAATTAACTTTTACAATAAAATGTATCAAAGACAGAAATGTTATCATGATTACATTTTGCAACAATATTAAACATATAGTTTCACCTACATCGTCAGACTCTATCAGTCAACATCCTAGCCAGGCCAGCAAAGTGAGGTTTGTATGAATTCAAGGACCACTTTCCCAGCACTCTACCCATGTTTATCTTGGCTACCCCGCTATTCACACGACACACACTATCCTTCCTCTCCGGCTTTTTAAATCCCATTGTCTGTGCGATTCAATAAATCTTTGACAAACACACCTTCACCTATTCTCTAAAGCTCAGTGTCTTGTTAACACAAAGCCAGGTGTACCCGGGTTGACTGTGCCCATCCTTGTCAGGGGCTACTTCCGCCACACCAGCCTCACTTTCGCTTTTTGATACCCGCTGCTACTGGAGAGACTAAACTAAACTGAACTAAAGGGCCTATGAACTTGCAGAGACATAATACTGGTGCCAATGTTTAAAAATCTGTCTTCTTACTAGTTATTACTACTAAATAGCTATTATTAATTAACAGCTGGAAGATTTTTATAAACAAAACAATACAGAGAAAAGGTTCAGAGAAATTACTAGCTTACCTCGAATGATTTGCCAGGAACATCCGATGAGAACGATGAGGGTAGAGGACAAAAACATCTTAGTTTTAGACATTAGCAGGGATGTCATCTCACAACCCTGGCTCGTGGCTCATCTGTACTCAGTCTGACGATCACCCAGGGTTTCGTTGGAGCCACCAGGAAGTTTGAAGTGGAAAGAAAGACTAAATTAGAGATCTCTTACAAGACCTGTGGATGAGAGACAGCGATGTGCGACAGTGAATGAGCGAGAAATTACATTTGAAATGCTTTTGGGCGAGAGGTTAATATTTCATTGTTTATAATTAACTCTTGCAGGAAAACTTAATGAAGACCATCACAGAAAACATTCTCGCCACAGTGGGCAGCAGGTAATGTGTGCAAGTGATGTTGCTTTGTGTTGCTTCAGATGTCAGACCTGCAATTACTTTCTTGTCAAAGCCACTTCCGAGTAGATATTGTTTTTCTCTTATCAAGATTTTGAAGCGCAGACAACATTTAGGCTGATGCGCCCACTGGTGGTCGTCATATTAGCTTCCGGCCTGTTGGCAACATTAACTCTGTGTGTGTTTGTGAGAAGAGAAATAATAGATAAGATTTATCTATCATAAGCCAAGTAAATTAAGTTGATTTCTTTTTCTCCTTTCTACTTGTTATCTCAAGACTAAAATAAATGTCGGTTGAGGATTCACGTTTGTCGCTACACATTCACTACAGGCACCTGACTGTGGGTGTGTGCTTCCTTCTGTACTTTACTGTCATGTTGACCACTTCCGACAACCATCATTTTCAAATGTACTTCAGCGTTTGGTGAAGATTTCAATCGCAAACCTGTTACCTGATCTTCCGTCACGTGATAACCGAGAGGATACCTTACCCTCCCTACTCCTACAGGTTTGCGGTGTTGCACACGATACCTGGTGAGATGATCCCTCGCTTCTGGGTCTGAGGCTTGAGATAAAGGCTTTGGCAAGAGCTGTCGCCATTTAGTCTCGAGAACGTTTTAGAGAGCTTTTTTTTTTGATAATGCTTGATTTCCTCTCTGATCTGATGATGACATTTCTCTGATTGTGTAGTGACATGTGGAGCTGATCTTATGTAACTCATAATAGGCAGACTGACACACAGCTGTGACTTGTAGGCAGAGTGATAGACAGCTGTACATCATAGGCAGACTGACTTTTTCATTTGTGCAATGTAACTAAATACCACAGGAGAGATTATTGAAAAAATCTGCATTTGCTTGTTCTTTATACTTTTGAAGTTTTGTAAAATGTTGTTCAACTAGTCTAAGGATTGCGTATTCACTTTAGCTAGAATGTGAGCTGAAAGCACTGGTTGCCCATTTTATATTATTGCTCTTGTGGAGACTGGGAAGTATAGGAAGGACACTGGGATTTTGAAATGACTTGTCAGACAGGACCTTGAGGTGATATGGGACACCCAGATATTTTTTTATTGCAAGGAAGGTGTTGACAACAGGTTAAGTTACCCCTCGCTGAATGTGATCACCTAAAAATGTGGACTGGGGTAGGAGGTGACTGCACTATGTTGATTTCCTATTTACTTTCCTCCAAAACGCTTCTTTCTGGGTGTAACACTTGTTCTTGCGATGAGCTTTAATTAACAATAGTACTTAATATGTAGTGTGCACAAGCTCAGATATTTATATAAACAGATTTTAAGATATATGTGTCACGGACCAGTCCGTGTTTTTCTGATTATTTTAACCCCTTCGCGACTAGTGCACTGCAAGTGTAGATGGAATGTATGGGAGAAGGAATGAGAACGTTAGAGGGGAAAGGGTTAACCGTGACACGAAGGTTTTGGTGAACCCGGTTCAGCAGTAGATTTATTGGGGGAACGGGGTAGAACATTTACTCAGACCCCAGTTAGTGAATGAAGAGCACGTGACTGAGTCACGAGATGTAAATGTCCCGAGTTATGATTACATGGTAGACCAGGGGAATGCGGCACTGTACTGACCCCTTGTGGATTGACCTCGCCCAGACCAGGTATGACATCTTTATCTGTTATTGCTTTTGGAATTGTAATAGAACTCATGTAGGTTTTAAACTAGTAAACACGAACATGTAAGAGAAAGATGTGTGAATTGTCGAATATTGTTTAGAATGGTAGTTTGTGTAACTTGAGTTACAGATTTTTATTGTTTTGTTCTGATTGAACTGGGGCTCTTCTGGATGAGGAAGAATCGCCTGCCAGGACCATTCCTTCTGTCCAACACCCAGAAGCACTTGGGTTTAATGTACGAGATCGACCAACGGGCCTATGGGCAGCCACAGGTAATCAGTTTGTTGTTCATTGAAAGTATGCGCTTTTGTCTGGCGTGACTTGACAATAGAAACACTTAAAGAAAAACACTTAAATGCGTAAAGTAGCAAGTGTAGGCATCATATGATGTCTTTACTCGGTTACAACAAAATAAGGAAGAGAAAAAATATCTCAGATCTAGAAAATAATATGTGAAACCTAGTCAAATGGCTTGCTAATGGTGTTTTTCTCCGAGTACATAATCATAATAAAATAATCAGAGTTGCATAGGAAGAGGTCTGTTTACAGTCAACATTAAAGATTCAATAGCAGACAGGTGGCGGATATGTTTTGCTGCACAGTAACTAAAATTCCTGTGATTATGTTTGTGTTTTGGTGACAGGAAGAGTTGTCTGGCTGGGACTAAGCAAGGTCAGGCTGTCACGTGATATTGCCGCTGCTGTTTTAGGTCAAAGGTTATTCTAAATTTGATTTGTTCTAGATTCGTCTAACCATTTTTCGAATCGAAAATAAACATTTACGACTGTGTGTGTGTGTACTTGTGCAAGTGATAAAGTAGACGAAAGAGTCTGTTCGCTTATCTGGCTGCCTCCCTGTAGTTTGTCATGTCAATCAAAAGTATGTCTCTCATAACTTTATTTCAAACGTCGAAATGGACCGTTTGTCGACGAACGCACGTAGAGAGAGAGAGAAAACACCACACTTGACTATCTTCACTATAAAAGCCACACACACAGGTAAAGACGCTAGACACGTATTGTATTTTCAGTTTTACCAGACTCATGAGATGAAGGAGACATAAATGATACACAAATATCACCATGGTGACACAGTTCTAAAGACTTAAAAGTGGACGGAAAGAGTTTCTAGTCATTTGCCCTTTATTTGTTTTTACTTCAAATTGGAATCATCCAATGACAGAGCTTCGAGACCGAAAAGTATTTCTCCTGTATATATTCTTGAAACTTTTGACAGTCGCCACAGCTTTATCACAAGCCTTGAGTATCCCTTTACACAGGAAAGTGCTTCCACCTTGAGGCGATTTCACACTAAAGAGAGGAACAGGGAGGAAATCAGAGGACCCGGAGAAATCTCCCGACGCCAGTCACGCTGACAGGTGACACATACAGAGCGTGTCACGAGACGGAATCTGAACCCTGTGAGTATGGGAGTGAGAGGTACTGTATGTAAAGATGGCAATGTGTGTGTGTGTGAGAGAGAGAGATACTGTATGTAAAGATACCAATGTGTGTGTGTCTGTGTTAGTGAGATACTGTATGTAAAGATACCAATGTATGTCAATATGTGGCAATGTATATTTCATATCTCAATAGACATTAGATAGTGAGAGATGAATAAATGAATAACGAATCTTGAATCTTAACTTTCTTACTGCACTAGTGACAAGCGAGTGTTTGAACCCCTACACGACTGGACCAACGACAAACGGTCTTCTAATGGGAGTGACAATAGATAACGAAAATATCAGGAACAGTGTTAACAATCTTCAAACAAAACAAATCTTGCGAAATTCACAAACAGAGGACTTTATGAAACACCCTTCAAGATATTTCACGAGCCTCATCCCCCGGACTATGTTTTGTGATATTTGTGCTTTATTTCCAGCGATTGTCGCTCAGTGTGGTGTTGGCCTTTAAGACCTCAATCTTATATGAGAAGCGTGTTATGAAGACAATGTGTTCTGAGTGCACACGTGTGTTCTGTTTGAGAACGTTTGTTTCGGTTGTCACGTGGTGCTACTGGTTGAACACTACACCTGCTGGCAACACGTTTGTGGAAAGTCATCAATGACACAGAGAATATTTGTGGACTTTCTGTATACTTTAATATTAAACGCTCTTTGCTCTCTGACAGTGGCCTGCGCCGTGTAGTATACAGAAGTCATTTGTAAATTGCATAACAGGAGTTGATCAACAATATAGTGTATGGATATATAAGCCAGGTGTGTGTATACAGTGTACCTTTAGTTAATGACTATGTTAGTATAGCCTTAAGTTATACAAGTATCTCTGAAATAGGAGTGTAGCAGTACAACTGATACACATGTACAGTAGTGAGAATATTGTCTCACCTTTCTAGAGGAGTTATGTTTCCCTCCCTATGATTACAGCCAGAGCGGTACGGTGGTAGATTTTTGACGAATATCACAATGTTAACAAAAGCCATACTTTTGCGGATTACTTTGTTTTGTTTACAACCCTATGTAAAATACTTTCTTTCATCCGCATCAAGGTTTACTTGTCACACTTTCTAAAGTTTAGTGATGCTTTGACACTGATTGCGGCATTGATGTATTCCAATAACAGACTACGCTCTCCACCACTAAACTATAAAGACTTTAGCATTGAGATGTAGTTAAACTATAAAGACTTTAGCATTGATATGTAGTTAAACTATAAAGACTTTAGCATTGATATGTAGTTAAACTATAAAGACTTTAGCATTGATATGTAGTTAAACTATAAAGACTTTAGCATTGAGATGTAGTTAAACTATAAAGACTTTAGCATTGATATGTAGTTAAACTATAAAGACTTTAGCATTGAGATGTAGCTAAACTATAAAGACTTTAGCATTGATATGTAGTTAAACTATAAAGACTTTAGCATTGAGATGTAGTTAAACTATAAAGACTTTAGCATTGATATGTAGTTAAACTATAAAGACTTTAGCATTGAGATGTAGTTAAACTATAAAGACTTTAGCATTGATATGTAGTTAAACTATAAAGACTTTAGCATTGAGATGTAGCTAAACTATAAAGACTTTAGCATTGAGATGTAGTTAAACTATAAAGACTTTAGCATTGATATGTAGTTAAACTATAAAGACTTTAGCATTGAGATGTAGTTAAACTATAAAGACTTTAGCATTGATATGTAGCTAAACTATAAAGACTTTAGCATTGAGATGTAGTTAAACTATAAAGACTTTAGCATTGATATGTAGTTAAACTATAAAGACTTTAGCATTGAGATGTAGTTAAACTATACAGATGTTATCATGGAGCCCTAGCTAAACTATACAGATGTTATCATGGAGCCCTAGCTAAACTATACAGATGTTATCATGGAGCCCTAGCTAAACAATACAGATGTTATCATGGAGCCCTAGCTAAACAATACAGATGTTATCATGGAGATGTAGTTAAACAATACAGATGTTATCATGGAGCCCTAGCTAAACAATACAGATGTTATCATGGAGATGTAGTTAAACAATACAGATGTTATCATGGAGATGTAGTTAAACAATACAGATGTTATCATGGAGCCCTAGTTAAACAATACAGATGTTAGCATTGAGATGTAGTTAAACTATACAGATGTTATCATGGAGCCCTAGCTAAACAATACAGATGTTATCATGGAGCCCTAGTTAAAACAATACAGATGTTTTCACTGAGACCAAGCTAAACAATAAAGACATCGCTGAGACCTACCCTTTGATGTATAAATACTAGATTTTGTTGTTGCCTGTGCTATCATCCTCTTACGACATGCTGGTAACTCGTAATCAAGTGTACGTGTAAACAAATCAGTTATTATCAAAGTTCTGTTCTCGTGAGCTGATGGAGTTGATTTGGTCACAGCGTTTTTTGCAATGTTTTGTTTCAAATCCGGTTCTTTACTCCTCCTCTGTTGCTTCTTCACCACTGCAGGAAAGCATAAATTCAAGGTTTCAAATAGTTCTCTAAGGTATAAATTATACCTCAATTGTAATTATTTCTTAGAAGGACAAGAAAGGTAAAAACAAAGCAGCACAGGTAAAGTCGAAAGTGAAAACATCAAATGTTGCCTTCAATTGACAACGTGTCTTGTTATTCCTGGATTTTGTTGTCTTTTAGACGGGAACCTACTTCGTTGGTTTGTAACTCACAAACTTTTAAGCAACTACCCAAGTTTTAGACGTGTGCGATGAGGTTTTAAAAAAAGGTCTGCATTTAAAACAAGACAGTTCTGTAAGACAGTGTCTCTGTGTCTCCATACACATCTACCAGACATATCCCCTGTCTCTGTCTCTGTCTCTGTCTCCACATCTGTTTGCTAATACATGATATCGAGTCTTTAGTGCGCCTTTCCGTCTGTCAGTCCAATGGACATCATGAAATGGTCATGTAGACATTTGACCCTCCGTCTCTTTACATTTCTGTCAGTCCCACCATCTCTCTGTTTTCAAATACATGTCGGTTTGAATGTCATATTTTCTGACTAGTAATGTCCACTTACCCCTCTGCTGCTGATTCTTTTGACCTGCAACAACAGATATAAACATTCGCGCTTACTTCAAAAGCATAAACGTTGAAATATGAAGTAAAATGCCTTAGCTTCTCATGAAGAGAGGAGAACAGCACAGTTGATGTATATTTTAATAGGTACCTCAATTTACGACAGCTCCGATAAAACAGTAAGAGCAACACAAGCCATCTCTATTTTTTGTTTCTCTCCTTCACAAAGACGGAAATTTCTCTTTCTTGGAAGCTCTCATAAATAATAGACTAAACAGATAACATAAAAAAGTCAAACAGTCAGCCACACAACGACACTCACACTCACACTCAACCACTCAGTGGCATCGCAACTGATTAAAAGACTTGGGGACAGATTTCTTCTTGGCGATTAGTTGTTTCTATTGGCAACCAGAGGGTAGCGTTTGGACATGGTGACGACGGGTTATAGTGGTCTGTGACATGGGAAGCTTTATTTGTTTACTTATCTATACTCGTAACACAGTTTTGCAGGCACCTGACATTTTTAAAAGCAAACTTAACTATGAATGAATTTTCTAAAGATCATCAAAACTGTGCTCCATTGTCACAGGGAGCGTTAATGTCGCTACTTTCCACCTAAATAATGTTCTTTGTCTTCAGCAGCTTCCCTGGAGAGGTGTGTCCTGTCTTACACGTACTAACAATAAAGTCGCCAGTGAACTACATTTCTCTCACACTGTCTGTCTGTCGTTTTCTTAGGAAGTTGTATTAGTCCTACCATTCTTCTCTACATTTAACTTTGTTAGCAGTTCGATCTGTCGTCAGACGATGTCATAAACTATTCAAGATTTACAGTATTTACTTACTTTTCGGAACTTTCGGAACTTTCAGCACTTTCGGGTTCCTCTCCTTCGGCATCTTCTCCTCTGCAGTAGGAAAAGGAATCCCAAGTTAAGACAATATTATCAATATGGTAAATTAAAGTAATTTCAGAAGCATTTTACAAGAAATTATATTAGCTTTCCATACGCAGATAATTTATTTCATTTTAAAGTATAGCATTGTCACATAGACTAAGAAGTGTGAAAACATGTCTAAACATAAATATCATATAAGTATACAGTAAATATCAAGTCAGCAGTAAAATACATTCCTCCTGCGCTGTCTTTCTGTCGTTTTGTTAGGAAGGTGTATTAGTCCTACAACTCTTCTCTACTTTCAAGTTTGCTAGCACTTCGATCTGTCGTCAGAAAATGTAGTACACTGTTGAAGGTATACAATATTTACTTACCCTTCTTCAGTTAAGACAACATTATCAATATTGTAACTTAAGGTAATTTCATTAGTATTTTACAAGAAATGATACTAGATTACCATACGCAGATAATTTACTTCATTTTAAGGTAAAGCATTGCCACAGAAACTGAGAAGTGTGAAAATAATATCTTTAGATATAAATATCAAATCGCCAGTGATTATCATTTCTCCTACACAAGGAGTATTCTTTCTGTTGCTTTGTTATCTTAGTGGATTAGTCCTCCAACACTTCTCTGCTGTCAGGTTTGTAAGCATGTCTGTCTGATATCAGAAGATAAACTATTCAAGGTATACAGTAAATATTTACTTACCCTTCTGGATTTTCGGCATTTCCTCTGCAGTAGGAAAAGTAATGTCAGGTTTAGACAATAATATCTGCCTTGTATATTCAGGTCATTTTATAAGCATTTTACCAGGAATAAGACAAGATTTCTTTAAATACTCTGTTGTGTTATAAAGTAAAAGCATTGTCACAGAACGTTAATGAATATGATTAAAAAGTGTGTCTTATTGTTGGAAAATCATTTAAGAAGTTTTACAACTCTCTCAGGAATGGGACAAAAGTGTCTGAAGACATTAAGTCGCCAGTGAAATACATGTCTGTAACACTGGCTCTGCCACTTTGTCAGTCCGGTGTATTAGTCCTACAATTCTTCTGTACTTTCAAGTGTGTTGGCATGTCTGTCTGTGGTCATAAACTGTTCAAGGTATTCAGAAAGCATTCACTTAACCTTCTGGATCTTGTACGGGACTGCAGTAGGAAAAGGTAAGCCAAGTTTAGACAATGATATTTATCTAATAACTGTTAAAAGCTGTAAAAGTAATTCCTAGAGTTTAGCTTGGGAGCGCAGCCAAGTTTAGTTTGTGTTTGTGTGGAAGAAATCGTGCGAAACACCTGAGGACGTGTTTGCAAGAAATGGCGAGCACGAGTGTCATGACCCCTGTCCTGAATGTTTGTAAATTCACGGTCTTTAATTATCTTTCTTTCTTCATCTCAGAACATCGTTCTCCTCAAGAGTAATCAGATGTTTTTAACAAAAGTAATAATTTGTTTTCACATATCTAAATCACTCTGTCTCTTTTTTTCTGGCTGATAAGTTATCACAAAAATATTTACCTTTGGGCCTGCTCACGCTTTCTGCACGGTAGGCACAGCCACAGGCACAGGCACAATGCTGCAAGATACCAAAGTTTAAAATATGATTGATAGATTGAGGCACTTTTCTGTCTCAGATTCACAGTTTCTTGTTCAGTTTTATCATCAAGCTAGCTTGAATATTCAAACCTTCATCATTATGATCATGAGCAGCAGCAGCAACATGTCCTGTTAACCCTCATTAGCGTGGGGGAGGGACACTCTAAGTGTTCTGCACTTTTGTGTGACTTGAGGGTCCGATTGGCTGTTGTGTGGATTTTGTTTTCCTCTCTTTTACTGATGCTTACCTAAAGGCGAGAACTTACAAGCTCTTTATGTAGATCCGTGCCTACACTATTGGCTCAGCCTGTGAGCGATACATCTATATCATTTGACATACGGACATTGTAAAATATTCAGTTCAAGTTTCGATGTTTGCCACTCTTGAGACAATGGTAGATTATTATACCTTTTCTGTATTATTTTAGTTATTCGGTTTCTGTCTAACTTTATTTATCATTAATATTCACATTTCTTATGCTGTTTTCATTTAGTCGTTTTACCGTAAACTTTCTATTTTGTCTTTGCCGATGACCACGGCATTGCTCTTGCGAGTGCTGGTCTGATGTTTTCTACACGTGTATGTCAGTCCGCTTGTAAGGTCTTACAGTCTGCTGCTGCTCCCTGCGCTCAGATCCGTAGGTTGCGTAAGGAGAGGTCGACGCTGAGGTGGACAGAGACTGGACTGGTCATTCCATGTAGGACCTGCTCACCCTTACTTCAGACAGGCACGTGGTGAGCATTGCAAGCCCGTACACTCATTCTTCTATTGTCTCCGAGAAGTGCGTGCGTGCATGCGTTCGTTCGTTCGTTCGCTCGTTTGTTCTTGCGTGTGAGCTAACATTCAATGGCATCCGATCTCCCGGTTAAAAACTTGAGACAAGAAACAACTGACTGGCGGTCAACTGACTCAAGGGTCTCATCTTAATTACTTCCTTCCATTATGAAAAGAAGACACACACATTGCAGAACCAGCACGTGCCCTGTGACGTTGACGCATTATTTAACAGAGACATGGTATTACTCACCAATCAAACCGCCAATGCCAAGTGCAATGAGGATAGCCGCCCATATGGGGAATTCTTCCTCTGGTGCTGCCGTAGTTGGTGCTTCGGTAGTTGGTGCTTCGGTAGTTGGTGGTGCGGTGGTAGTTGGTGGTTTTTCTCTGGAGACTGAGATTAATAGTAAACTTCATTAGCTGATATTTCGGACACTTTCATTTTGATCGAGAAAATGATTTCTGACAGATGTTCATTCTAGCAATAGTGATATCTAATAGTCCACAGCATTAAACATTTGTTACACTTTTACTTTCTTTGTACTATTCTCTCTCTCTTTCAAAATCTTAATCTCAAAAGAATGCTTCACTTGATTACAAACAACACTTTTATACATCTGGCCTACACCTTAGTAAAAACACAATAGTATCTACCAATTCTAAGGTAACACAACCGACTGTACTTGTCGCCAAACAGCAGCTAAGACTTGAGCCTTTTCACCATGTAGCCAGTCAACGAGCGTGTGCTAATTGTCTGATTGTAGTCAGTCATTACTCGACCTTTCAACTGCATGTCGGTCTTGCTTTTCGCTTCTCTCTCTCGCAAAAGACAGTGCCCAACCTTCCCTCTAGCATAACGTAGTAAACCTGAATGACTCTACATTATTTCTACAGGCCTCTACATTATTTCTACAGGCCGATACCTTATTTCTTCATGTCTAATCTCGATTTGTAGCTTTTCATCGTACTAAAGCTGTGTATGTTGACTTAACCTCTAGCTCTTCATCCATCAAAACTGTGTGAAAAGTTACGAAACTACCGCCTCAAGACAACTTAATACTGAGCCCAGGGCATGTAAATGAAAGAAAGCACCACCACAAGTCCAGGACCAGATACCACGTCATTTGTATATAATATCAATCATAGACCTAGTCCCGTGCATATAGTATATAGCATATAGTATCAATCATATACCACGTCCCTTGTATATAATATCAATCACAGACCTAGTCCCGTGCATATAACATCAATCATATACCTAATACCGTGTCTATAATATCAATCATAGACCTAGTCCCGTGCATATAGTATATAGCATATAGTATCAATCATATACCACGTCCCTTGTATATAATATCAATCACAGACCTAGTCCCGTGCATATAACATCAATCATATACCTAATACCGTGTCTATAATATCAATCATAGACCTAGTCCCGTGCATATAGTATATAGCATATAGTATCAATCATATACCACGTCCCTTGTATATAATATCAATCACAGACCTAGTCCCGTGCATATAACATCAATCATATACCTAGTCCCGTGCATATACTATCAATCATAGACGTAATCCCGTGTCTATAATATCAATCACAGACCTAGTCCCTTGCATATAGTATATAGCATATAGTATCAATCATACACCTAATCCCGTGTCTATAATATCAATCATAGACCTAGTCCCGTGTCTATAATATCAATCATATAAATTTTCGAGAATGTTTGCTGAACTGTGACAGAGACAACGCGCAGTGTCGACAGGTGCTGCCATGACATACAATGTACAGTGTCTGACAGTCGCTGACAGTAGTGTCTGTGTCTGGTCTCCAACATTTACTGACGACAGACAAGGAATCCAGTGATCTCGCACACAAAGGGGAAGAGTGAGGCGAGTGAGTGAGAGAGTTAGTGTGTGAGAGTCTCTCTAAAAAATAGTATAACAGCTTACTGGTTATCGGACATACGTTGGACATGAGCCATAGACAACTTTTGTTTCCGTGAGTCTCCGCTCGGCAGAATTCCAGACAATAGATATTCCAAGTCACTACTGTGTATTTTTCAGTTGCGTTGAAAGAGCAACTATAAATCCTTTTGGAATTCTCGTCTTTACAGTTAACCTCGCCCACTGGTTTTCCATCCTGGCAATGGCCTTGCGAGTCATCATATTGCTTGCGCGTGCAAAGGGTCCTGTTTGCTAAACCCGGACCAATTACCACCATCCTCTTGCCAGTGCAATTTGATGTTTCAAGTAAAGTGATGTCCCTTTCACACTTCATTGTGTGAATTGTGTTTATATAGTGAGGACTGTTACATGTTAGCTTTAAGTTACCTTCCCGTGTGACTGAAACAAATAAGATAAACAATAATCATCATCAACACTTTCTCTTGTGGATTTCAAAATTGACAAGAAAGGAATACGATGTGCAAACATAATGTTCTACGTAATTACTTGTTAGTAGGTACTAACACACCTTAACTAACTAACACTTGGGCTAATATCAAACACACAAGTCTTGTCAACACTGTATGTGTGTATTGAGGTGGCCGACTCTTTATTTGCTGTTTTCTTGCTCTAGTTTTTGGCGAAGGTTTATTCGTTCGCACGTTTTAGGAGTCACGTGAGTTTAAATCAAAATATCATCTGCAACGTTTTTCATTTTCATGTTGCTGTCGTAGAAATGGTAGTTAACTGACTTTATTCACTTGCAACATATTGAGGGTTTGAGTAAACGTAGCATTCTATTGGATATTTAGGCTACATCTGAGGCCAAAGTTTTTGAAACGAATCAATTTTCTCTGTTCGAATCTGACCATGCTTTTAAAATTGCATACTTTCGGGGCACGTGACATGCATGTTCCCACCGGTCGGCAAGAAATACCCGGGCAAGCAATATTTTCATCGATACCGGGATCTCAATCAGTCTATAGTCGGGTGGATCTGTGGTTGAAACCAAAAGTATCTGGCACAAAAGCAGACGAAAAGGCTGTACTAAGTGAGTTGGTGTGAGGGCGCCACTTACTGAAGTGACATTATCAAGCCATCAGAAGTTTGTCCTACCCAATGTTATTGTTATGATGTCTGTTGTTTCATCGAGTCACCGAGCTGTCCTGTCGATTGTGTAAGTGTTTAGTAAGTGTGCATGGTCCTTACACCATTGTTGTCAAGCTGGCGATGACAGGTGGACCACTCTAGCAGCAAGGAGCCTTACAAAGGGCGCCTCTAGCAGTTCTTACATTAGTAAGGGCTTACTGTCATTAGTTAGCAGTTCGTAGACACTACAAACAAGGTGACACTATGGCGGTAACCGTCCTGGCAAGATAGCAGATATTATTATACTTTATAAGGCGCAGCATCAACACCAAGATAAACGGCACTCTCTGCGCAGACCAGTCATGATAACAGATAACAGAATCGATAACAGACAGCGGTGAGACAATGGACGCCCGGTAGTTAGAACACTCGCTTGGTACCACTGCAGTCAGTAGCTCTGGGTTCAGATCTCGTGTCGGGACACTCTATTTCACACCTTGTTCCCAGAGCTGGGCGTCGGGGGTTTTCTCCAACCATAGAACGAAATCGCAACAAGGTAGAAGCACTTTCCTACTAAAAAAAAGCAGCCAACCAGCGGTGAGATAAGTAAAACAAACTGGCAAACTAAAGTAGGCAAACTGAACAACATAAAAATGTACAAGAGTAGAACGTAAAGCAATGGATGAAGGTATGAAGGGATGTAGGTACATGTACTAGAAAGTGTGTAAGATGGAGTCGTTACATGACGGTTCACATAACAGACAATATTGCAAAAGGAGTTAAAGCTAGTATTTGAGGGATAGTACTTTGTGAACAAGTAGATATGTTTCCAGAAAGCTTTTAAATGTAGCCTTCGAGTCCTAGCGGCGAATGTGATTGTCATGAACCAGCCTGGTTCAAGGCCTGAACAACAGGGCCGAGGTCGGGTAGATTTTATAGGTGGCCAGCGGTCAGTGGAAGCGGACAGTGAAGAGAAGTCTGTCTGTTTTTGACAGGTCACATTGACTGATGAAGGCGATGATGAAACCGCAGGGATGTGCAAGGGTAGGACATATAAGCTGCTTAGGGGTATAGCGCGGTAGGTAGTAGTATAATATCGATAGCGACAGGGCAGGGTAGATTTGATTTTAAGGGTCACGTGATTAGAGAGGTATACAGTTTAGGTTACATGTTTAGTCCTAGGTGTGACATGGTCAGATCCGCGAGTCCGCACTTCTGGACTTTCTGAAGCTTATCAATGGATACTGTAGATGCCAGCAAGAAGAGAGTTGCAGTAGTCTACTTTATACAGAACAAATAAGCAGATGAGAATTTTGGTGGTTGAGATGGACAGAGTATGACGAATGCAGCTGATCTTCCAAAGTTCATAGTACGCAGAACAACAGATGTACGTGAGAGACATCAGCAGGGTATTCCATGGGACATATTTTTCTATCCCATCCCATCCCATGGCAATTTATGCCTGTCCCATCCCATCCCATCACATGGGACGTTTCCCATGGGATTCCCATGGGATTACCATTCCTATGGACAATACTGGACATCAGATATATTCATCAAGAAACATGACTAGGAGGGGGGTGTCGCTTTTTGTTTTGGCTTAGTTTTTTTGTTTGTTTGCTTTTTTTGTTTTAAGTTATAAGTCAAAGCACGGTGAAAGTAAAGAAGTCTCAGAGTGAGTAGCAAGTTGTACAAATTGTGTACACAGTACACTCATACAAACACAAGAGAAGGTAAAATCGGTTTACATTTAGCGCCGCCCGGGCACTTCAGGCCTTCGAAAGCCATGACGCCACGGATCATGCAGAGGATGACCAGCAGACGTGTCAAAGGGCATGAGTAGTGTACAAAGGCCATCTGCTGGACACTAGCTATCACAGGCTGAGGCCAATGCGGGTTGGAATGTTGGCAAGGACAGTTCAGGCTCTAAAAGCTGTCATGGCGGCGCTGAGCGTTGTCACGGCGGAAGTGGAGTGACCGTTGGTAGTGCAGTCAATAAGTCCACATATTCTTACAAAATCATAAGCTAAAAGAGAGGACAACTTCACAGTTACTGTAGAAATTTAAGCTAATTACTGTTGAGTCAGGTACAGAAATACAGTATTTCAATTCATTCTAGGCCTTGATGACTCAAGCGGATGTGCACGTTGCACTATGTCAGATCATTGCGCCATGTTGTTGTTGTCCCATAGATCTAATAAAAATGTCGACAAACACACCATGAACGTGTATTTATGGACTGATGGACTCTTGCGAAACGATCCGCGGTCAGTCTCTGCGAGCCAGAAGCCGGTCCTACTTCCAGAAGAGCAGCGCGAAAATGGAATTTAATGAGACTTTTGTATGAGACAATAAGTGTAGGGGGGCGCTACTCTGTGGCTTGACCCCGATAGATCTGCCCCGACTGTGCTATGAGCATTGTACGTACGTGTGCCTGTACAAAGGGCGTGAACAGAAAAAAAAAGAAACTGAGAGGATCTAGAGGAGGAAATCAGACACAGACTGAAGAGGAGAGGGTGCCGACATCCACTGCCAGCCATCACCCTGTCGAATGTGCGCTCCCTTCACAACAAACAGGATGAACTCTCTGCGCTCATTAAATTCGATGGGGACTACCGACGCTGTGACAGGTGTTTCGGTAATGTGCCGGCCGCTTGCGTTTCAATGTGTCGGCCGCCGCTGGGCAGATCGGACAACATAGTTCATCTGCTACCCACATACAGACAGCTCTTTAAACGTGAAAAGCCAGCAACACTATGTATTAGGACCTGGACAATTGAAGCCACTGAGCTGCTCAGAGACTGCCTCGAGGCCACTGACTGGGATTTGTTCTTCACTACCTGTGGAGCCAACCTGGACTGTCGGGCAGACACAATCACCTCTTACATCACCTTCTGTGAAGAGTCTGTCATCCCTACCAAGCAGATCTGCAGCTATCCGAATAACAAACCATGGCTGGGTAAAGAACTGAAACATTGTCTCAATGAAAAGAAGCTTTTATGCAGGGAGACATGCAGAAAGTGAAAGAAAAGGAAGAGTTCAGGGCAAAGGCAAAAACATTTAGAGTGGAATACAGAAAGAAGGTAGAAAAGCAACTAAGTGAGGGCAACGCAAGGGAAGCATGGAGGGGTCTGAACACCATGATGGGTAGAGCACAACAGACACAAAGAGTAAAGTGTGATGACCCGGTGACATTTGTTAATGAGCTCAACACTTTCTTTGATGTGAGAAACTTCAGCAATGAAGCAGAAAATATCTGTTCTTCACTGTCGGCAGCCACTGTCACCATCTGTGAGGGAGATGTCAGAATTCTCTCTCATGTAAATCCACGTAAAGCCCCTGGACCTGACCACGTGAGAGGCAAGGTACTCAAAGAGTGTGCTAATCAGAGTGGTGTTTTGACCAGACTTTTCCAGCTCTCCCTTGACTCTCATAGTGTCCCCCGCATGTGGCGAAAATCAACAATCATACCAGTGCCAAAGAAGCCTCATGCTACAAACTTGAAAGACTTTCAACCTGTGGCTCTCACGTCTGTTGTGGCCAAGTGTTTCGAGAGGGTTGTGGGAAGATTGTTAATCCCCACCGTGGCTGATCGCCTGGATCCTTTGCAGTTTGCCTACAAGCCACTTAGGGGTGTGTCTGATGCAACTCTCATGCTTTTCAATGCTATCCTACAACACTTAGACACTTCTGGGACCTATGTTCAGGTCCTGTTCATGGATTTTTCCAGCGCCTTCAACACAGTCCAGCCACACCTTCTAGTAAAGCGCCTACTAGACCTGGCTGTAAACACCGGCCTAGTTCTATGGATCAGATCATTCCTGAAGGATCGACCACAGAGGGTGGGTCTCGGAGTTCCACCGACAGGTACTGTAGGGTCCAGCAGCTCGTCTGAAGGAGTAAATCTGTCAGTGGATGGAATGATTCTGTCCTCAACACGGGTACCCCTCAGGGATGTGTGCTTTCCCCCATCCTGTTTTCTTTATATACAAATGAGATTACTATTAACAGTGCTATTCTCAAACTTGTGCAATATGCAGATGACATGGCCCTTGTGGGCTGCCTGAAAGACTAGCAGTCCCTGTCACAGTACCTGGCCTGTGTGGGGGAACTGGAGGAGTGGTTTGACCGCAGCTTTTTGGAGCTGAACGTTGAAAAAACGGAGGAGATGGCCTTTGGAAGAGCATACGAAGGACGAGATAGCACAACCCCTCTCTCCCCACCAATTCAAATCAAGGGCAGCAGGTGCAGAGGGCTGCTGTGTTTAGGTACCTGGGTACAGTGATCGACGGGAGGCTCTCATTTAGTGATCACGTGAACCAAGTGTACAAAAAGGCCCAGCAACGGCTGTACCTTCTGAGGAGACTCCGCAGCTTCAACGTCAGCTCTGGGGTGCTGGAGACAGTGTACAGGTCTCTTGTTGAGTTCAGCCTCTCATTTAACATCGCTGCCTGGTATGGTCACCTCCTCGTCAAAGACAAGGCAAGGCTGGCCAGAGTCATCCACCAGGCAAATAAAATTATTGGTATATCACAGCTGCCACTTTCTGACTTGTACCTTCATTCAGTCAGAAGGATGGCACATAACATCATTTCGGACCCAACGCACCCTCTCCATCCCAACTTCCACCTGTTGCCCTCAGGCAGGCGCTATAAAGTGACACATGTGCGGAAAGCTGCCTACCAGAGGTCCTTTGTGCCAGCAGCCATCACCATCCTAAATAAAGGCACAAGGACTCAGGAGGAATCAAACAGTGACTGAAGAGAAGAGGGTGCTGACATCCATTATCAGCCATCACCTTCTTGAATCTGCACTCCCTTCCGAACAAACAAGACGAGCTCTCTTAAATAATTAATGAAATGCAGAGATTTCTGTCACAGGCCAATAGATGACAATTTGTGATGTTGTTTGCCTACAGGTGAGTGAACAGATAGTATCAGCTGACAAAGTACTAGGAGGATGAAGAAAATGCAGTTCAGACACATTTTGTTGTAGTCTGCAATGCAAACGCATTTTTAAAAAATATATTTTACGGATTTTTACATTTTCGGAATAAGGCCAACACTTGCCTTATGTCACATATAGCATTATAAATATAGAACTAAATACGTTGTTTTTTTACCACTTTTGCTACTTTCGTTATTTCAATTTTCATCTAACTAATTAATGGTCTCATGTTTTAATATTGTCGATAGCCATAGTGAATGGCTATTTTAAAGCATACCTATACCATTCTCATACTTTTCACTGTTCCATTTTTATTTAAAATTATTGTTACTGTTTTCCTGTTTCTTCACATTTAGCACTAAATAAAGTTTGTGGTACCATGATGACTAAATGTATATTTGTTTGCATATATGTATATTTAAAGAGTACCAAAATCAATGAACAGCACAAAGGAATATGGCTTATTTCTTTAAATTAATTCACACAAAGTGATGCTTTTAAGCACCACTTAAACATGTATTTCATTCTTGTTTTAGCATGATGGTTGAGTGCCAAGCAAGTGGTTAAGCACCAAAAATAAATTTTTAAAAATTGTCAAAGACCAAAATATTTTAGTACCGAGCTGTTCAAGTGCTGAGGATTGCCACTGGATTGTCTTTCTCAGTATGGTTGACAAACCTCCAAAGGGTTGTGAGGTTTGTGTTTGGGTGGTGTAGTCTTATTGTGGTCATGTGATGGACCAGCAACACGAGTAACGGGAGTGGCGGAGACTGTAATTTTTTTTGCATCTGCTCAATTTTGTGAATGGCTTCCAGCTGCTTTCTATGTTCACTGAGATCTATTGTTGCAAAGAGTCTGTAGACAGGATAAATATGTTTATTGTATCAATTGTGGAGAAATGATATTTAAGTTTGCAGGTACCAAATGAAAATTGGAATTCCAGACGTCAACAGTGTATCTGATCTATTGGTGAAGCAAGATGGCGAAAGGAAAAGCCTGCACCGTCGCAAATATTGGCACAGAACCTGTGAAATTGCACCACCTCCGGCAAGGGTGCGTCCCTAAGAAGTACACCATATCACAAGCCGAACACCCGGAATTCAAGGATTCGAATTTTGGATGTTGTGTGTCAAAAGAGCTAAAAGGTTGTTTCTATCTTTCCTTTTCTCTCAGGACACGGAACAAGCAGAACACGGGTGAGAATCCTCGAAAACCAAGATGGCGGTAAGTGCTCTTACGCCTCAATGTCTTGCTAACCGGTACTCCTGTGGCTGGAAAGCCACCGTGATAGGCACTAAGGCGCCCTAACACGAGAGCCCGCCTCGCCCAAAGTCATCCCTCTATAACATCAAGGATGACCTCATGTGGCGAGCAAATACACAACACTCTTGATCCCAATTCAAAAAACATTTAAGACTCAAGAGCGGAGGTACCTAGCAGCCTGGCGCTTTGTTCTCTACCAGCGTTATGCTGGGGGTGAAGATCAGCCGAAAAGCCTCATAGTGCGGTGGACCCCCCCCCCAACAACTATGGCCTCCTTCACCAGCCCCATTACCTCGTCCCACCCCTATTATAAAGCGCATAATGAAAAAATATCCCCTCGGACTTACGGCAGTCGACAATGCGACCTCAGGCTACGTATCGGCCACAGAAATTATGAAAGACAGTAGCTGAAAAATCCACGTATACTATTCAAATCGTGTAACTGGTCCTGCTCCAAGGAAAGCATGCCGAAAATGGGTGGAACGAGAATTTCAAACCCTCGTAAAAATCGTCGCACAGCACTCGCGGACACAAACCGTGGATGTGCTATCTCCTGTACGGCCCCTGCCCCTGAAGACACCGACTGTCACTGAGACAAAGCGAGGTTGCGATTGAGGTTACCTCTCCTTCTTCAGGATGAACTGTCCACTCCTCAATATCAATTGCCCCCGCTCAACGCCCCAAGGCGCGAAAGGGAACACCGTAGCCATTTTTGTTTGTTTGTTATCTCTCCCCTTACAAGCTCCTGCTAGTATCGCGCCGCAGTTTCCACTGCCTTACCGTCAACACCCGCTACGCGACGACCCCTCTTTCCCCCCAGTCCCAAGTACTGCCAATAACATCGGACCACCCACTACAAATCAACTACACATCATCCCACCTCCACCCCACAGCAAATCAAACCCAGACGTCGAACTCTCCTGCCATCTCAACTGTTGTTCAGCGGGAGTTGTTTGAGACGAATCAGATCAACCAAGTCTTTCCGCGGCGTTAGTATTTATTGCCGGTCCCGTGTGCGCGCATCTCCCTGTATCAGCTGCACGGAGCAAGAGATCAGTCTCGGGACGCGTGTGTCACACCCCCAGCGACGACGGCCCAGCCTTCTAACGGACAAGCGGGGAAACTGACCAAGGAACCAGTCACGAAGTCGGCCATCAGATCCTCGCAACCCCCATGCATCTGACACAAGCGAAACGTTTCCCTCCCCTGCCACAAAGCAAAGCCCAAGCCACGCGCCTCGTGGGGCCACCGTCCCCTCACTCGGCGACGAAATACTATGCCTCCTCGCCCCTACCCCTCAATCGCTCCAGAAAAACAAAACCCGCCACTCCAGTCCCTCCGACAACAACAACCGCCGGTTGCGCCGTCACAACCACCAAGTGAACGTCTCTCTCCCCCCGGCACCACCATCTTCAAAGGGGTAGAAAGTTCGAATGAAGCAAACCGCACAAACAAACACCATAGTCCTGGGCGTGCAACGAGAGTATTGATCCTGATATTCAGAGGTTGTGGGACCTCCAGGGGTCGTGAATATCAAGACAGGATGGTGATTGTAGGAGCTAAACTGTAACGCTGCCAAGGGGTGACTGAACCTGCTAAAGATCGTCGCGTCTATTCTCGGCCTTATGCATCACAGCGCTACTCACTGGTTGGTAGAGCGCTACTACGTTATGTATGATGGTTGCCCCATTCTAGTGGGTGCGCTTAGTCCCAAACACTAACCCAAAATCACCTCACCTGGTCATCACATCGTACGGGTTATCATGTCTTTGGTAAACCGGATACAAGTCAGCCAAGAGGCCATGGCACCCAAGTGTCATTTCCAACTGCCAAGAAAGGGTGCTTCCCAGAAAGCCAGGATCTGATGTCCCTCCATAACTGCAGCAACAAGGACTCTGTCCACCCCCACATCCAATCTGCAATCGTCCAATCAAACAAAAACATGGCAGGCTGCCTTCAAGACAGGCCAGGGTCCCACTATGTAAACAAATGACCCTGACCTTACCTACAACGCTATCTGGACAGCATCAGACGGGATGGCTGCGAAGACAGTATTTTCCATCCACCACCAGAGAAGCCAGTGGGCTTTGGCAGTGAGCATCAAGCGTCAACTTTTTCCGCTACGCTGGCTGGTCGAAAAATGACACCACCACCCACGGATCCAAACCCTCTGGTGCAGGAAAAACCAGATCCCACTCCTCACGAACCGCAGCTTCCATCCCCACTTCCCGGCCCTCTCGTCGTAACCAACTCTCATACACCCCTCCCGCCCCCAGGCAAACCCTTTTTTCTTCCCACCCAAACCGCACACAATGCGCCCCTCCAAAAACGAGGACAGGAGCAAGACACCTATCGGTCCTCCCAGACACTAGAAAGCCACTGTATTTCAGAGGTAGTGGCAAAAGCGGATCGACGCGACCACATCACCGACCAGGATGACGCAGCCGGCCACTCTGCCTGACACACTATATTGAGTCCACAGGTGTCAAAGGATCCTCCAGATATGTTACCAGTCCAGGAGACACCAAGGCAGTCCTGGGATTATCGGCCAAAACTTCCTGTAGTTGGCTATGCCCCAGCGGGGCTACTGCCATAACCTGCCGTCGGATTTGAAAAAATAATTCTTGCATCACGTGTGAAACTGCTGTTTTGGAAGACGTCGTCTTGGTCTCAATCTTTTCCTCATTGGACTGTGGGTTTATGAGCCACATAGGAAACTGGGCTGTGGATTCCTAATGGAAGTTCTTACAGTGTGTTGAATTCCGTGAACGACACCGTTGGGAACATACTTGCTGCCTTATTTTTATGCTTCTCACTAACATTTACTAGATTACTTTTCTCTGCCAAATAATTTCCCTACTAAAACTTAGGTTCCTGGAACTCAAGTACTCTACTTAGCCTCATATATTTAGACTTCTTATTCCCCTGTAAAATTCCACCACATAGTCCACAACCAAAGAGTGGCCTACTAAGGATGGGTCTAAGAATAAGGCCACCGTAAACATTAAACCCTCGCGCTCACAAAATACCTTGAGGTTAGAAAACTTGTCATTTTCACTTCGGACCCCCTTCCATATCTTTACCCTGTCCGAAGCCCGGGTACGGAACTTGGTCTCCCTAACGACGATCGTATCCTGGGTAATACACACGGAACGTCGGCACCCAGAAACGCAAACCGAAACGGTTTTAATCACCTTACATAGCAAACAAACACTAAACACTAAAGCGGCTGCACCACCGTAGAAAAACTACACGTAAAGAGTCAATCTGGCTAGAAAAGTAAAACTAAAAAATACGGCCCACTTCTTATAGGATTCATTTACAGAACCCTACGAGACGAGCCGAAGTGGACGGATCACTTCAGCTCCATGCTTAAGATCCGTGCTCCTTGAAACCAAAAAGAAAGCATGCCTGCTAGGGGACCTTTCAAACATCGACCTCCTCAAAAACCGAATAAGCCAAATGGATAGAGATAAAAGATCCAAAGCCTAGGCGAACCTACCCAACTAAGTTTTACCACCCAACAAGGGTCACTAAACACTTCACGAGACACTCATCGACCTATCTACGTCAGCAACCAACAAACATTACTGAAGTCTGTGTGCCCGATGACCAGGCTGCAGTGATCAACTTTCCCCCGGTTTCTTGGACGTGGCAAACAAATGGGACGCCAGTTCCCTAGAAATTCACAACAAAACAATCACCTAGCCGCTCCTTTTAAAACCTTTGAAGGAAACTAAATTTCGTAGCTGATCTATACACTCTCCCTATAACAAAATATATGATATCACAGCCCAGATGAAAGCCATCACGTACTGGCACAACCAATATCCACAAATTATATCAAAAGATGTAACCACTGCGGACCAAACGTGTTAAAACACGCACATCAAAACCTGCTTGGTTCGACCTGGAGGCTCCAACAGCAATTAATGTAAGAGACAAACTTAAAAAGGAGGGGCCAGGAAAGCGGGAATTGCAAAACAAAGAAATATTTGTCACCGCTATAAACGAAGGCAAGATGAAAAACTACTTTAAGCAAACCTCATAGAATGTAAACAGAACGACCAAAACTGATCTGGAAAGCCATCAATCAGCTTAACCACAAGTCAAGAAAAACCAGTCCGGCGCACTACAATACCCCTAACACACTGAACGCACATTTTGCCAGGAATTTGCTCCTCGGATAAGTCTTAAATGAACAAAAAGCTCACAAGAAAACAATCTAGACAATTAAAAGCTTCTGTAACTCAAAGCGACATTGATATGGCTCTCTCCATACCCACCATGACTATATTCGGATGTAATATATCAAGCAGCTTACCAAACCTTAAAACAGATACTAACACAAAACAGCCTCCCAGACAGCATCAACAACAAAATCCTAAAGTCTGCTCAAGCACCGGCCATTGGCGGAAAAGCCCTTGACCTATCTGTATAACCCTTGTATTGTAATCTTACTTCCAATGCACCCTTAAATCAAGCAAAAGTTATCCCAATTCACAATCAGTGATCCGCAACCAGAGCGACCCTACAAATATCGTCCAAATCTCAATTCTATGCGCCTCTCTCAAATACCCTTAGCAAAAACACACCGACAAAACACTACAAGAAGCACTTCTAAAGGTATGTGGAATCCTCCTAAACAAGCAATGCCGGCCTTTAGCCCTCACTTCTTCGCCACAGCTGCACTTACATTCGTATGGTGGAACAAGGCTAAATAATATTAAGATGAATCTTTCTCTGCCGAGCCTTATTTGTTGACTTCCAAAAGCCTTTGATTCATAGGATCAACAATCTGCTTATCCAGAAAAACTAACTTCTTAAACTAAGTACCAGTAGCAACCGAACTCCTTTATCTCCTTTCTTTGAGACAAATCGAACTAGAAGAGTTGCTGTAAACACCACTGTCTTGATCCCCCGTTGAAGTTAAATTCGGTTGCCCTCCAAGGTCAGTAAGCTAGGACCCCTGCTTTCTCCATAACTAAACGATCTCCTCTCCATAGTTCCAAACCTGTGAAATGTTTGCCAGCACGACCAACCAAGGAAGATACAGCGCTCACCACCCAAGGGATGGCGGAAGCACTCGCTTCCATCCTACAGCTGAGCGCCGACGAGCTCCAGGCTTGGACTGAAATCGCAACCACAAATGTCCTCAACCCCCAGAAAATGAAGTCCATGCTTCTAACAACCCGCAAGACAGAAAAAGACAAAACCGTAAGCTACGCCCATTTCCTACTATTCCAATCGCGCTCAGTCGATAACTGACACGTACAAGTCCAATAACTTTCATGGGTGTTACCATTGAACACAACAACTGTATCGTGGGTCCCAACATATTTCCACACAAAGTAAACAGTCTCCAAAAAGTCTACCAGCTGTCCAGAATCAAACATTTCCTTGACACTCACACAAAGAAAACTCTTTCTACACCACCCACATCAATCAGGTCATTGTGACTGATGCCTCTACTCTGTCCTCTGGGGACTCCGCTAGTGGATCTCCATGAAACCTCTAGCTAGTGTTCAGAGGCGAGCAATCAAAGCCGTCCTGCTAAAACCGAAAGATTTTAGACCCACGTGACTTCACCTCTCTAGGCGTCCTTCCTACTTTAAAAAACAGACTCAAATTTAACAAATGCATTTTCATGTATAAAATACTGACGGGTAAACTATCGCGCAGACTCGTCTCTACTATTTTCCTCCAATAACTCTAGAACTTCCCATAACTGAATATTTCCTTTCCTAGACTAAGATCTACGTTCAAGATCAAGTATCTGCAATTCTCAGGGAGTGCGCTAGGTGGAACAGCTCAGCTCTCCATCTCAAACAATTGCACTCCCTGCCTGCTTTCGACGCCATCTAATCTCAATAAACGTTCAAGATATATATAGAATAAGCCCTCTAGATATTCCTACCAACGGTCCAGGTGGACTTGTGAATATATGCTAATTCTCTTCTTAACCATCCACTAGTACATATTAAACCCACCTTCTCTGTGCTCTATTCTTTTATATATTTAATATGCTTAATTAATTCATTTATATAGTTAATTTCCTTCCCTGAAAAAGGGCGAGGGCTAAGTGGAAAAAAAGCGCTCATTTGCCCTTATTTTACCCCTCGTTAATAAAAGAATATTGTCATTGTCATTGTCATTGTCTGTTGTGTCATTGTCAATTGTCTATTGTGGGCTGTAGTTTTTGTCATTTTTGCAGATTTTGTATCCTGTAATCAACAATGCGTAGAAGTGGAAGAGGAAAATGTGTCAGTTAGGTAGTGTTGTACTATCAAAGACAATGGAAAGAAGGGTAAGGCCCGTAAGGCTGCAATGTTACTGTAAAGGAGTACCGAGACCTCATGAGGTCTAATAGACTGCACTACAAGGCAATAGACCCAGCATCATTTTCAGCAGGAGGAGGCATGAAGCCAGAATCATTCAACAGGAGGAGCAAGAACCCAGTGTAACCTTTCCACTTGAAACCAGTATGTGAAAAACTAAATTACCATTGTAACTAGGAATGTCAATAAT